>NC_081844.1:86912643-87246398 GCF_963259705.1 Myotis daubentonii | reverse complement strand
ATACTCACTATAGCCCTAGCTGGTTTGGCTCTGTGAATAGAGCACTGGCCTGCAGACTGAAGGGTCCCAGGTTCAATTCTGGTCAGGGGAACATGCCTGGGTTGCGGGCTCAATCCCAGTAAGGGGTGTGCAGGAGGCAGCTGATCAATGATTCTCTCTCATCATTGATGTTTTTCTCTCTCTCTCTCCCCTCTCCCTTCCTCTCTGAAATCAATAAAAATATATTTAAAGAAAGAAAGAAAATCATTGATCAGCTGCCTCCTGCATGCCCTCTATTGGGGATTGAGCCTGTGCCCTGACCGGGAATCAAACCATGACCTCCTGGTTCATAGGTCAATGTTCAACCACCGAGTAACACCAGCCAGGCAATATATAGTTCTTTTAACTTTTCGGTTTCCTTAAATTTGTTCTAGCAAAATACTGGGGGGAAATTACAGCCTTGGATTTAACTTTTAAGAAGTTCAGGGCGATAACTTTTATTTTAAGAATTTCTATACATAAAGGTGCTATTTTACCTGGGAATAGCATCAATTTGAACTATACAAGTATACCATTTATGTGACAATAAATACTCACAAATGCTGAATTATAAAGAACCATATTACTTTTTGTTTGTTTTTAAATCTTCATTGTTGAAAGTATTGCATATGTCCCTTACCCCCCCTCCCCGCCACTGACCCCTTCTAGCCCACCCCCACCCAGGCCTTCACCACACTATTATCTGTGTGCATAGGTTATGCAGAGATGCATACAAGTTCTTTTGTTGATCTCTTCCACCCACCCACCCACCCCTACCTTCCCTCTTCATATTTTTATTGACCAAATCTATGCATTAAATGTCTCAAAACCTTTACCAATTTTAATGAAATATGTTCTATAAACGACATTACTGCAGAAAAGCTAGGTGAGGAATGCACAGAATCACACTAAAGTATTTTTGCAACTTCTATTATAATTTCAAAAATAAAAAGTAGCCCTGGCCAGTGTCGCTCAGTTGGTTGGAGCATCGTCCCATACGACAAAAGGTCATGGGTTCGATTTCCGGTCGTGGGGGAGGCAACTGATAAGATATTTCACTCTCACATCGATGTTTCTCTCTCTCTCTCTCCCCCTAAAATTAATAAAAGCATGTGCTCAGAATTATAAATAAAAAGAACATTTTAAAAACTACCAAAGTGAATAACAATCATTTTTCAAAAAATAATAATTTGCAATCTGCTAGCAATGTTAAATGTCATCAAGTATATATTTTCTTATACACTTGCATACATGTAAACTACTCACTCCACAATCTTTTCAATTATACTAAAAAAGTTTAGTCTTACTTCAGTTTCTGATAAATTAGCAATTGCTAAGGTTTTCTAATGATCATTCTCAAACATCAACACTAATAAAAGAGAAAAATGGTAATTGGCGTACGAGCTACCCTTCTCATTGGCTAATCAGGGCTATATGCAAATTAACTGCCAACTAAGATTGGCAGTTAACTGCCAACAAGATGGCGGTTAATTTGCATATGTAGGCACAATGCAGGGAGGCAAAAGGGAAAGCAGGAAGAAGCCCCCTGCCACTGACAGTGATCAGAAACCCAGGGGGGAGCTAAGAGCTGGGGGGCAGGGCAAAGGCGGCCCTGGGGCTGCCTTTGCCCTGCCCCCCAGCCATGATCGGAGAATCAGGTGCCTTTTCCACCCTGGCCAGTGATAGCAGGAAGTAGGGGTGGAGCCAGCGATGGGAGCTGGGCACAGTCGAAGCTGGCAGTCCCAGGAGCTAGGGGTCCCTTGCCTGGGCCTAAAGCGAAGCCCACGATCGTGGGGCCACTGCAGCTGTGGGACCCCGCTGCCCGGGCCGGACGCCTCAGCCAGAGGCGTCAGGCCTGGGCAAGGGGCCGATCCTGCGATTGGAGGGTGATGGGGGTCAACGCCTGAGGGCTCCCAGTATGTGAGAGGGGGCAGGCTGGGCTGAGGGACACGCCCCCCACACACACACCCAGTGCACGAATTTCGTGCACCGGGCCCCTAGTCTATATATATAAAAGCTTAAGCGACCGTTAGGACTGGCCGGTAGTTATGACATGCACTGACCACCAGGGGGCAGATGCTCCTCCCGCAGTCCCTCCCCCTGGCCGGTTGGGTGGTCAGTGCACTCCCACATCCAACCTCCGTAGCCAGCCAACCTCCTGTGGTCCCTCCATCCTAGCCGGCCAACCTCCTGAGGTCCCTCCCCCTGGGCAGCCAACCTCCCATGGTCCCTCCTCCCGGCCAGCCAGCCCCAATCGGGCCCAATCGGGATGGGGCAAGATGGCCCCGATCAGCCCCGATCACCAGCCAGGCCGAGGGACCCCACCCATGCACAAATTCATGCACTGGGCCTCTAGTTTCTTAATATTAATTTTGATAGATGTGATAATAGCACATTATTTATGAAAAACAAACAAAAAAAATAGTCCTTTCAGTGAAGAGATTCATAATGAAATATATATTAGTAAAATGATATAACACTTGACATTTACTCCAGCAAAAATTAAGCCAAAAGAAATGTGTGGGTGGGGTGGGAGAAAAATGAAACAAAAACAGATGAATACTGATAATCCACTGAAATTGGGTAACAGTGCATATGGAACATATATTATTCCGCCTCTGTGTATATTTGAAATTTTCCATAATAAAATGTTTTTGAAATTATTTCAAGATTCTTGAAGAAATTTTCTTTAAAGACAAGGAAATGTCATTATACTGACATGTTTTGTTTTGTTTTTTCTTAATTGATTTTAAAGAGGGAGAAAGAGAGAGAAAAATATTGATGTGAGACAGAGACATTGATCAGTTGCCTCCCCTAAACACCCCAACAAGAGACTGAACCCAGAACCTAGGTATGTGCCCTAACCAGGAATGGAACCCAAGACCTTGCAATGCACAGGACAACACTCCAACCAAGTGAGCCACACCAGCCAGGGCTACTGGCATGTTATTTTTTCTGACACCTTCAAAACACTGGCTTTCTTAAGATGCTATCAACTAGCAAGATTTTGACTCCAGGTCAATATAGCCACTACTGATAATATTTATACTTGGAAGTGCTACAAATAATGCAATGCAACAGTGGATGAAAAAAAGGAAATGGAATTTTAATTATAGGAATATATTCTAAATTCTATAATTAATTCACTTTTCAAAAACTTTAAATGTAGTGTCAAGTTAGCTGAAAGGGATGGATTATTTGAAATATAATTCTGCAATAAACAGTCAATGAACATATACTTACTTGGTATGGGAAGCACAACAGAAGGTGGAGGCTGGCCATGTCCTTGGGGAACAGGAAGTCTCATATTGTGGCCAGGACCTGGACCTGGACCTGGACCTGGGCCTGGGCCTGGGCCAGGGCCAGGACCAGGGCCTGGCATTGGAGGCATTAACATTCCAGGAGGTGGTGGAGGAGGAAGCCCAGGAGGAGGTGGAGGGAAAGGAATCATGCTTGGCAGAGCAACTTCATCAACAACCAGGGGATCATTTCCATGATCAAACTGACAAAGGTCACCAAGTACACAAAATCCTCTTTCTGTAAGAAGAAAAAAAAGATCTTATGATGATCTACTTCGAATTCAGAAAAGAAAACAAGTCCTGAAACACCCATCAATCTGATTTATAAAGTGTTTTTCCTCCAAGGAGTCTAAACTCTTCTTAAGGGTTGTTCTGTTAATAATCCTATATCCCCGCGGTCAGGGCAGGTGTACTCTACTTTCTACACTAAGACACTATGATTTGTTGAGTCAGCAAACAGAGTCAAGAAACGGCTACTAGCCACCATTAATGCATTTGCTATGAAATTTTCATAATAAAAATTCAGATTTGTTCTGTTGTTATTAATCCTTACACAAGTATATTTTTCCATTGATTTTTAGAGAAAGAAGAAGGGGGAAAGGAAGGGAAGAGAGACATTGAGGTGAGAGAAACACATTGACTGGTTGCCTCCTGCAATTGCCCCAACCAGGGCAGGGGATCAAACTAAAACCTAGGTACGTGACCTTGACTAGGAATTGAACCCTCAACACTTAGCACACGGGCTGACATTCTAACCACTTAGCAACACCAGCCACGGCAAATTCAGATATTTTAAAGGAATATAAATTTCACAAAGGCTGGGAGTGGGGTGAGAAGAGATAAAAGACTTGAATTATATGATTCCACTACCTATTTTCAAGATATTATTCTAAAGCAACCAGTCTTGCTATAACTGCAAGTTGCAACTTTAAAATATTCCAGTGGACATCATGTACTAGATTATTCACTGCAGCACTGTTTGTAACAGCAAAATATTAGAAACACCCAAAAGGGCATCAATAAAGAATAAGTTAAAAAGGAGACATATGTACTACTATTTGTAATACTTTAAACAATAAAATAATTTTTTTTAAAAAAAGAATAAGTTAAACACATTTTTTGTACATATATAATACTAAAAGTCTAAAAAATATCGAGGAAGCTCTTCATGCAGAGACTCCGTATGGAAAGATACACAAGAAATTAATGACATTAAATTGGCCTTGGGAAGGAGAGCTCTGTGGCTGGGAGATGAGGGTACAAATAAGGTAAGACTTCAATTATGATCTGATTCTATACCCTACTTAAAGTTTAAAAAAAAACACACACTGATTCATTCATTCAAGTGGAAAGTCAGCAAATAACAAATTCCAAGCACCAAACACCACACAAAGAAGTTATAATTCCTACTATTTACCAAGTTATACTTGAAGTAACAAGAACAACAAAAAACAAAGGGTCAAATTTGAACATTCTGTTAATAAGAGCCAAAACTACTAAATCAAACAAGTAAATAAGCATATGCCAGAAGAGATTCACCTCATTCTTCCCTTTTAATAAAATCTGAACTACAATGAAAAGATATACAATATGAGCAACATCTGCTTTACTAGTATTTTTCGGTACAGCATAATAAGAGAATTTTTACCATCATAATCTCTGCATCGCCTCTTTGGTGGTGGGTTTCGACCAAAAGAATTGGAAGAGCTATGATTGTTATAGTAATTGGACCAACTCTCCGTTGTGTTTTCTGAGTGGTGCGCAGGTGCAATCACAGTAACAGTGCTGGGAATAGACTGGGCCCCAGAGGAATACTGCTCCGAAGAGTTTGGAGGCGGTGCAGACACAGGCACATATGAACTCTCCAAGTCATTCCTTTCACTCTTAAACTTGGATCTTTCCCTGTGCTCTGCTTTAGAAACAAAATAAAAATAAAAAGCAAGATCAGACATTTATTCTTGAAATACATGGGTATTTTTTCACTTAAAAAATATGAAAGGAGAATACTGAAGTAAATTTACTGAGCTATCAGTATTTAAAAGTGCTTTCATTATTAATATATCCTAAAAGTAGGAACATCAACGTGACATATCTTGACCAATAACTTATGTAAAATTATCTCTTATAACATCAATACCAATACATAATGAAGAAAAGCCAGCTTCTCCGCTGATATTTAATAAAAATGCTATCCAAGAATTGATTTCCAAAATGACATCCCGGGAGATCACTGGCTGGGATCCCAATAATATACTTAATTTTTTTTTTAATTTTACAAACTCTAGGCAATCTTAAAGCAAATTCTTTTTGGAGGGAAGTGGGGGAAGAGGGCAGGGACCAGCAATCCTTTTCCTCCAGCAATAGCTTTGTTGATTAAAGGACATTTGTTTCAATTATACAAGATGACTTAAGTCTAGACATGCACAAAGTATAATACATTTATGAATAACTTCTTTTGAGTCAAACTCCTTTGACACTATCCTAAGAGCCCTATCTTTTTAACAAAATCAATATTAAATATTTGGAGACAATTACAGATTTTACACTGCTCAGAAATAACAAAGATACATTTGCCTTTAAGAGAAATTCTCATACTCTTGTGATACAGGAAGATAAGCAACTATGCAGACTTTAGGAAGAAGCCTCTACTCACCAACATTCCTATTTGGATCCCGGTCTTTGCTGCGCCCCCTACTTCGGCTTCGACTTCGACTTAGGCCTCGGCTCTTACTCCGGCTTTTACTCCTGCCTCTTCTCCAGTCATACTTCTCACGGTACAATTCATTCCGCTCAAAGTACCTATCGTAGTCTCTCCACTTGCCATCTTCTCTTTTCTTCTCACGTGTCCTATAATACACAGATATAAAAGCCATAAGGAGATACAGAAACTAAGTCTGCAAACAAATCGGTGGTATGAAATGCCCTCCTTGATGCATCAAAATTCATAATATAAATGCTTTTTTAGAAAGCCGTAGGACCACCACAAAATTTCTCTAGTCCACTATATAAAAAGAAACAACATTCCCTCAAGTACACTGGGTAGGGAGAAGTGAAAAAAAAAGAGGTAAACCCAAAGTATGGGGAGGGGTGGGAGAAAAAAACAGATATTTAAAATTGGAAAAGAAAAAAGGCTCAAAACAAAGTTTTCTTAAACAAAGACTAATTTTTTGATGGTAGGCTGATGATTCAAAATATAAAATGCACTAATTGTAATATAAAATGCTATGGATGATTTTAATATTAAGCACCCCTAACCAAATGGAACATTTCATTATTATTCTCTAAGGAGACTGCTCCCACCCCTGAGCTCTTGGGGAAAGCACATAATGATGCTTGTTTATAAAAGGAAGACAAAGACAAAAAAAGAGAGAATGGAAGGAAGAAAGGTAACTTTTCCTTTAATCGGTTCAGAGAGAGAGAAGTCAGTTCATTATTTTAAAAATCTCTTCAATGCCCTTATAATATAACTGAAAAGAGAGTTATCAATATCCTCCTAATTAAAAATATACACAAACCTTCGTTCACTAGACTCTGAACGAGTCTTCTGGGGACTAGGATATTTCTTTTTTCTGCCATCTCGTTCTTCCTCTGCTGGCTCCTGAAATACCTATATGGAAACACTCATTAGAAACAAGAACAGGCCTCCAAAATACAAAACACACCCACCTGATGACAAACTTACTGGCACAAAGAGGGCACAAATAAACTGAAATATTAAAGTCATATCACACCCAAAAAAGTTTGGAAACAGAAATAAAAAGATGCTGAAATTACATTACCAGCAATATGTTAATTTTTAAGTGTTAATTTAAGGTAGAAAAGTGTACGAAGAAAACAAAAATCCATTCTTTAAATTCAAACAGCAGAAATAGCAAATCTCTATTTCTAAGCATCGTATCGTAAAATGATTTGAGTTTTCCTAATTATAATTCATTTGAGGAGAACTTTAGATTTATTTCATAGAAAAGGTTATAGGAACAAAAAGTTAATGAATGTTATAAAATGGCAGCCACAATATGGCAACCATATGGTGCTGGCAAAAACACTATACAATTGTTAGATTAGGTTTAAAAATTGTTCTACCAATTCACAGGAAATACAGAAGATATATTATTCCACTGGGATGCAATCAACAAAATTATACTCTATCAAGTACAAAAGAAAAGTATCTTCCTATTTCCATTACTTGACAAAACATACCAAGAGCCTCTTTTAATTTTAAAGATTTTACGAGACAATTAAAGGGCATAAGCCAAAAATAAAAAAAGTGATAGTAATCTCAATGAATCTTAATGAAGTATTTTATTTTGTTTTCTTTTAACATTGAATCAATTCTATCATCCTAGCATTTAAAAATGTATCAGAAATGACAACTAAATGCAATATGTGATCTTTACAATGATCTTGTACTGAAGAGGAAAAAACACAAGCTATAATAAAAGGACGTTGTTGGTCAACTGACAAAATTGGAATACAGACAGTAGATTCCAGTATTTTATTGATGTTAAATTTACTGACACTAATAATGGTACTATAGCTAGTTAAGAGAATATCTTTATTCTTATAAAATACACACTGAATATTTAGAGGTCAAAGGTCATGATGTACCTGACTTACTCCCAAATATTCAGAAGAAAATAATTCTGAGTCTTTATAAAGAAAGCAAATGAGGCAAAGTTTCAATAGGTGAATCTAGGTAAATGGTATATGGGGATTTGTGGTACTATTCTTGTAATTTTCATATGTTTAAAATTATTCCCAAATAAAAGTTCATTAAATAATTATTAATAAACACAAAAGTTGGAAAACATTTCTGTATAATAACCAACACTTATGTGCCAGGCATTGGACTAAGATGTGTGTGCGCACAAATAAAATTTCATTTAATCCTTAAAGAGATTAAGTATATACTACTATAATCATTTTGCTGATATGCAAGTGAACAGTTAAGTTGCTTTGTTTAGAGCTACTACTTTAACTCATGCAGCTTGATTTTAAAACTTATATTCTTATAGTAATACTGTTATCCTATCTAATAAAAGAGAAAAATGGTAATTGGCGTACGAGCTACCCTTTTCATTGGCTAATCAGGGCTATATGCAAATTAACTGCCAACTATGATTGGCAGTTAACTGCCAACAAGATGGCGGTTAATTTGCATATGTAGGCACAATGCAGGGAGGCGAAAGGGAAAGCAGGAAGAAGTCCCCTGCCACTGACAGTGATCCGAAACCCAGTGGGGAGCTAAGAGCTGGGGGGCAGGGCAAAGGCGGCCCTGGGGCCGCCTTTGCCCTGCCCCCCAGCCATGATCAGAGAATCAGGTGCCTTTTCCGCCCTGGCCAGTGATAGCAGGAAGTAGGGGTGGAGCCAGCGATGGGAGCTGGGCATGGTCGAAGCTGGCAGTCCCAGGAGCTAGGGGTCCCTTGCCTGGGCCTAAAGCGAAGCCCACGATCGTGGGGCCACTGCAGCTGTGGGTCCCCGCTGCCCGGGCTGGACGCCTAGGCCAGAGGCGTCCGGCCTGAGCAAGGGGCCGGTCCTGCGATTGGAGGGTGATGGGGGTCAACGCCTGAGGGCTCCCAGTATGTGAGAAGGGGCAGGCTGGGCTGAGGGACACACCACACACACACACACACACACACACACACACACACACACACACACACCCAGTGCACGAATTTCGTGCACCGGGCCCCTAGTATATACATAAAAAGAAATCACATATGAACTTTGTAAAATTTCTTCCTTGATTCAATTCAAACCATCTATAATCACATTTTATATCTCAACATTGTATAAACATTTTTTCCTTTTCTTTCCTATGAGTTACATTTATAATTATATTATTTTCTCTATTTATGTGAAAATGTGTTACCTAACGAGTTCTCTTGAGGTTTCATTCGTACTTTTCCTTCAATTAAGCCTCAATATTTATGAAGTTTTATTTTTCTAAAAATCACTGGATAAGATTTCTCTGAATTCCTCAATATCACACTAAAATACTTCTTGGATCTCTAAACAAGCTATCTGAAATTCTTCCAACTCTTCAAGTTCGAGAAACTAAGAAGCCCTGAAAAAGACTTTGCACCATGCTCAAACCCCACAAATTTCCATCACTTCTAAAGAGGTCAACTTCCAACTAAGAATAATATTGGTAATGGGGCATAGGATGCCCCCAAAACAAAACTCTGCATTACCTCTTCTTTAATTTCTTCTTTTTCTTGGACTAATGGTTTTGGCTCAGGCTTAACTGGTTCCAAAGGCGGAAGGTAGTTCTTAGTATAGAGGCTTTCAAATAGTTTATCCACAAAACCTGAAGTTTCTAAGGAAGATAAATAATATATGTGTTATATAAACAGAAACCAAAAATCTGACAACACATTCTATTGTCAAATCTGAGGTAAATGGGACATCTCATACACTGTTCTTGGGACTTAAAATGAGTCCAACCCTTATTGGGAGAAAATCCCCCTTCTAGGCTTTTATATCTTTTGGACATACCTGCACATGTAAAAAATGATATATATACAAGATTATTTGAATACATAATAGTAAATGATTGGAAACAACCCAAATTTCCATGAATAAGAAACTAGTTAAATAAATTATATGGCAGACATACAACAGAATACAGAGAAAATATAAAAAGAATGAGTACTGATAATCAGATCTCAAATATACAATAAACATTTATATGTTTATATTTGCATAAAAACTGATGAAAAGACAAAATGTGTACTGGAGGTGGGAAGAGGGCATATGAAGAACAGGTGAGAGACTTCACAGCATACCTTTACATTGTTGGATTAAATATACTGCCTACTCAAAAATTTAAAATATTTTTATATCAGTTGAAAAAATAAATGTTGACATGAAAATTATATGAAAGTATCTTTTTGTATTTTACTTAAAGGCAGCTTTACTTTGAAACTTTTTCAAACTGGGAGAACCAAATAAATGTATTAAAAACATAAATGTCAAAGTATTTGTTGTTCAAATCAAATTTCTTGAATCAAGTAACTTTCATTGATCCTATTCTAAGGAAAAAAGAGCATATTAAAAGTACAATAGCCGAAGCCGGTTTGGCTCAGTGGATAGAGCGTCGGCCTGCAGACTGAAAGGTCCCAGGTTCGATTCCGGTCAGGGGCATGTACCTGGGTTGCAGGCATATCCCCAGTGGGAGATGTGCAGGAGGCAGCTGATCGATGTTTCTCTCTCATCGATGTTTCTGGCTCTCTATCTCTCTCCCTTTCTCTCTGTGGAAAATCAATAAAAAAAAAATAAAAATAAAATAAAAAAGTACAATAGCCCAGCGGTTGTGGTTCCGTGGTTGAGCATCACCCTATGAACCAGGAGGTCATGGTTCAATTCCTGGTCAGAGCATATGCGGGGGTTGTGGGCTCGATTCCTGGTGGGGTTGTACAAGAGGCAGCTGATCAATGATTCTCTCTCATAGATGTTTCTATCTCTTTCTCTCCCTCACCCTTCCTCTCTCTGAAATCAAGAAAAAATATATATACATATTTTAAAAAGGTACAACACAGCACTGGCCAGTGTGGCACAGCTGGTTGAGTGTGGTTCCATACACAGATTGCCAGTTCAATACCTGGTCAGGCCACATGCCCAGGCTGCAGGCTCAATCCCTGGTAGGGGGTATACAGGAGGCAACTGATCTATATTTCTCTCTCATATCAATATTTTCTTATTCCTTCCTCTCTAAAAATCAATAAAAAATATTAAAAATAAAAGTACAACACAAAACCCTGGCCAGATACTCAGTTGGTTAGAATGTTATCCTGATATGCCAAGGTTATGGGTTCAATCCCAGATCAGGGAACATACAAGAATGAACCAACAGAACAGAGTGCAGAATCTCAGAGGAAAGTTGGGGGGAGGTAAGCAACCAAAGACCTGTATGCATAACCCATGGACACAGACAATAGGGTGCTGAAGGCCTGGGGCGGGCTGGGGGAGGTTAATGGGGGGGAGGGGTATATGTATGTAATACTTTCAACAATGAAGATTAAAAAAAAAAAAAAAGAATGAACCAATCAATGAATGCATAAATGCGTGGAACAACAAACTGATGTTTCTCTTTCCCTTCCTCCCTCTCTCTCAAAATCAAGAAATTTTTTTAAAAGTACAACACAAACCCTGCTTACACTGTAATTATTACACATTTTATATAATCAGCTGTTTCTAAAATATCTAATTAATTTTCCTTCAGAAAAGCATCTTTATGCTATTAATTTGTGTGGTAACTTTTTCTTATTATAAAACTATTATCTCTTATTAATTGTACACATTATTTTAAGAAAATAAATTAATCAGACCCTTCAAAAGCATTATTTTTATGATCAGTGTTTTTCTCTCTGGTTGCAAGTTTATGGCAATTTATTTTTTTTTCCTTTTAAAGATGTTCTTTAAAATTCTTCCTCACATGTATTGCTTTTGTAATTTTTTAAAAAGTTACTAAAGCCCTAACCGGTTTGGCTCAGTGGATAGAGCGTCAGCCTGAAGACTGAAGGGTCTCAGGTTCGATTCCGGTCAAGGGCATGCACCTTGGTTGCGGGCACTTCCCCAGTAGGGAGTGTGCAGGAGGCAACTGAATTGATGTTTCTAACTCTCTGTCCCTCTTCCTCTCCCTTCCGCTCTGTAAAAAATCAATAAAATATATTTTTCAAAAAAGTTACTAAAAATCTTTAAAGCTTTTGTAACAAGGAATTCTTAGATATCTAAACATATATTTGCCTGTTACCTCAAATGTCTTTGCAATGTTTTACTTATTTTTTTCATGGCCCTACATTTTACATAATTTATCTTTAATGGAAACTGAGTAATATAAATTAATATATTTAGAAAAGAAAATACTCATCCTCCCATCTGTACTAGGGAGGAATTACTGTGTTTTAGATTGAGAAGCCACAATTACTTCTTTTCTTTCTCAGTAAATAGTTGAGGTAAAGGATGTCTTCCCACCATCAATAGCTAGATCAACCAGTAACTGCATTATCTACATTCCTGTCCATCTATTAAACAATATTTATTGAATATCTTCTATGTGACAGGCACTGTAGGTTCCAAGTCTCTCCTCCACAAAGGAAAAGACCAAACAGGGTTGGGGAGGAGAGACATATATAAATAGGCAAATCAACATACAACATGACAAGGAATGACAAATGCCATGATAAAAAATAATAAAGCAAGGTTAGAACGAGAGTGTCTAGGGGCGTGTGGTATACTATACATTCAGGGGAAACTACTCTAAGACAGCACTTTTTAAAAATAAGCAACACCTGACTTATTTAGCCAGGGACACTGACCTCTTTTTCCTTAGATTGTCAAATAAAAAAATGACAACAGCCAACCCAACTATAGCCATCCGGTGTAATAAGTATCATCAAAATTATACCTATTTTTTTGGTCAGATGAGCAAAATATTTATTTTTTGGTGTACCAGAATTTTAGTAGTTTATGAGTGCCATAAGATGAAAAAGGCTGAAAATGGGTGCTTTAATGATGACATTTGAGAAGAGACCAAAAACCATAAGGGAAGAAACCATGTTTCAAGGAAGGGTAAAGAGAGTTCAAAAGCCCTGAACTGGGAATATGTTTGCCATGTTGACAAAAACAGCACATTAGTCAATGTGACTAGAATAGTGAGGAGGACAGGTAGGGAATGAGGTCAAAAAAGCAGCAGGGGAAGACTCCAGGAATCTCTGTGGACTATGAAAAATACTTCGGTAAGAAAATGAGAAGTTAAAGGCACAAAGAGAAGAACATGCCACCTCTTCTTGGATATCAAAAAGCCCCAGCCAAGAGGAGGGGAAAAAAAAACAGAAAGCTTCACTGCCTTAATAAACACTAAGAATAAACAGCTTCAATATGCTTCAAATGTTACCCGCCCCCCACCATCAACTAGGATCTGCCACAAGCTGCAAAGGACCCATTCACCTAAAAAAGCATTAGTTACCACTGCCTCAATATAGGAAAGAAACAGAGAAGGAAAAACCAGTTCTGCCAAAATGTATCTACACTAATAAAAGAGAAACATGTAAACTGGTGTCACTCCACTACACTCACAAGCCAGAGTGACTATGCAAACTAACCCAACAAAGATGGCGGTTAATTTGCATATGCAGGCAAAGGCTCCGGCCAGAGTGAAGACTTAAGACTGAAGAGGCTTGGCTTCTCTGCTCCAACTGCAGCAGAGAAGCCAAGCCTCGCTGTGGCTGGACCAAAGGCCTGGGCCCCGGGTGCCGGAGGAAAACTGGTGCCAGCAGCCAGGGGAAGGAAGGCCTATTCCGTGAATTTCCGTGCAACGGGCCTCTAGTGATAAATAATTAGGTATGAATGGATATATTCAAGTATAAAAGGACCCTGGCAATTTCTTTCCTTTCACGCTTATATTCAAGATTTTATCAAGAAGTTTTAAATTGAAAATCTTAAATACGTGACAAAAGGTCCATAGTAATTACCTTTTTGTAAAAAGACGTCAAGTTGATCAGCACAAAAGGCTTTCAATTCTTTCTCAGGTTTGTCCTTCTTGACCAGTGCGACAACATAGTTGGCTAAAGCTGAAGGGTCAGCATCACATCTAGTTAGATAGAGAAAATATAAAAATTTTTAAACAATTTTTTCAAATGGTTATCATTAATGAAGTCACCCCTATCTTGAAAAGCTAAAAACTTTAAAGTAACTGCAAACACAGGGGACTATTATAACACACAGCATACATGTAGTGCAAGTGTTTCCTTTTCTGCTTATTTTCATAAAATAGTTTGTCTCCTACTTTCAATGTTCTAATTACACCCAGAATTTTTAACTAAATCTGTATTTGCTTTCTCAATGGTAATAAGAAAAAGGTGGCAACTGACCCTTAGTTTCAGCTTGACTCCCAGCCTATAGAAACAGTCAATGTCTTCAGGAGCTATCTGTTCCATGGGACCAATGAGGAAGGAGGAAAAGTAACAACAATTTCCCCCAGTCCCTATAACCCCAGGAACCAGCATCCAAAAATGGAGATCAACTCCACTGTTAATCATCTCAGTGAGTACCTTAAGGATCTTTTATTCTTAAAAGTGAGAATAGAAGTTTGGCACCTTAAATATTACTGGTAAACACTTTAGCTGCTATAAGCAAGAGAGACAATATCTGGGAGTCAGCACAGAAAGGTTAAGAAAGTGGTGGGAGGGCAGCAGACATAACCTTTACCTACTTCACTATTTTTTCCCCTAGTCCAGTGATGGCGAACCTATGACACATGTGTCAGAGGTGACATGCGAACTCATTTTTTTGGTTGATTTTTCTTTGTTAAATGGCATTTAAATATATAAAATAAATATCAAAAATATACATCTTTGTTTTACTATGGTTGCAAATATCAAAAAATTTCTATATGTGACATGGCACCAGAGTTAAGTTAGGGTTTTTCAAAATGCTGACACGTCAAGCTCAAAAGGTTCGCCTACACTGCCCTAGTCAGTAGTAACCTGACTTTGACAACCTAAAGTATCTCCTATGCCAGGGCAGCACATGATCCTTGAGCTGCCAACTCCTGACATACAGCAATCTGTCGGACTTAACATTTAATCTACATTACATGAAACTAAAAGTTTTATGTTGCAAATATACATATTTTTTAATATTCTATTTTCCTCATGAATGTACATTTAAGTAACACATTATCTTGTATGGCTTCATAGGGTTGCTGTAAAACTAAAATGAAAAAATTCAGAAAGACAGTAATTAAAATCAATATGCAAGCAAAGTGATCATATTCCTGTAAAACACTCCAATCAACTAATCTTGTTCTACAGTCCTTGGGCGTCCACTGTCAACCAGAAAGTTAGATTCAGCTCCAAGAGTATCAATCATTTCCAACAACTTCATGAGATCAGCAAACAAAAGAAAGACTAAGCATAAGTACCTTTACTTCCTTCTAGTTTATTTTTCTAAAGTTCATAATTCAATAAAATAGAATTTTTTCATTGCCAGTATTAACATTTTGTGGGAAAGGCAGGTTTTTAAAACATCTATGCACCTTTATGCACCAAGTTCTAAGAGAGCAAATTTCAACGATTGTCAATTTTACAAAATTCAGATCTAATAAAAATAAATTATGGGCAAGGATCAAAGTGTACGAGGAGAGACTAAGTGTTAAAGATGATGAGTTACATATTAATAAAAACATGCAATTTAAAAGAAAGCTACAATTTTTCTTAAGTAAAAAATATAAATTGCTAAATTCTAAATATGGATTTACAGCATTTTCATCTTCAAAAAAATGTTACACATACCATGCCCATTTTGGCTATTCCATAAAAACCGCAAGAAAGAGATATGTAGGTAGACCTAATTTCACTCCCGAGAACACGAAGATATTTGATCAGTATAATTCTAATCAACTTTCAAATGGGAGGGGGGATCACATTTCTACCTTTACTTAGAAAGTTCAGATCCTGGATAAGATAAATATTCTAAGCACAAAAAGAAAAGGATTTTTAAAAATAAGAAATGGCATAAAGAGGCAATGTTATTTTCTCTAGTATTATGAGACTCTTCAGAAAGACTCATGACCTGACGGTACAATGCTGGGTAAGAATATTTGGGTTCTTAGTGAAAAACAGGCAAAACATTCAGATTGCTGGATAAATTAGGTGGGTTAAACATACACAGATGCCTTATACATATATTTACTATTCAGGCTCTAAAACAAATGCAGAGTTAGGCCTCTTCTGATGAAATACATTTTGATGTGACAGTGCTAAAACCCAAGATGAACAGTTATGAGAAATTCAAAGAGCAGAAAAAGACAAAACACCAAGAAAAGAGTGATCACAGATTCTAAATATTTAATGTGAGTGAACTAATTATTAATAACTGATAGAATTCTGCACCAAATACAAAAATGTTTATAGCCAAAGGAATAGGACCATTTAAATTAATAGTTCCTAATATATATATATATGTATATATATATATCCATAAAGTGCTCTAGGAGAGAAATTGCCAGTCTGAAATAACAACTGACACCAACTGAATGGTGAAACTTAAACACATTGGGGAATTTTATGTTGTAATTTTCTGTACTTTTATGTTTGTTCTTATTTTTTCTTTCGCCGCCCCTTACCATATACACTTCAAAAACTGACAATATTGTAGTAACTATGGTAGCATGCTAATACTAGCCCAACAAGACATCCAGATGTGTGTCACAAAAATCTACATATGTCTAAGATCCTTGGTAGATTACAAAACAAATGCAGGGCCACCTATTATTTCTCTTACCCAAGAAATAATACCTAGGAAGAGTAAACCATTCAGCTATTTATTTGTAACCAAAGCTTATGAAAATTCATTTCTGCTTACATATAGGAATAAGCATATCCTATATAATAAAGAGCTAATATGCAAATAGTCATCAAGCCCTCACGCCGTTAACAGCTCAGACACTCAACACTGGTGAGAGAGGAATGGGAACCAGCCAGGCACAAATGAGCTCACAAGAGAGGAATGGGAACCAGCCAGGCACAAATGAGCTTACCAGAGAGGAATGGGGACCAGCCAGGCACAAATGAGCTCACAATAGAGGAATGGGGACCAGCCAGGCACAAATGAGCTCGCGAGAGAGGAATGGGGACCAGCTAGACTGTGGCCCAGGAGAGGGACAAGCTGCCCGCCCTGCAGTCCCAGGCACCAGCGGCTGGGGCTGCGGCCTGGGAGAGGGACAAGTCGCCCACCCCACAGTCCCGGGTGCCAGCGATTGCCTCTGCACCTGTGGCCTGGGAAAGGGACAAGCCGCCTGCCCAGAGGTCCCAGGCGCCTGCGGCTGTGGCCCAGGCAAAGCCGGCCCAGGTCCTGGGTGCCTGCAGCCAGCCAGAGGGAGGGAAGCCCAGGTCCCAGGTGCAGGGCAAGGCAGAGGCAGTAAGGGTATGATCAGGCCAGCAGGGGAGCAGTTAGGGGCGATCAGGCCGAAGGCGGAGTTGGTTAGGGGCGATCAGGCAGGCAGGCAGGAGAGCGGTTAGGAGCCAGCGGTCCCGGATTTCGAGAGGCCATCAGACATCCCCCAAGGGGTCCCGGATTGGAGACGGTGCAGGCTAGGCTGAGGGATTCCCCTCCTACCCCGCACATATTTCGTGCACTGAGCCTCCAGTTTTAGAATAAAACAGATTTGAAAATTTTGGATCCATGCCTATGATATACACATTTCTAGACAAAAAGGGGCTTCTATTAAAACAAAGAGATTTAAAAAGGTAATAATACCGTCTAAATTTACTATTCTCCTAGAGCAGTGGTCGGCAAACTCTAGTCAACAGAGCCAAATATCAACAGTACAACGATTGAAATTTCTTTTGAGAGCCAAATTTTTTAAACTTAAACTATATAGGTAGGTACATTGTTATTAACTTAATTAGGGTACTCCTAAGGCTTAGGACAGTGATGGCGAACCTCTGACACGTGACAGGCGAACTCATTTTTTTTGGTTGATTTTTCTTTGTTAAATGACATTTAAATATATAAAATAAATATCAAAAATATAAATCTTTGTTTTACTATGGTTGCAAATATCAAAAAATTTCTATATGTGACACGGCACCAGAGTTAAGTTAGGGTTTTTCAAAATGCTGACACGTCAAGCTCAAAAGGTTCGCCATCACTGGCTTAGGAAGAGCCACGCTCAAGGGGCCAAAGAGCCGCATTTGGCTCGCGAGCCGCAGTTTGCCGACCATGGTCCTAGAGTCTTTAAAAGGCCTTAACAGCATAATCAACTATGCATTTTACCGATAATTGCATATATTAGACAAATTAAGTGATCCACTGAAGATCAGGTAGACAGAACACCCGTAGAACTAAACTCAGGTGCAATTCCACACAAGTAAAATCTTTTTCACAGCACATACACTTTTCTTTTTTTTCTTTTTTATATATTTTTATTGATTTCAAAGATGAAGGGAGAGGGCCTCTTTTCTTATGTATATCTACATGTCAAATTAATGTGTCCTAAATCTCAACCAATAGTTCCTTTCAATTAAAAAACAACAACAAAAGAAGTTCCTAAAGTGTAATGGAAGTTACAAATATAAGGACTTTATATTTGTAAAGTCCAGCATAGCTCAATGGTTGGAGTGTTGGCCTGAGGACAGAAGGGTTGCAGGTTGGATTCCAGGTCAAGGGCATGGGCACAAACCTAGGTTTCAGGTTTGGTCTCCAGATTGGGTCGGGGTGCCTGCGGGAGGCAACCAATTGATGTGTCTCTCACATTGTTGTTTCTCTCTCCTCCTTCCTCCCTTCCACTCTCTTAAAAAACAAAAATCAATGGTAAAAAAATATATGTATAAGGATCTTAAAATTCACATCTTGCATAACAATGTTCTAAGAACATGTCTCAGTAATCTATCTTTAAGTCATTTAAAAAATAAAAAGCAATTAGGATTAATTTTTATTAGGGGAAGTTAACAGAAATATCACCCTAAAAATGTCTTACTTGTAAAAACCTTAAATTTGCCAAAACCGGTTTGGCTCAGTGGATAGAGCGTCGGCCTGCAGACTGAAAGGTCCCGGGTTCGATTCCGATCAAGGGCATGTACCTGGGTTGCGGGCACATCCCCAGTAGGAGATGTGCAGGAGGCAGCTGATCGATTTTCTCTCATCGATGTTTCTAACTTTCTATCTCTCTCCCTTCCTCTCTGTAAAAAATCAATAAAATATATTTTTTAAAAAAAACAAACCTTAAATTTGCCTTTCTCTTCCTTAATGAAATTTCCATTGCAGGTATGACACATCTGCTGAGCTGGTACATCAGCTTTACAGACTTCAAACATATATACCCAATCCCAAAACCTAAGAGTAAAGATCCTTCCTCATATACTAATAATAAACCACTATAGTCTATTTGTTTCAGGGAAAAGCCAGGACTATTTAAACTTTTTTCACTTTCAGGAAAAAAACCTACATATTTCTGAATATGGGTTCAATTTTAAGTTCTACCTTTGTGTAGTTTCTGTTTCAGAGATAAGACAATGAATGAATACACTATTGGGCCAAAGGGGGAAAAGACCTCCTGATCCTAATGTGTATCTACAACCATTAAAAATGTTCACATTCTTTGACTTGCATAGTAGTTGTACTTATGGGAAATTAGTCTCAGGATGAAGCCAAATATAGGAAATACTGCTGGTACCTAAGACAAACTAAAAATATATACATTTATTGCATAAAAACAGCATCATTTTTAACAGAAAAGGTAAAGTCAAGGTAACCATTCTTATTGTTGAATGTTTATGAAACACTAGAGACCTGATGCACGAAATTCATGCAAGGGGCCCTCGGTCCTCGCAGCCGCAGTGGCTGCCTCAGCCCTTGCAGCCCCGGCTTCGTCCAAAACAACTTCATCCGGAGAACGTCTGGAAGGTCGTTTGGCTGTCTGATCTAATTAGCATATTACACTTTTATTATTATAAATTAGGCATCCAAAGTGATGGTTATAAAAAGCAATACACAAATATAAAAAATACTTTTGATGTAAAGTCAATTGGAGAAATCAATATTAAAAAAACAGTGTATTTGAATCTATTTACATCTTCAAGAAAGTTCATACACTGAAGAGAAACTGGAAATAAACACACCCCAAATTTTTATTCTTTTCTCTCCTTTCTATTATTTGCTGTAATACAATAATGCTCTTATTACTTTACAAAGAAAGTAAAAAAAAAAAAAAAAGTCTGCCCCTGAGATCTGTGTTCTGATTATTCCTTTAATAAGGCAGTGGTGGATGCCCACCCAGTGTGCCTCAATGGTCGAGCTTCAACCCAGGAACCAAGAGGTCACTAGTTCGATTCCATCAGGGCACATGCCCGGGTTGCAGCTCGATCCCCGGGGGGGGGGGGGGGGGGGGGGGGGGATGCAGGAGGCAGCTGATCAGTGATTCTCTCTCATTGATGCTTTCTCTCTCCCTTCCTCACTGAAATCAATAAAAATATATTTAAGACAGTATTTGAAAAATAAGTAAAATCTGAGCTTATTTTATCAAAGAGTGTACATAACTATTAAGTTCTAAAAAATGTTAACACATATTAAAGATAACACAAATATTGATACTTCTTTTCAAATAGGAGCTTTCATCTTTCCCTTAATTAAGGGTTTTCATGAATGAACACAATGTAAAATAAAATACCCATAGATTGTTTTGGGAAAAATATATATACATACATCTGTCAACTGCAAACATCATTTTGACATTTGGACTATGGCTTCTAGAGCAGTGGTCACCAACTAAGTATACCCAGAAAATAGGATAACTTTTTAAAAATCTTACTTTTCTAATTGTCCACCAACCTAAATTTACATATGAGCACATGCATCCATTTAAACATTTACTGAATATTTACTAAGTGCCAAGCATCTTGCTAGGTAATGGAATTACTTTGAGCAAGACTTGGCCCTGCAGTCCTGGCCAAGAGATGAGTATGAAAACAAATAATTACAGTACAAAATAACAAATGGTTAAAAAGGGAGATTAATAATGAAGTAACAACACTGTGAATGAGAGAAGACAGCGGTAGGAAACAGGGATATAAAGCAACTTCTGGCTTTTAGCCTATAGCAATTGGGCCAGAAGAATGAAGTCAGACATATTTAAGAGCCAGACCAAAAGACATAAGAACAAATATGTTCGTAACTTAGTATAATAAAACTTGCCAAGAAGTCGTCTTGTCAAAATATGTCCTTTTCTATGAAACAGTGAATGGTCTCCTTAAACAGGTCCCACAGCACTTTAAAGGCAAACTAATTCTTTGAAGCCACTAAGTACACGTTAGAAAATTATCAGTACTTCTCAACCTTAAGAACACACCTCCAAAATACTCATTTCACCCTAGTAGCTTATTTATCAGGGATGTCAGGTCTAACAGCTGCAAGGTGATCATTTTTCCTACCATTTGAGCAACTTCAGAGACTACTAGTCAGAGTTTAACTTGATAGCAGCATGTAAACTCTATAGAGTTAAACCAAAGTATACCCCCCATGACCACTGAACCAATAAATATGAACCAAAAAAATAATCTCAGTCTCTGCATCTTACTGCTGCCTTTTCCATCAGAGAAGGCAATATATTCAATCTCCTAGTACATGCACAAAGTACATATGGCCTGTACTCACAGAAACTGCACATGAAGACTGTGGCTTTCATTAGCAATTCCTGTTCCTGCCTATTTATTTTTATTTTTTTTAAAATATATTTTATTGATTTTTTACAGAGAGGAAGGGAGAGAGATAGAGAGTTAGAAACATCGATGAGAGAGAAACATCGATCAGCTGCCTCCTGCACACTCCCCACTGGGGATATGCCCGCAACCCAGGTACATGCCCTTGACCGGAATCGAACCTGGGACCCTTCAGTCCGCAAGCCGACGCTCTATCCACTGAGCAAAACCGGTTTCGGCCTGTTCCTGCCTATTTAGCCTGCAATGAGACTCTAGCTCTGTCATGCACTAGACTGCTTATTATTTTGTAAGTGGCAGTCAGTGGTGCTTAACATTAGTAAGTAAAATATTTTTGCAGAAAGAGTTCAGCATATTTTCATATTTCAAAACCACGAAGTTTCATTTATATTTAATGATGATTCTGAGGTACACAAAGCACTAAGTCTGCATCATTAATATTCAAACCATGTTCATGAGGTAGGTAAAAGGCTAATAAAATTAACTCTGTTTAATAGAAAAAGGTTAGACAATTTCTCCGAAGTCCCACAGTGAATTTGAGACACAGAGCTAGAACTTAAATGGCCTGATTCACATAATGATGCTCTACTAGGATAGATGGATGGATGGATGGATGGATGGATGGATGGATGGATGGATGGATGGATGGATGCAACTCTCCAACAAGTATTACAAATGCTTTTTTAAAAAGACTTATTTTTACAATAAACCAAACAAGCAGTAGTGAATTGCATATGATTTCATATATTTAATATATAATATGTAAGTAACTTAAAACATTCCCCATTAAAGACATTTTTGGTAGGAATGTGTGTTACTGAAAAATGCTTGCCTGAACTTTTTCTAAACTTGCAGAAATTTCTTCAGTTATTTATCCCTAACATTCACTTAGGACCTTACTTTTTAAGGGGTTCCCATACTTAAAATGAAGTTATTTCTGATAGAACGAAACCACGGCATCTTCTAATTGTGCATAATCCCTACACGGCCTCTATGACTAGGATATCTAGCATATTTTTAAAGTGAAGAAAGATGAGGCCCCCAAACAAGATCTGTGAATTCAGTCTGTTCATGCAGCAGTAGGAAAAGAGATAGAAACTTCTTGCCTAATAGGGTTTTTCTCCCCTTTATGATGCCAACAAAAATGGTACTGGGGCCCTAACCGGTTTGGCTCAGTGGATAGAGCATTGGCCTGCGGACTGAAGGGTCCCAGGTTGATTCCGGTCAAGGGCATGTACCTTGGTTGCAGGCACATCCTCGGTGGAGGGTGTGCAGGAAGCAGCTGATCGATGTTGTTTCTCTCTCATCTATGTTTCTAACTTTCTATCCCTCTCCCTTCTTCTCTGTAAAAAAAATTAATAAAATGTATTTTTTTAAAAATGGTACTGGGTTTTCCCCAGCCAGTTAAGAAGCCATTTCTTCTAGGCTCCCTCCTTCTGTCTTTCCTCTAATACAAATAATAGATATGTCCCACATCTCTATTTGGAAGGCAATAGAGATGGCATGGAAGGTAACAGGTGAGCTCTTAACAACACATGGTATTTCTAATTTGTCTATAGGGAATAATCACATGTAAACTGGATTGGTTTAGAAATATGCCCTTACATGCCTTTGTTTTACCAGTGATAAGCTGTAATATGCTTAAAAACACCTAAAAATTCAAAAACTTCCAAATTTAGTTAACTGGAAATTAAGTTAAACAAGAAAGTGCAGTGGGAAATCACGTGCCACCGTACCATTCCAACACAGCCACTGCAACTACGTTTATCTGAAAACTTAACAACTGCCAATCAGCCATGAAAATTTTCTTAAATCTGGAATATGCAAAAAGTAAATTTACAAATACATCCCTCTTTAGCATATCATTTATTACATTTTAGGATGTCTAAACAAACAAAAATAATCTCCCATAACAACATACTAAGAATGAAAATACATGTGATATCTGCATTTATTTCTTCACAACACTTCCATCCAAAACCATTACTTATGTGAATTAAAAATAAGTATTTTTATTTTCTAATTCTATGAATGCCTCTATATTAAGTCTAAGTTGTAGTAATTCTAGATCTTTTTAATCCTAAAAAAGTAACAAAAATTAAAGAGAATAGATAGAAACATGATGTGTGCTTTAAATTGAACATAAACGGAAAACAAATGGGGAAACTAAACTCAAATATTCATTTTGAAAGGTAATTTTTACCCATGAAAACTACTACGTATCTACAAACTTGCCAATATAAACAGCCAAAAAAGCCAAGTGAAAAGACCCTTAGGAGATTTAACTTCCTACTCAAACTAAATTTTGACATTAAGAAACATTTTAGGGATCTTTTAAAAAAAAAAAAACACCACACACACAACTATATTATCAAAACTTGTCACCTTCTACCCAAGACATAAAATATACATTTAAAACTTTTTCAGTGGATAAAGTGTCGAGCTGGACTGAAGGGTCCCTGGTTCGATTCTGGTCAAGGGCACATGCCTGGTTGTGGGCTCGGTCAGTCCCCGGTGTGGGGCGTGCGGAAGGCGGCCGATCAATGATTCTCTCATCATTGATGTTTCTATCTCTCTCTCCCTTTCCCTTCCTCTCTGAAATCAATAAAAATATGTAAAAAAAAAAAATTTTTAATACTTTTAAAATGATCTCTACCAACAAACGAAATCAGAGCTTGTATGAAAAACTGTTACACACACATACACAATGACAACATAAACAGCCGGAGTTAAGTTTTTGGTTTCTTAAACATTAAAGAGCATAGAGGTAAAGAATTTTTAAACAGACATTTTTTTTTTCAGCCTTTTCCAAATATGGTCAATTTTACTAAATCAATTTCACTATTTCTCAACTTTATCACACTCCATCTCCATTTTTGTGTTCCAAAACTTTGTACTGTAGAAAAATTATGATGCACATCCAGGAGGCCCACATTCTTCTACACAACTTCAAGTGCCCCAATAAGTCATTTTCACTTTTACTAGAACTCACTGCCCGGGCCGGTTTGGCTCAGTGGATGGAGCATGGGCCCGGGGACCTAAGGGTCCGAGTTCGATTCCCAGTCAAGGGCACGTACCTCAGTTGCAGGCTCGATCCCCGGCCCTGGTAGGAGCATGTGCGGGAGGCAACCAATGGATGTGTCTCTCTCACGTGGATGCTTCCCTCTCTGTGTCTCTCCCCCTCTTCCACTCTCTCTAAAAATCAATGGAAAAAATATCCTTGGGTGAGGCTTAACAAAACAGCAGCAACAAAACTTGACCATCACTAATGTAAAACTCAGAAGCCCTTGGTGCACATTTATTCACACCTGTGTTCTACTCACATCCTCATCTTCAGAAAGCAAATACCACTTCAGACACCCAAATTCCCTAAGCCTGCCTCCCTCGCGCATCCTGCCTTCACAAGGCTGACACACTGGACTACCCATGACTCTCCCTAGGTGTTCCAATCTCACCTCAAGAAACAACAGAGGTTAGTTACCAAGATTTCTCCGGAGGGCCAAAAAATCAACAGGGAAGTAGCTTTCTCAACAGCCCCAACTTTACCCCATCTCCACACTTCCACCTCTGAAAAACTCAATCTGGCCACGCAAATGATCTGATTTAATGAAGCAAAGCCCGCCCATCGCTTCCTCTACCCCCTTTCCTTCAGCCAGAAAGTCCTCACCTCCAGCAGGAAGATAAGCCCCAGAAACGAAGAGGGGGCGGGAAACCATCCTTTCGCTTGCTTTCCATGCCCTCTCTCCCAAGAGGGCGAAAGACAGCATGTCTCTCCAGCCCTCCCCTCCCGCCTTCCCTAGGTCCTAGAAGAGTCTAGGAGATGTGTTTCGGGGACCAGCTATGCAAACCTCAGTGTCTCAAATATACGCACTCCTACCCCCTTAAAATGGTTACAAAACCCACAAAAACTTGATACCTCTGCTCTCCCTTTCATGGGTCCCAAATACGACCCAGGATATATATTTTAAAACAAGCCCCTCATTCTTTTCAGCACCTCAACAATAACCCTCCATCTCAGTATCTTCAGTTGCCCTCACCATCTTTCAACAATATGTACAAAACTCCTATTCTTTCTGCAACGCCCTCCATGCCTCCAGCGCCGCATCCAGAAACCGCGAGATCCCGCAGGTACACACACCCCTCCCTCCAGCCCCTCCTCCAATGCTAGGTAGCAGGGTAACCCCCAATCAAACGCATAAACCTCAACTCCCCCCCAAGCCCCAATGATATTTAAAGATCATTAGTTCTCCTAGTACTATCAACTCACCAATAATATTTGAAATCCCTAAAAACCTTTATCATATTGATCAGCTTCCCAATAATTCCCCCAATGCCTACATTGCCCTTTCAACCACCCCCCGTTTTTTCAAATACTTTAATATTCCTAGACTCTTAAGGGCTTATCGGTAATCTCTGTAAAGCCCTCAGTACCCCTCCCCTCCCTTTCTGCCCGGTTTTGAAAAGGCCCTCCTCGACACTCGCCGCTTCCAGGTCTTTTAGTCCCGGAACAATGTTGTCTGTAAAGCCCTGGCTACGCTGCTCTTCCCTTCGAGATGCCAATATCCACATTTAAAAATCCCTCGATAGCCCTGCTCTCCCTCGCAGTTCTCAATCAGCAACATTTCCAGTCCCCTCGCTGCTCCTGCTGCCCCAGTAGCACCCCAAGACTTGGACTCAACAAGCCCTCGCCCCCCTTCCCGACAGGCCCCACAGCACACGGTCTCCGCGCCCCTGGCTCTCCCTCCTCTCCCCTCCCCCCTCAATGGTGATAGTACTACAGAGGAGACGCCGGGACCTCCCGACCGCGGCCCCTCCGCCGCGCCCTCCCTCACGCCGCCTCCCTTCCCCCCGCGTCCCGCGGGCCCCCAACGCCCACGTTCGCCGGCCCCGGCCCAGTCAGGCTCACTCACATCGGCTCCAGTAACTTGGCCAGCCAGGACTTGAGGGCATCCACATCCTCTATGAGCATGGTGCAGGGAAGGCGGGCTCGGCCGCCGCTCTCGTTCGGGCCTGCCGCGGTCTCCCCTCGTCGCCCCCTCACGCCTTCTTCACAGCCCCCGGTGCCCCAGCCCACCGGGCATCTTAAGAGATTTCAACCTACTCCCCCGGCCGGGGCCTAACAGGAACTAACCCAAGAGCCCTCACTCAACCTACCTCAACGGCTCAGGAGGGCGGGAGTTAGCGCCGAGTGGCGGGAGCAAGAGCCAATAAAAGAGAGAGGGCCGTGCACGCAAAGCCAATGAGAAGGCTCGTTTGCCCCGCCGGCCAGTCGTACCCAGTTAAGGAGGATATATCAAGGTAGGTGGAGAGCTTACTTGAACTCCTGGTGCAAGATGGTATCTTGGAGAAGGTGCTGTGCCTCTTAAAGGGGCCGTGGCGCCTTTTTTGACCACGCCGCCGCCCGCTCCGGAATACCGGTGTCTGCTGCTGGGAGTGCCCGGGGGAACCCGGCGAGCCCCTCAGCCTTGTTCCTTCCTCTCCTTTTTCCTGGAAACACACACTTAGTGTCCCGAAATGACTCAGCTGTAGTAAATCTGCAACACAGCATGCAACACGTTCACATTGCAAGGAACGCAAAATTTTACCTCTTCCCCTTACACTCATTTTGCTCGGCACATATGCTTGCATTTTTTGCCGCTCTGCTTAAATTACGAAGAACGTCCTGACAACCATGTCTTGGATTCCAATAATCGTCATTTTAAAAACGTGGCGCACGGATGTAAAAGGCTGAGGCCATTTCAATTTTACCAGTTTTTTAAAAAATATATAAATGCTTAATTTAGAAGGAAAAACTATTCCAATTTTTTTTTACATTCTCTTTTCATTGCATGCCTAAAATTTAGTGGGGATCTTTTTGCAGGGAGAATTTTGGTCAAGTAAGCAGGATTTTTACATTTTAAAAAAACCTATATTACGGAAGTAGGCAACTTAGTTTGCACTAGCTGAGAAATTCCTTATGGAATTTTGAAATTGGCTTGGCACTGGTGTTAAAATGTTTACTCAACAACAAATACGGAGCACCTGCTATATGCCTGCACTGTGTAAGACGCTAGGATTCTAATTGTGAACAAAACAGAGTCCCTCTTCTTAAGAAGCTGGGCAGTTTATGGGATTATGCATTATAATAATGGCATTTTGAAAAATACCTGATGAGCACATACCGCATATCAAAAAGATGGGTCAACCCAAAATAAGTAGGTAAACTAAATATGCATTGAGCAGGTGTAGGCAAATTTTTTCTGTAAAGGGCTATATTTTTGGTTTTGTGGGCCTTAGGTCTCTGGCAAGTACTCAACTTGGCCCTCTTGGCATGAAACAGGCCATAGGTAAGAGGTAAACAAAGGACTATGGCTGTGTGCCAATAAAACTTATATGGAAATTTCAATTTTAGATAATTTTCATGTGTAACAACATTTTATTCTCTGGACGTTTTTCTTCCTCAACCATTTAAAAGTGTAAAAGCCAGGTTCACTTCACAGGTATACAGACACAGGTGCCAACAGGGTTTGGTTTGCTGCTTCAATGGGTTCACCTCCTGACAAAAAGTAACAAAAAACAAAATGCACTTAGAAATCATCTAATAAGCCACCTTCACTGACATCCCTCTCCAACTTTGCAAATGAGGGAAAAGCACAAGGAGACGGAGTGGTTCACCCAGAATCACACATGTCTGCAGGTGGAGCAGGGTAGCATCCAGATCTTCTGGCGACAAGCCCAGAGCTTCCTCACATCCAACTCTTGCCTCTTCTTCCCTCTCTCCTCCTCCCCTTCTTCCTTTATGCTTATCTACATTCCCGCCCCCCCCCCCCGCCCCCAATACTTATTTCCCCTAAGGAGATAAAGTGTTATGCCAAAATGACACCGATTTAAAAGAGAGAAATGTAAACGTGATTTCATTAGGCCTAAAGCTAGACAGGAACTTGATAGTATGACAGAAATGGAACAGGAATTTCTTTTCTTTTTTTTTTCTTTTTTTAATTAAATCTTTATTGTTCAGATTATTACATTTGTTCCTCTTTTTTCCCCCCATAACTCCCCTCCTCCCAGTTCCCGCCCCACCCTCTGCTCTCACTCCCCACCTACTGTCCTCATCCATAGGTGCACGATTTTTGTCCAGTCTCTTCCGGAATCTCCCACACCCCTTTCCCCCCCAAGAATAGTCAGTCCATTCCCTTTCTATGTCCCTGATTCTATTATGATCACCAGATTATTTATTCACTTGATTCTTAGATTCACTTATTGATAGATGCATATTTGTTGTTCATAATTTGTATCTTTACCTTTTTCTTCTTCTTCCTCTTCTTAAAGGATACCTTTCAGCATTTCATATAATCCTGGTTTGGTGGTGATGAACTCCTTTAGCTTTTCCTTATCTGTGAAGCTCTTTATCTGACCTTCAGTTCTGAATGATAGCTTTGCTGGATAAAGTAATCTTGGTTGTGGGGTCAGCTTTAGCTCAAGCGGTTACTTCGGATTCTGCTTGTTGCAGACACATAATCTTGGTTGTAGGTTCTTGGTATTCATCACTTTGAATATTTCTTGCCATTCCCTTCTGGCCTGCAAAGTTTCTGTTGAGAAATCAGCTGACAGTCGTATGGGTATTCCCTTGTAGGTAACTGAGTTTCTTTCTCTTGCTGCTTTTAGGATTTTCTCTTTGTCTTTTGCTCTTGGCATTTTAATTATGATGTGTCTTGGTGTGGTCCTCTTTGGATTCCCTTTGTTTGGGGTTCTCTGCGCTTCATGGATTTGTAAGTCTATTTCTTTCACCAGGTGGGGGAAGTTTTCTGTCATTATTTCTTCAAATAGGTTTTCAATATCTTGCTCTCTCTCATCTTCTGGCACCCCTATAATTCTGATGTTGGTACGCTTGAAGCTGTCCCAGAGGCTCCTTACACTATCTTCGTATTTTCGGATTCTTTTTTCATTTTGCTTTTCTGGTTGGGTGTTTTTTGCTTCTTCACATTTTCAAATCTTTGCCTTGATTCTTGCGCTCCTCTGGTCTGCTGTTGGGAGTCTGTATAGTATTCATTATTTCAGTCCATGTATGCTTAATTTCTAGTTGGTTCTTTATCATAACATCAAGGGTCTCATTAGTTTTCTTGAGGATCTCACTACATTTATCGGCGGCTTCTAGACAGTTCTTAAGAGACCTTAAAAGTGTGGTTCTGAACTCAATATCCTCCATTGACAGTTTTGTCCTGTTTCTTTGTCTCCGCATTTTTTATGCTTTCTTAGTGCACCCCCTAGTGGTCTTTGTGCGCAGTCTTGTTGTAGTTAAGCCTTGATTGTTGTCGGCAATACCGGGGGTGATTTGACCTCCAGGCCAACTGGCTGTGAGAATCAGCTGTGTCTGCAGTGGGAGAGCTTCTGTGCTGGATCTCTAGGGCGGTGCTAATCTAGCGTTTGCCTGAGGCTATCCGGCAAATGGCTCTGCGCAGGGCTTGGGCGGGGCGGGTCCCCGGGGATCTACAGGGCGGGCCGGAGCGAGCAGTTATGGCTGCTCTCAGTTCTGTCCCCAGGGACTCTGCCTCACAGAGTCCCAGCAACCGCTGCAAACCTCGGAGAGAAAGCTGCCTTTGAGTTCCGACCGAAGCCAGACAGTCCCGCTTCTCCCGTTTGAGTCTGGGTCCCTAGAGACTCGCCCGGATCTGGAGCTCAGAGTCTGAAACTCCCTCCCGATTGAAAACAACAACCGGGCCCTCTGCCGCCAGCCCGCTCTGCGCGCACTCCGCACCTGAGTATTTCACTTCAGCACTGTGCCTCCTCTGAGTCTGGATATGATATTCTCTTTCCTCCTAGTTGTAGAATTTCCACTCAGCCAGCCTTCCTGTGGTTCTGGATGATGTCCGTTCCGTCTTTAGTTGTTTTTTGAAGTGGTTGTTCGAGGCAGCAATCTCCGGCGTTAACCTATGCCGCCATCTTGGTTTCTCTCCTCAGGAATTTCCTTTATCACAATAAATCACTCCTCTGCAAGAATTTCAAAGTACTTTTCGAATATATTTATAGAACAAATTTTGTAGGGCCTTGTTTTAGAGGTGAGGTTGCTGAGACACTGGCTTCTATCACCCAGGGCATCATTTAACCAAGAACGTTACAGAGAGTAGAACAGACATGAGCACAGTAATATTTGTGTGTGGGGACCCGAATAATCTTTTTTTCTTTTCTTTTTCAAATTGTGATGTTACTGTATTATTTTTTTAGACTGACTACATTCTATACTTATTAGGGCTACTACTTTGAATGTAGATATTAAACCCCAACTATATCTTTTAAAAGTAGCATTTGTAGAAGAGTTGCTTTTCCAGAAGTGGAAGGAGGACATAATATAGTCAATCCCACTCCCATGCCTGGCTCATTCATTTGCTAAATAGCCGTTCAAATTTGGTCAGTAGCCATGGCCCAGAATTTTCCATATACTTTATTCAGTAGCATTCATCCTGTGCACAGAACTGACTCATTTGCAACCCATGAATGTGTGAGGCATTGATTTCAGCCATACAAATGCAATGCATACATATATATCTTAATTCAACACACTGATATTGAGTGATGGTTACCATGTACCTGATTCTGTGCTCTGGGCTGGGGCAGAGACAAAAGTTTGAACAGTTATATCCATTCACTGTCTTTTGAGAGCTCAGATTCTGGTGGTTTAATAGGTACCAGAAGTAATAATCATAGCCAAAATTGTTGGGTACATGCCCTATGCTAAATATTTCAGTGTATTATTGCCTCTCATCCTCACAGTATCTCTGGGTAGTAAACAATATTTATAGACAAGAAAAGTGCATCCCAGAAAGATCATGAAGCTGATGAGTGGAAAGGCCCAGTTTTGATCATGTGTGTTTGACTCCAAAGCCCATACCTATAACCTTCACTTAACTATCAAACAATGAAATATGAAATGTGTGGTTCATTCAAAAGTCATTGAACAAATATGTATTGAGACCTTTACCATCTATTAGGCACTGTTCTTGAATATAGAGAGTAAGAGTGATTTTAAACAAATATTCTTTCCTTAATTAAATGTATAAAATGGATACTTAATTATTTTTTTCTCGGTTTTATCTTCACAGGAAGAGAGAGAAAGAGATCCCATTTATTTAGGAAAAAAGAGATTATTAATATGGGGCATTGAAAAGAGAGAGTGACCAAAAAGAGAACAGACATCTAAACCAGCATTATTCAGGCAAGTTCCCTTTCTTGGCTAGAGGATAACTGGGCCTCAATCAGAAAAAAGTGTCAACAATGAGATTTCACAAAAGTGTTGACAGGGTTAAATAGGCCTTCCAGGATCAGAGTAGGTCATACCCACAAATTGTTTTGTTTTGTTTGTCATTATTTTCTACCCTGTGGCCAGAGCTGTCCCTGAGGTACAATAAAAAGAAGTTGAGAGTCATTTTGCAATTTTCTCTGTGAAATTTACAAGTACAGTGTGCTTCCCTTGCATACAATTAAACTTGTTGCATGTATCATACATGCAACTCATACTTATAAACAGGCCCTTTCTTGCCAGTACACTTATAGATGATCATTTAATTAAACAATACAACCATCAAATATCAGTCTCTCCTGAGTCTGAGTCACCTAGAGCAGTCCAGCTGGCTCAGAGAAAAGTTACCTCAATAAAAGTCGCTTGGATCTTAGACAAAGACAAGGTGAATTGGCCTACAAATGCATCAATCAGATAGTCTCTCTTTGTTATGGAAATGTAGATTTGTTTTCCTAGGAGAACTATGTTATGTTTTTTTCTTAATTGCTTCACACTATGTAACCATAAAAATAGCTAATATTTTAAAAACTGACAACAATGAATGCTGATAATGGTGTAAAGAAACAGGATCATGCATACTTTGTTTGTGTAATGTAAAATAGTGTATAGTCGCTCTGAAAATCAATTTGTTTTTGGTATTTTCTCTAAACACTAAACCTGAAATTACCATATGACCCAACAATTACTCTCCTGGGCATTTTCCCAGAGAAATGAAAACTTATGTTCACACACAGAAATCTATACTTGAATGTTTATCGCAGCTTTATTTATAATAGCCAAAAACTGGAATCAGCCCTGATGACCTTAAACAGGCTGAGTGGTTAAACAAACTGTGATACATATGTAGCAGAGCATGCAGCTCAACAATAAAAAGGAAGGAACTATTGATACATGCAACAATTTAGATGAATTAGGCTGAGTGAGGAGCAAAGCTAATTCCCAAAGGTTACATATTGTATACGTGTGTGTGTGTGTGTGTGTGTGTGTGTGTGTGTGTGTGTATGTCCATTTATGTAACATTTTGAAAATGATGTTTTAGGAGCAGAGGAGGGAGATGGGGAGATGTGGAGGGAAAGTGGGTGTGGTTATTAAAGGGCAACATGAGGGATCCTTGGTGCTGTTGGAACTGTTCTGTATCTTGGCTGTGGTGGTGGATACAGGAACTAACATTGTACAAATTATATATATATATATATATATATATATATATATATATATATATATATATATATATATAATTTGTGTGTGCAAATTATAATATATATATGCACACACAAGCAAGCACAAATGAATACAAGTAAAACTTGTACCCAGGTCAGTATTCTGACTATGATAGTATGCTATACTAGTAGTTTTGCAAAAGTTAACAATTAGGGAAGTTGGGGAAAGTGTGCAAGAGTTCTCTCTGCATTGTTTCTTACAATTTCATGTGACTACAAGTATGTCAATTTTTTTTAAAAAAAAGTTGCTTCACACAGTTGAGAGTAGCGTCAACAGGAAGAAAGGTTCAAAGTGGCGTCTCTGGGCGTGCACATACCAGAAAACAGTCCTTGTCCCATTCACCGCGGGCTTCAGAGGTTCCTGCTGGACCTGTGTGGGGACCCAGATCTGACACCCTTGCAGATTAGAAAAGCATCCAGGAGAAATGTGCAAAGCTCTACTGCAGTAGACATTTATTATTATTATTATTATTATTATTTGCAGCAGGAAACAGCAACAGTAGTGGGCAGACCAGACTTCGGTTCTCTCTGGTTAGCCAGAGAGATATTAGGGGGAAAAACTGCCCTCTCTTCTTTGGATTGAATAGCCCCTTGGAATTTGGACACATCATATAATAAGAGCTCATACTCCTGGTGTGCCAGGCCCTCTGCCAAGCAACTTCGCCTGGATCAGCCTCTTTCAGTGCGTGTATTCAGCCTTTCTTCCTTTCAAGAAATATTGATTGAAGACCTATCATAGGCAAAGCACTGTTATAGGCCCTGGGGACACAGCAGGGAAGAAAATAGGCATTCTCTTGGAGATTGATTTTAACAGGAGGAGAATGGTGACAAATAAATAACTATAATATATCAGGTGGAATACTTCTATAAAGAAAAATAAGGCAAAGTGAGAAGATAGACAGTGATGGGGAAGCTAAAAGGACTCCGAGCAGGTGTCTGGAGATAAGAAAGGTGTTAGTGGAAATCTGGGAGAAAGCCTTCCCAGGAAGTGCAAAGACCCTGAAGCAGGAACTCGATGGGCATGTTTCGGGAAAGAGGAGGAAGCAAAGGGGCTGGCGCAGAGCAGGCCAGGAGGAAAGCAACGGTAGAAGAGGTAGAGAGGTTGGTGGGGTCCAGATCATGGAGGGCTTTGTTGGTCATGGTAGACATTGGGTTTTTATTCTGAATGAGATTACAAGACACTGATAGTTTTAAGCAGATGAATAGAACTATCTGGTCTCCTTTTTAAATTTTTAAGCAAGATCATTATGGCTGCCTTATGGTCATCAGACTGGAAGAGACAAAAGTGGAGATAGGGAAACCAGTTAGAAGGCAATAAACAAAACAAAAGTCGATGGTGGTTTGGGCTAGATTCACAGTGAAAGATGGTGAGAAAAAGTTGGATTCTGGATATATTTTGGAGGTAGAGTCCGTTAGTTTCACTGACACATTGTCAGCATGAAACACAAAGAGGAATCGAGGATGACACCAAGGTGCTTGGCAATCTGACACTAGCGTCCCCACTCTCAGACACAATACGGAATAGCAGATATAGGAAGATGCTGACTTCTGGCTATGCGGAACCAGACCAATTAATTAAAAAAAGTAGAACCATGGTTGTACCCCCAATTTGTAGAGTTTAGACCTCTCTAATTTCATTGATACTATAAAAATAGAAATCATAAACATCATAAATGCACAAAATACATTTAAAACATATACTCACTGAGATTAGAATCTTAATAGTATGTGATTGGTTGTCTTTACTTGTTTCTCTATTCCTTCCTTCCTTCCTTCCATTTCTTAAGGAGTCCTTGGACTATTCCACAAATGATGATGGGGTGATAGTAATGGTGATGGCAAGCAATGTTTTGATGACTCAGATGTCACATTTTCCATACGATCCCATGACAGGCTGGCCGTGCCCTGTGGAATGCGGACAAGGTGGCTGACTGCAGCCTGTGGATCCTGAGTCTGGAGTGGCGTCGCAGGAGTGAGTGATTTCTAGTTCCCAAGAATGACAAATATTACCACATTAGAAGAAAAACAGGCAAAAGGGGTTTCTCAGAATATTGGTGCCTGAGAAATGCAACGTCTCTAATTTGGTTACATTTGCCTAAATATAATACTCTCCCTAATTAACATGGCTATTTGTTCCTAGCTCATGTCAGTCTTTTCAGGCTGCTATGACAAAATACCACAGGCTGGGTGGCTTATAAACAACAGAAATTTATCTATCACAGTTCTGGAAGCTGGAGGCCTGAGATCAGGGTGCCAGCATGGCTGAGTGACAGCCCTGTTCTGGGTCACACACTTCTCTTTGTATCTTCACAAGGCGAAAGGGGGTGGGGAGCTTGTGGGCTCTCTTTTATAAGGCACTAATCTTATTTATAAGGGCTCCATCCTTTTGGCCTAAGCACCTGCCCAAGTCCCCACCTCTTAATTCCATTGCACTGGGCATTAGGATTTCAACATATGAACTTCGGGGGGTGGGATGGGGGACACACACAAACATTCAGACCATAGTACTGATCGAACTGGCTTCCAGGGTTCTCCACTTTTCTTTCTTTTCTCTTTAGCTTAATATTTCTTGAGCACTTACGTTGAACCAGGCATGGGCTAATCACGCGGCTTGGTGTAGCTCATTTTCCCATAGCAAGCCTAAGCAATAAGTATTATGGTCATCCCCATTTTACACATGAGGACTCAGAGGTATAGAGCTAGTATGGGACAGAGTCTCAGTTCAGACCCAAGCCTCTTACTCCAAAGCCTGTTAGCATAACCACAGCACACACTCTTCCTCTGAGGCCCATTAACTGGCAGAGGTTGCACACACAGCAACCCAGGGTCAGCTCAGCCCCCAAGTCCTGGAAGGGTTAGTTCTTCTTTCTTCTCTTTATACTCACTCCTTGTATCATTAAAAAAAAAAAAATCTGCTCACCATTCAGGAAACATAAAAGCAAACACTAAAGGAGGAAAAAATCATTTAGAAACTATAGTTGTCTATTTGGGTGGGAAAGTGACACCCGTATTCATCGAGTGTCCCATTCTTATGAAACAGAAGTATCAAAAGAAGTGCCCACAATGTCTTCCTTAACTGGGTCATCTAAGGGTGGGGAAGTTAGGGAAATATGCACAAAAAGACAAACACAAAAGTACTCAAAGACAAGCCAAAGCTAATTATAGCTTTATGGGTCTAAATTTAGAAACGCGGACTCAATTGAATTGAGTAGATTTACTGGTGGGGTGGGTTTGAGGAAAAAAAACATACAAGGAGGAAATGAATTCTCTTGTGGAGTTTTGAAGAATGATCGTGATGTGACTTGACAGCTGGAGAAGGAATCCCACACAATTATATGGTAATAGCTCCTTCACTTAAGCTGGAGAAGAGATTATTATGGGGCACAGGAAAGATTTGTCTATTTTAATCAGACTAATGTTTAGAGATCAATTTCCTAAAATAATAATAAAAATAGCTGACATTTTAAAGTGTTTACTAAGTGCCAGATAGATATACAGTATGTGGTTTATACACATACGATTTCTTCAATCCTCAGAGCAATCCTATGAGGCACTTACTATTATTACCCTCATTCACAGAGTGGTTAATTGTATTGCCCGAGGTCACCTAGCTGTTAAATGATGAACTTGGCCTGTCTGATTCAGAGCCTGACTCGTATTCACTATGCAACCTTATGAATGTCATTTATCCAGATGAGTTCCCAATTTAAAAAAACATATTACTAACATAAATGTTGTTTTTTATGAATATCTCTTGAATCTGTTCACTTTTCTCCACCTGGACTGCCACCACCATCATCTAAACCACCACCATCTCTCACCTAGACAACTGCAGTAGCCTCCTGCTTCCACTTTTGCTCCCTCCCGATCCTTCTTCAGAATGACCTTTTTAAAAAATATATGTATTTTATTGAATTTTTGCAGAGAGGAAAGGAGAGGGATAGAGAGTTAGAAACATTGATCAGCTGCTTCCTAAACATCAATCAGCTGCCTCCTACACACCCCCTACTGGGGATGTGCTTGCAACCAAGGTACATGCCCTTGACTGGAATTGAACCTGGGACCCTTCAGTCCCCAGGCCGACGCTCTATCCGCAGAGCCAAACCGGTCAGGGCAGAATGGTCTTTTATGATAAAACACAAATAGCACCACGATCCTTCCATGCCTACAAGGCTTCCACAGCCTCCCACCACTCCCATCGCTTCCCTGTGTGCCTCTTCCACTAGACTGTGAGGAGAGACTGTGCATATTTTGTTCAAGTGTTGTCTCCAGCATCTCGGAAAGTGCCTTGCACATAGTAGAAGGTAAATATTTTTTTCTTCAATGAATGGAATCCAAACGACCCTTAAAAGAAGAATATTAGTCACTTATAGGAAAATTAAAAATGATGAAGTTGGAGGTATGCAAGTAGGTTTTTCATAATTTGTAACCACATCGGTACTTGTTTGTGTTCTTCTTTAATATCCCTTTAGTAAGCTCCATGAAGGCAGGAACCATGTCTGCCTTGTTCCCTGTTATATCCTCGCTATATCTCAGGTTCCTAGGAGGTGCTTACTAAGTATTTGTTGTAAGAGTAGTTTCAATGACCAATGTGGATTAGAAGCTGATGAATCAAAGATGACAAATAGTACTGGTTAGGGCAGAATTGAAACAGGAAAGTATAATCGTAGTTATAAGAGCTATAGAGGGTGAGTATGCTTTCATTCATCTATATATATATATAAAAGCCTAAGTTGTTTCGGTTGCAACCAAAACAACCAAAGGGACGACTGAACAGGCTGCATGGGGCTACCAGAACGGCGGGGGGGGGGGGGGGAGTGGTATTAGTGAGGGCCAACCAAACGACTGAGCAGCAGGCTGTGTGGGGTGACCAGGCTGGCAGAGGGGTTAGTGAGGGGCAACCAAATGACCAAACAGCAGGCTGCGTGGGGTGACCAGGCCGGCAGGGGGGCAGTTAGGGGTGACCAGGCTGGGGGGGGGCCGTGAGGGGCAACCAGACTGGCATGGGGGGGGAAGTTGGGGGTGACTAGGCCATCAGGGGGGGCAGTTAGGGGTGATCAGGCCGGCAGGCAGGTGAGCACTTAGGAGCCAGTGGTCCCGGATTGTGAGAGGGATGTCCGACTGCCGTTTTAGGCCCGAACCACAGGGATCGGGCCTAAACCGGCAGTTAGACATCCCCCGGGGGTCCTGGATTGGAGAGGGTACAGGCTGGGCTGAGGGGACCCCGGCCCCCATGCATGAATTTTGTGCACAGGGCCTCTAGTTTAATAAATATAAGGCACCTGCTATGTGCCAGACACTGTGCTAAGCAGCCTGTGCTGTCATGGAGCTTACAGTCTAGTGATAAATAAACAGGCAGATACATTTCTCAAGGGAGGGCAGTAAAGTGGTGCTCCAGGGAACACCTAGGAGGGGACATTTAACCCAGATTTGGGCTATTAGGAAGTGATGTCTAAATGGTGAGTAGCTAAAGGAAGAGGGTGTAGAAAGTGATGGAGAGTATTTGCATGTGTAAGAGCCCAGAGGCAGGAATGCCACTGGTAGGTTCTCTATAGCCTAGGGTTCCTCTTCCTTTCATTCAACAAATTTTTGTCAAGCCCATACCATGTGCCAGGCATTGTTTTAGGCCATCATTAGATTTTTATTTCAAAACTAGTTGCTGAGCCTGGCCAGCTGGCTCAGTGGTTGAGTATCAACCTATGAACCAGGAGGTCAAGGTTTGATTCCCGGTCAGGGCATATGCCCAGGCTGGATCCCCAGTGGCGGGCATGCAGGAGGCAGCTGATCAGTGATTCTCTCTCATCACTGATGTTTCTCTCTCTCTCCCTCCCCCTTCCTCTCTCTCTGAAATCAATAAAAATATATTAAAAAAACTAGTTGTTGAAAAATGTATATGTGAAGAAATACAATGAAGTCACTATAGTCAAGCTGCTAAATTACTAAAATAAAGTAGGTTGAGGCATGAGGAAATGATTCTATTCTTGCTTTAACTAGCCTGGGAACTTAATTTTTGAACTTTCTGGTCTTGCATCAAAGCCTGGACACACATAAGACCTCCAGATAAACCCCTGATTACCCCTGAAAAACTAAGGAAAGAATGTTCACATAACCAGACCACCTGACATTTATTATCCAGACTACCAGTCTCCTAGAGGATTACCAACCCAGAGGCTAAGAATGCAGGATTGCTTCTTCTCAAGAATATATTTTTTACTATAGGAACACTGGGCTCTTCTTTCTTCTTCAGACAACTCTGGGTATTGCCTAGTTGTGTTTATAATTGGCAAACCCTAAGACCCTTAATAAATCATCATTTCCAGCCAAAGACTCTCTTTTCTTTTTTTACAAAAGGAAAAAATCCACTTTTACCTATTTACTTTTCAATAAGTCTAAATCCTTACGGGGTACAGCATTACATGGATTCTGTATCCAATGGCCTCAGCAGGAAGATTGACGAGGAATTTGCCAGGAACCACTGTTTCCATGAGCACAAGCTATGTTTCTCCAGCTTCCTCTGGCGTTGTTCCCTTTGCCACCAGGTGTCGCTGTGTAGTTCTATGCCTTCTACACCCATAAGCACATCTCTTGCCTAGGTAGATTTCAGTTTCATCTCTAGGTTTAACACCTTCAATTTTAAGAAGAGTTGTGTGCTCCCAGAGACCCTGTTTATAGCCAGAAGAAAATGGCCTTCCAGACATATTTGCCTTTATAGAAGTCCTGTTCCCAGCAGGCTTCCATAGGCTGCGAGACGGCGGAAAGAGTCCTGACTCTTTGAGTTCGTTTGACAATACGTACATAGCATATATCATTTTAAATTTATTTTTATAAAATTTTTCTTTTTTTCTAGGATGAAATATTTGTATTTTTATTGAATTTATTGGGGTGACCTTGGGTGACAAAATTATACAGGTTTCAGGTGCACAATTCTACAACACGTCATCTGTACACTATTGTACGTTCACCATCCCAAGTCAAGTCTCCGTCCATCACCATTTATCCCTCCTATGACCTCTTTTCATTAAAAATAATTCCCTCCCTAGTCCTTTGGGAAAACACACTTCTGGGCTGCCCCCTCCCCTAAAGTGCTTTGTAGATGCTTAATGAATGTTTACTCAGTTAATAAATGAATGTATATGAGAGTAACTAATCTGACCATCAGAAAGTAAAAGCATTGAATCACCACTTAAAAAAAATAGAAACGTCCTTTTTTATTTTAAAAAAATATTTTTATTGACTTAAGAGAGGAAGGAAGAGGGAGAGAGAGAGAGAGAAATATCTATGATGAGCGACAATCATTGGTCGGCTGTTTCCCGCATGCCCCACGCTGGGGATTGAGCCCGAAACCTGGGCACGTGCCCTGGCTGGTTCATAGGTCGACACTCAACCATTGAGCCACGCAGGCCTGGTGGAAACATCTTTTATAAAAAAAATTGATTTGAGAGGTAAGGAGAGCAAGCGAGCGAGCGAGCGAGCGAGAGAAACGTTGATTCTTGTTTCACTTATTTATGGATTCATTGGTTCCTTCTTGTGTGAGCCCTGACCGGGATTGCACCTGCAAACTTGGTGCATCAGGGCGAAGCTCCAACCAACTGAGCTACCCGACTAGGGGGAATGGAGTCACTTTTTAAAACAGATCTTTCTTTGATGATGGAAATGTTCTATTTCCTCAGTGTCCGATGACATGGTAAACACTAGCCACATAAACTACGGAGAGCTTGAAAAGTGGCTAGTGCGATCGAAGAACCTAATTTTAATTTAATTTAAATTGTTAAATTTAAATAGCCACATGTAGCTAGTGACTACTGCATCAGACAGCTCAACCTTGAATGGTAGTCCAGTTGAAATAGTCTGAGATTGGCACTGAGACCAGGTATGTTACCAGCCTCTCTCTTAAAAGTGGAGATTGTTAATAAATGGTTATAAAATGTCTAAATTCTGGGCTGTTGAATACCACCGACAGTAATAAATATCCATGCACAGTGGCAAGCCTTCATTAGCACCTGTCACTGAAAGACGAATTAACTTTGCATCCTGGCATCTTGACAGACACCCAGCCAGCTCTGCGGGGTGAAAAGGTTGAAGGCTGGGGACTTTACCTCAGCGCGCGCTGGCGGCCATCTGCTGTTCCGAACTGCATTGTGGACGTTGTAGTTCAACGTGCTCGTGACATCACTACCAGTGTCACCTCTGAGTGGCCTGTCGAGTCAACTTCCGGTATCCCGTTGCTACCTGGGAATTGTAGTCAACAATTCCCTGCTGGATTTGGGCTCTAGGTGCTTTGGAACTACAATTCCCGGCAGGCTACGAGATGCACCCGGTTGTAGTTAATAGTGAGCTGGTGATTGCCTCAGCAGGCGTGGTGTGCTTCAGTGTCTTGAGAGGCTTGAGTATCCCGGTAGGAAGGGTGAAAGGTTGTAACTACTCCTTTGAGGGTGATCACCGAGGTCGTGGGTTTGCACTGTCGGCTGGGCAGCGCCATGGCGGTGAGTTTTTGTGGGAAGAGAGCTCGGCTGGGGCCTAGAACCGGCTCATCTGTGTGTTTTGCAAAAACTAGAGGCTCCATGTGGTAGCCACTGTCCTGCAGGGAAAATCCTTTATTCTAAAGAAAGGGGAAGACTTGCCCTCAAAGCTTGAGGCGTGGCTGTTGTGAGGATGTGCCCTTTCTTGTTAGCGGATGAGGCAGGAACTAATGTCTTTAACTTTACAGACTATTTAATGTCATGTGTGTTACTCCACCTAAGTTTCTAAAACCGATTTGGAGAGAGGAGGTTGTAACGTTGATTCCTCCTTTCAACAAAAAATTGAGCGCATCCCGGTAAACAGACAGAAATGACTGCATTCGTGTTGCTTGTATGTGTGTGGGCTACCTGCTAAAACACATGGTGTGACATGTCAGGTGTTGATAAGTGCTAAAGAAAAAACTAGAGCTGGAAGCGGGACTAGGGAGTATGGGTTGGGGAGGGTTGCAATGTTAGAAAGTTGGCCAAGAAAGGCTTTGTTGAGAAGGTGGCATTGTGGCAAAGAGGAGGTAGGGAGCAAGCCATGCAACTACATGTGTGGAGGAAAAGATTTCCAGGCAGAGGCAACCATGAGCGTGAAAAGCAAGGAGGATTGTATGTCTAAAGGACAGTGGTCCAGGGGGAGATGATTGGTGATGATGATGATGATGATGATGATGATGATGGATGTGTGTTTGTGTAGAGGGCTAGGCTTATCAGTGGGTTGATGTAGGTCATAATAAGTCCTGGTAGGTTGCTGCTTGCAGAGTGGGTTCCAGAAAGAATGTCCAGAGAGGGACTGGAGATAATGAGTGTGGTTAACTCTTGAGGAAGTCTATAAAGGGAAGTGGAAATAGATGGTTAAAAGAGGGCTTTTTTTTTTTTTTTTTTTTGAAGACAGGTGAAATTATACAGTGCTTCTATGCTCATGAGAATTATCCTGTAGAAAGAGAAAATGGGTGCATAAGAGAGATGATTGCTGGAGTGGTGCTCCTGAATAGAACAGGGGGCATGAGATAAAGTGCCTCAGTGGGTAGGTTAAATAGGACCGAATTCATCTGTAGTATCAGGACAGAAGGCAGAATATATGGGTACAGATGAATGTGGGTTGGTAGATGTGATGAGGGAGGCTGTGGAGATTTCCTGTTCACTTCTTTTTTCTCATTGAATTAGGAGCCAAGATTATCACCTAAAAATAAGGATGGGAGAGGATGTGTTGGGGGTTTGAGGAGGGAGGAGAAGGTACGAAACAATTGTCTAGGACAGCTGTCCATAGAACTTTTGCACTGTCAGATTTGGTAGCCACTGGCCACATGTGGCTGTTGATCATTTGAAATGTGGCTAGTGCAATGGAAGGACTGGATTTTAATGGAATTTTAAAATTACAGTCATGTGTGGCAAGTGGCTAGTGTACAGGATAGTATGTACATTTAAGTTTGTACATACTTTTTTCAAACCTAATAAAAAGTACATGATGTCTAGTTGTCTGTGATAATAAACATTTTTGAGCATTTGCCATGGGTCCAGCACTATGGTAAGTCCTTCGTGTGTATTTTCTCTTTTAATTTTCATAATAATAATACAAGGTAGGTATAATTATTATCTTTATTTTATAGATGGAGAAATGCAGGCTTAAAAAGATTAAGGAACTTGTCCAGGGTTCTACAGCCAGGGTTCTACCAGCATGATGATCGGAGCTTGCGATTCATTATCTTTGAAATGGTAATCGCTGGTCTGCCCACTTATTAGGTTGTTAACATCAAATAAACCAGTGTTCATAAAAGTGTTTTAAGAACTGCAGAATACTATGAATATAGGAAAAAGTTTATTATCTAGTTTAGTGTTTCTTTACTGGGGGTGATTTTGTCTCCCAGAAAACATTTGGTCTGGAGACTCTTGGTTGTCACAGTTGAGGGGGTTGTGCTACTGGTATCTAGTGGGTAGAAGCCAGAGGTGCTCATAAACATCCTACAGTGCACAGGGCAGCCCCTGTGAACAAAGAATTTGGCCCAAAATATCAATAGTGCCAAAGTGTAGGAGCATCCATCTAGTTAAATAACCTTTTAACTAATTAAAACAACCAATTGCCTAGTTGAATAACCAGTGAAGAAATTGAGGTTTGGATTGATCAAGTGACTTCCTCAAGTTTATGCAAGTTGATCCTGGGGCCAATATCAGATTTCATTACAATCAACCTTTGAGATTTGAGGAACAAGTTTTTCTGAGAAGCAGAAACCTCAAAGAAGAGCTTTTGTGCACCTAGCATTCTTTCTACATGAAAGAAATATAATTCTAAGTATTTTGTGAGGACTATTGCTTTCATGTTCTTTAGAAACATAGTTCTAACTATTGCTTTCATGGTTATCTTTAAGCAAAAAATATTTGTCCTGTAACTTCTGTGTCTGTGGCATTGTATTTGGTGCTGAGTAAGTAGATCTAAAAGTTGCTGCCTGCCAGGAGTTCATGGCCTCCCTGGGCGAATGTCTTAAGGATCATTTGGTGGCATGCAATGGAAGTGAACTCAAGTTGGTTAAGGTAAAGAGGAATTTAGTAAGAACACAGCGGGATTTCCTATAACCCATACCCCTCGAGTAGAAGGTACAGCTAGGCTTCTTGAGGCCCTATATAATTTCGGCTTTGTGGGCCCCCTTCCCTGTAAAAAATATTAAAATTACGTTTTACAGCTATTTTGGCATAAAGACAAATATATTAATGTTATATATTAAAGTTTTTTCTTAAACCTAAAAGTTTCTTTTTTTTCTTTTTTTAAAAAATATATTTTTATTGATTTCAGAGAGGAAGGGAGAGGGAGAGAGAGATAGAAACATCAGTGATGAGAGAGAATCATTGATTGGCTGCACGCCCCCTATTGGGGATCGAGCCCATAACCAGGGCATGTGCCCTTGACCAGAATCGAACCCGAGACCCTTCAGTCCGCAGGCTGACACTATGTCCACTGAGCCAAGCCGGCTAGGGCTATTTTTTTTCTTGATTTTAAAAGAAAATATTTTTGTGAGTCCCTAAAAGTAAGTGGGCCCTCAGCACTGCGCCTACTCTACCTGCAGGTTAAGTCGGCTACTGAAAGTTAGTTACACAGGCTGTTTTAAGGCCCGGGTGGAAGTGACTTACTTTCTCCCCAAAACACCTTTGCCAGAACCTGGTCACATAGCTCCATCTAACTTCAAATTCATCTGGAAAGGACACTTAACCATTTAACCAGCAGAGGACATTTAACCACTTCTGCTGCACCACCCTGCCTAAGACTGGGTTTTTGTTGCTGAGCGAGAAAGGGAAGGAACATATATTGCACAGACTACCTGCTGTCTCTGCCATAGCTCATTTAAAAATGTTTTTAAACATTGATTTGCGAGGGAGAGGGAGAGAGATCAATTTGTTGTTTCACTTATTTTGTATGTGTCCTGACTGGTTATCAAACCCACAGCCTTGGCATATCTGGATGATGCTCTAACAAACTGAGCTCCCTGGCCAGGGTCTGCCATAGCTCATTTTAAAATGGTAGTTTTTGTATATTAGAATTGATGACAGGGGTTAGCATATATTGGAATAGAGAGACTGGAAGCAGGTTACTTGTTAAGAGGGTTTTGCAGCAAGAAAGGGCCCAAAGGATTTGAGGTCTAAATGAAGGTGGTTCGTAGCAGGAATGGAAAGTGCCTTATTTTTTCTTGGAAAAGGAAATACTTTCTGTAACCACAGTGTTTTATGGAAATTCTTGGCAAAGAGTCCAAATTGCTTAGCACCTTGATTCAAATATGCAACCCAGTTCCTCGTCCATCTATTTTTTTTATGGCCACATTATGTAAAAACAGGCAATGTGTTATTTGCTTCTCTTTAAAAATCTTTATATATTCAACAAATATTTGAGAGCCTTGCTATAAGCTAGACATTGAAGATAAAATGAGAAACAAGACATAGTCCCCACCAAGAACAAGCTTACAGTCCCGTGGGAAAGATGGCCAGATCCTGACATCGCCGGGCGATTAGGGCTGTCACAGGGGAAATATTGGTGGGTAGGACCATATTCAGAATGGCTTCTCAATGGAGAATCCAGGCTGGTGATTAGCTGAGACCTGGAGGGTGACATGGCCAGGCAAAGAGGTTGATTGGTGGGGTATGAGGGCAGAGGAATAGTTTGAACACAGGCCTAGAGGTGAGAGAGGGACCTTGGTATATTTGGGAAAATGCAGATGGCTTAATAGGCCTGTGAAGATGGAAGCATGGAGAGAGGGGAGATGGGAGAGGCCTGGCAGATATGAGCCAGCAGGGCCTTGAATGCCAGATTTAAGAGTAGGGATGGACTTTATCCTGAAGCATAGAGAACCTCTGAAGGGGGATTGACTTGGTCAGATTTGTGTGTTGATATGATGTTCCAGTCGCAGCAATTATGATCTGGTCAGGATTTATAGAAGCAAAAAAATGTCATTTTCCCTTGGTTCCTAGATAAACTTTTTTATTGATTGATTTGAAAGAGACAGGAAGGGAGAGGGAGGGAGGAAGGGAGAGAGAAAGAGAGAGGAGAGAGAGGAACATTGATTTGTTGTTCCATTTATTTATGTATTCCTTGGTTGATTCTTGTATGTGTTCTGACCAGAGAGCAAACTTACTAGTACAACCCTGGCATATCGGGGACACTCTAACCAACTGAGCTACTTAGCCAGAGTTTATTTTTGTATTATTACTTATTAATTAGTGTATCATTTTCCATATGAACAACTGTAAACCTACTTTTGCCCACCCCTGAATTTATATATTTTATGAGTAGGAACATTTGACAACAGTGTTTTGTTACAGTACCTAATTTTTGAAAAGTATTTCAAAGCCTTTTGAGTAATTCTTTAACCACTCCTTTGAGGTTTGAGGTATACAGGTCGTGTTAACCCTAATTTTCTATCTGGTTCATTTAAGTTTGAAGATAACCATGGAAAAATTGATCTGTCAGTAAACAGCTCAGTTCTGTGTGAACCCATTTTTTTTTTTTAAAGCAAGCCTGTTGAAGTACAGCGTGGGTTATCCTATCTCTTTTGTGTCTAATAGGAAAGAAAAGGAACAGCCAAAGTGGACTTCTTGAAGAAGATTGAGAAAGAAATCCAACAGAAATGGGACTCCGAGAAAGTATTTGAGGTCAATGCATCTAATTCAGAGAAGCAGACTAGGTGAGTAACAGTTGGTGAAGTTCCGCACATTGTGTTTCGAAACCAGTTGGCTCTGTAGTACAGGAGCTGCTCTGTGGAAAACAATGGGCAGAGTGTGTTTAGAATGTCTGAGGTGGACTGAAGAAGGCGACTTCCATTTCCTGCATTTAAAAGTACGATCTTCTTCCTGAAAGGATTTTTTTTTCTACATGAAGAGTTTTTCAAAAACTAGCTTTTCATGTTCAAACCAAAGGGGATGTTTTGAAGTTTTATCTTTGCTGACTGGTAAAAGGAAATCCTTCTATTAGAGAGGTTCATATTGTAGTGATAATTATCTTCACAGATGCAAAATATAAAATTTGAAAGGTTTCTGTATTAGAAGATCTTATTTCATAAATACTGGACTGCCTTGATGTTAATAATCACTGATAATAAGACAAACCATAGATAATGATGTGATATTGAGGAAAAATAAAAACAAAATAACTGTCCCCAAATAGTATTACAGTAAATATATGTGTCAATTATAAGATGCATCTCAATTTCAGGCCTGGACTTCTATTCAGGACTTTCTGATTCCAAAGTCTGTCCTCCTTTTTATTAAGCTACACTCTATCAGAAGTTTTTGTGTTTTTTTTAAAAATATATTTTTATTGATTTCAGAGAGGAAGGGAAAGGGAAAGAGAGAGAGAAACATTAATGATGAGAATCATCGATTGTCTGCCTTCTGCACGTCCCTCACTGGGGACTGAGACTGCAATTCAGGCATGTGCCCTGACCAGGAATCAGACTGTCACCTCCTGGTTCATAGGTCGATGCTCAACCACTGAGCCACACCAGCCGGGCAAGTCTTTTTTTTTTTTTTTTTTTAAAGAGAAAAAGTTTGCTGTAATATGAAGTCTCTGGTGTTATACTTTATAATTTGAAGTTTCTATTTGGTTCTAGGATTTTGGTCAACTTTAAGGTAATTTAAGTAATCCAAAGTGAACTGACAAAGCTGCTATGTTCAGTGAAAGAAAATGAACTACAGCTATGTGCAGGAATGCTGAAGGAACTTAGACATAGCACATTGAGTGGAAAAAAGCAAATTGCAGAAGTCTATATAAAATATGCCATTTTTTATAAAGCTCACTAGTAAGAGAAACGAAATGATATGTTGTTTAAGGGCACAGACTTAGGTACAAACTTCAAACTCATGTTTTGTAAATAATACAAAGTTTTAAGGGCACAGACTTAGGTACAGACTATTCAAAAACATGAATGAAACTTAATGACACATTGTTTAAAGGCACAGACTTAGGTACAAACTATTTTAAAACAAGGAAATGAAAAAGTGAATTTCAAGGTAATGGTTATCTCTGGTGAGGAGTGGGGAGGAACACAAAGGTAGCTTAAGTGGGTTTAAAAGTTGGACGGTGGTTTATAGGTGTTCATTTTATTGTGCTTCATAACTTATGTATATTAGATAACACTTGAAAAAAGAATATAGCATAGTAAATGTTAGCTTTAAAAGGTGCTTTTTAAATGAATTTACAACATATCATGCAATACTGAGGATGTTTTATTTTACCTGAGGACTTTGAATTGCTTTATATATCTTGTAAAAACAAATTTAACTTAATCAGTAAAACATTAAATTTATTCAGATCCCTAAGTCTTAAAAAATTTAATATTTAGTATTTTATCTTTATAAAGCATTTTAGCTTAACTTAAACCTACAAGTATATTTATTTCTTTGAAAAATTATTTAAGAGAGAGAGAGGAAGAGAGAAAGAGAAACATCGATTTGTTGTTCCACTTATTTATGCATTCATGGGTTGATTCTTATATGTGCCCTGACCGGGGATCCCACCTGAAACCTTGGTGTATCGGATGACGCTCTAACCAACTGAGCTACCTGGCCAGGGCAGTATATTTATTTCTTAATAGCCACCTGCAAATGTTTTATTCTTTTAAAAGTAAGTTTTAATTTTAGAGATCTTTTAACTTGGAGGTTTATAAATTTAATTTTAAATAACTAAAGTTTGAACAAATTAGTTATAGCAAGCATTCCCTTCACCATACTCCTTCCTTGTAAAAGGAATCTAACATTTTCCTGTCTGTATTTCCTTTTTCATATGATTGTTTTGCAGCAAGGGCAAGTACTTTGTCACCTTCCCATATCCATACATGAACGGGCGCCTTCATTTGGGACACACATTTTCTTTATCCAAATGTGAGGTAAAGCTTCCTCTGTTTAATATAATGGGCTGGTGGGTCTTGAATAAGTACTAATTTGAAGAGAATGATATTTATAGAATTTATTTCCTGGTAAGGGAACTTAGACTTCCTTAATTTTAAGCATATTTTTTATATTTAAGTCATTTAATTTTTATATTTAATTTTCATATATTATGTGTCCAGAGGTCTAGGTATGTATGTTCACAAGTAATTTCTAGGTTGGTGAAAAGACACAAAAAGGTGGGTTAAAACTTTGGAATGATTATACAATTTAGCTGGTGTGTTAAAGGAGGATGTGAAGAGGAAAACTGAACTGATGCTCTTTGTGAAAAGTCAGCATTTTCTTTTCACCTGGCATTTAAATTTGTAATTTAAATTTAATTTTCTTCCTATAGTTTGCAGTTGGGTACCAGAGATTGAAAGGAAACATTTGTCTGTTCCCCTTTGGTTTACACTGTACTGGAATGCCTATTAAGGTAAGATTGCTTTTGGGATTGGTTTCTACCCTTTTTGGCTTAGAGCAAATAGAAATATCTAGCTCAATAGCTTGAAAAGGGATTAAAAAAATACTGCTCTATTACAGTGTTTTTTTGAAATGAATTTATTATAGTGAAAATTACATTAAAAAAAAAAACAGTTCAAGAAGTCCTTAAATAAAGGGCACACATTAAGGTTTGTGATTTCTAAGTAATTTTTGATATTGTTTGATCATCCTATATACTCATATTTCTGTTTTAGAATTATATTAGAGCTACTACCAAGTAAAATGCGCAGTGTTTTGAGCATTCATGACACATAGGATGTTGGCACAAAGTAATAAACACTTCTACCCTATTTTGATCATTTTGTCAAATGTCTTCATTTGTCTTAAGTTTATACTAGAAATAATTCTCAATAAAGAATGGGCCAGAAAACTAGAGTTGAAAGGATTCCCAAATGTTGTAGGTTGGAAAATTTAACTCAGATTTTTTTTTTATTCTTCAACCTTTTATTTTGAAAAACATCAAACCTACAGAAAAAGTAAAAGCGTAGTATAGTGAACACCCATACAGCCTTCCCTTATAGTTGCCAAGTCTTTTTTCTTTCCTTTAAATATTTTTATTGATTTCAGAGAGGAAGGGAGAGGGAGAGAGAGAGAAACATCATTGATGAGAGAGAATCATTGACTGGCTGCTTCCTGCACGCCCCCTCCTGGGGCTCAAGCCCGCAACCTGGCCATGTGCCCTTGACCAGAATCAAACCCAGGACCTTTCAGTCTGCAGGCCAACGCTCAATCCACTGAGCCAAACTGGCTACGGCTATCATTGTTTTCTTTTTTTAAAAAAATATATTTTTATTGATTTCAGAGAGGAAGGGAGAGGGCAAAGAGATAGAAACATCAATGATGAGAAAGAATCATTGATCGGTTGCCTCCTGCACGCCCCCTACTGGGGATAGAGCCCACAACCTGGGCATATGCCCTCGAACCTGTGACCCTTCCAACCGTAGGCTGATGCTCTATCCACTGAGCCAAACCAGCAAGGGCAAGTCTTAATACTTTCCATGATATAGTTCTGTCTCTCAACACACACACAGTACATGTATGCTTTTTTTTTGCCTTTTCTATGAATTCTTTGAAAGTAAGTAAGTTGCAGACATCATGACATGTCACCCCTGAATACTTCAGCATAATCTTTTAAAATAAGAGCATTCCTCTACTTTATCACAGTAACATCCTCTCGGAGAAATTTAACATTGATGTCATATTATCATCGTGATCTAATCTATAGTTGTATGTCTCTAATTGTCTCAAAATGTTCTTTCTGGCTATTTTTACTTTTTATTTTATGGATCACACAGTGCATTTCATGATCAATTCTCTTTAGTTTGTCACAGCATTGATGTCTTTGAAGAATCTAGGCCAGTTATTTTGCAGAATATCCCCTAATCTGAGTTTTTTGTTTTTGTTTTTTAATATATTTTTATTGATTTCAGAGAGGAATGGAGAGCGAGAGAGAGACAGAAACATCAATGATGAGAATCATTGATCGGCTGCCTCCCGCACACCCCCTACTGGGGATTGAGCCCGTAACCCAGGCATGTGCCCTTGACCGGAATTGAACCAGGGACCCTTCAGTCCTTAGGCCGATGCTCTATCCATTGAACCAAACTGGCCAGGGTGAAATTTTTTTTTATTTTTATTGTTTTTCATGATTAGATTTGGGTGAAATATTTTGACCCAAATACTACACTGGTGAGGTATAAACTTTCCATTGTATCACATCAAAAGGCAGTTTGTCCCATTTTACTGACATTAAGTTAATACCTGTCAGATTTCTTCATCCTAAAGATGACTTTTCCCCTTTTTAATTAAAAGTATTCTGTGGGTGAGGGGGCAATAATGCTTTGAGAGCCTTTAAATATCCGGTTCTCAATTACCCATTCTTTTCTCATTTATTAACTGAAATTCTTCCGCATAAAAGAGTGAATTCCCTTTTTAAAATTCACAATTCTATATTTGTATTTTTTCATAACTTTAACACTATCTACTTGGAGTCATCTTTGTTTTTGACACTGAACTCCTCCTTATGGTATATTTGAGGAGAACTGGGGTGGAAAGCCCAGATTCATGTGTTAGCTTTGCAGATTAGTAGCTTTATAAGTTTGGGATAAATCACTTAATCTCTCTGTCTCTTTTCTAACTTCATACCTGCTGGGATGATAACTAATGAGTATACATGACAATCATTAAATTGAGAAATGCTATTAATCATGTTGTTATTCAAAATAATTACACATCATATCTTACAAATCCCTGTACTTCGAATGCCTAACATGTAGTATACTACATTAAGTACTTGAGGTGTTAAATAAATGGTTGCTGAGTAAAGGAAGTAATACTAATTTATAAATTGGGGAATTTTGTATCATTTGGGTTTTCTGTTATGATCCACTTATATATATAGATATATTGCAGAAAAATTTAGAGTCAGTTTTAGTGGGCCATAGAAGAAAACGCCCCCGATTATTTCTACCTTGAATTCTGAACTTCACTGTCTCTAATGTTGTGTTTGCTTAGGCCTGTGCTGATAAGTTGAAAAGAGAAATAGAGCTCTATGGTTGCCCCCCTGATTTTCCAGATGAAGAAGAGGAAGAGGAAGAAGTCAATGCTAAAACAGAAGATGCAATAATTAAGGATAAAGCTAAAGGAAAAAAGGTTTGGTGGTTGATGATACTTATTTTGGTTGAAGTTTTATATTAATGTTTGTCTGATTTGTATATTCATTCCAAGTACTAGCGCAGTATATATATTTTTAGAAAGTTCATGATATCCTGACTCCATTATAGCACCATGGGACTCATTCTGTTCTCCCTTTTCTTTTTTGTGACTTTTTTCTTCATTAATGAGAAACCTGACTCATTATTTGCAGAATATTTATTTATTTTTTGTTCAGTCCTACTGTACCACTAGTTTCAGAATTGTTAACCTATAATCCTGGGAGAAATAATTTTACTAACTTAAGGGCAGTGTTTGTATATAATTTTTTTGTCTTTTAGATGACACACTGTTTTGTTTTGTTTTTAAATTAAAAAATTTTTTTTGGGTAATCCTCATTTGAGGATATTTTTTCCATTGATTTTTAGAGAGAGTAAAAGGGAGGGGGGAAAGGGAGGGAGAGAAGAAGGGAGGGAGGGAGGAAGAGAGAGAAAGAGAGAGAGAGATTGAGAGAGAGACATTGATATGAAAGAGGCACATTATTAGTTGCATCCCACCCTGAATGGGGCTGGGGATTGAACCTGTAACCCAGGTACATGCCCTGGACTGGGAATCGAACCCAAGATCCTTTGGTACTAGGGCTGATGCTCCAACCACTGAGCAACACTATCCAGCGCAACACACTGTTTTTCTTTTCTTTTTTTTATTTTTTTTATTTATTGCTTAAAGTATTACAAAGGGTATTACATATATGTCCATTTTATCCCCCCGCCCTAGACAGTCCCCTAGCCTCCCCTATCCCCCAGTGTCTTATGTCCATTGGTTATGCTTATATGCATGCATACAAGTCCTTTAGTTGATCTCTTACCCCCCTACCTCCTGCCCCCCAACCCTCCCCGGCCTTCCCGCTGCAGTTTGACAATCTGTTTGAGGCAGCTCTGCCTCTGTATCTATTATTGTTCAAAAGTTTATAATGGTCTCTATTATCCATGAATGAGTGAGATCATGTGGTATTTTTCCTTCATTGACTGGCTTATTTCACTTAGCATAATGCTCTCCAGTTCCATCCATGACGTTGCAAATGGTAAGAGTTCCTTCCTTTTTAGAGCAGCATAGTATTCCATTGTGTAGATGTACCACAGTTTTCTAATCCATTCATCTACTGATGGGCACTTAGGCTGTTTCCAAATCTTAGCTATGGTGAATTGTGCTGCTATGAACATAGGGGTGCATATATCCTTTCTGATTGAACACACTGTTTTTCAAAGTTACTTCCATATCTCCTTTTTTCCCCATTCCCTTTTGAGTGGTTATGTCATACGTTTATAATGTAATTAGATATATTTGTTATACTCTGCATTCCATCCTGGGTTCCTCGAACATTCTGATTTTTTTTTTTAATTCACTCTTGGACTTCTGGTCAAGATGGCGGAGTAGGTAAATGCTATGCTTGCATCCTCCTATGACCATATCCAAATTATAACTAAATTATATATCCACCACCCTTGAGAGCATCCTTTAGACTTGCTGAACAGAAGTCCTATAACTAAGGATATAAAAGAAAAGCCATGTGGAGACCGAATATTAGTCAGAAATTAAAATGAACTTTTTACTAACTAAATGCATGATAAAATGATCTTAAAGATGGACATTTTTGCCCTGACCGGTTTGGCTCAGTGGATAGAGCCTCGGCCTGCGGACCGAAGGGTCCCGGGTTCGATTCCAGTCAAGGACATGTACCTTGGTTGCGGGCATATCCCCAGTGGGGGGTGTGCAGGAGGCAGCTGTTCGATGTTCCTCTCTCATCGATGTTTCTAACTCTTCCTCTCCCTTCCTCGCTGTGAAAAATCAATAAAATATATTTAAAAAAAAAGATGGACTTTTTTTTTAAAAAACACACCCTTTGTGCTGTGTAGTTGTGTTGGTTTGACAGATGCATGGAGCTCTGTTTCTACCACTGTCACACCATTTGGAGTAGTTCCATCCCCTCCCAATTCCTTTTTATAGTTTAACTTCTTTGCCTATTTCCAACCGCTGGCTTTTGGTTGCCTTTTTGATATTGGTAAAGATTGGAAAATAGTAAACTCTTGTGAGTATGATCTAAGCTGTCATAGCTAAAAAAAGATGTATGTGGTATTGGGAGAGGGAAATAGAGAAGGTTTGGTGTTGACATCTTATGTTTGTGATGATAGTTCTTCGTGGTTCCGACATATCAACAGCATTGTTTTGCACTTTAAAAAATTACCAAATGGTAATTTGATCCTAGAATTTATTAACAAGTTGTTGGTTGTTCTTTGATGGAATATGTTTTTGCTGGTTATTTTCAGAGTAAAGCTGCTGCTAAAGCTGGATCTTCTAAATACCAGTGGAGCATTATGAAATCTCTCGGTCTGGCTGATGAAGAAATAGCCAAATTTTCTGAAGCAGAACATTGGCTTGATTATTTCCCACCACTGGCTATTCAAGATCTGAAGAGAATGGGTTTGAAGGTATGCCTATCACCTCCGTAGCTGAAGAAAATATGAAGAACACGTTTATATTTATGTGATTACATGAGATTTGGACTACTTCTTAATTTAGAATATGTTTCACCGAAATTCCTCTGATAAATCAGTACTCTATTGTCAATTTAGAACCTAATGGGCCTCTATGCAAGCAATAAAGTATTTTAATATTTGTTGTATTGGAATATATATCAATATGTTAGGATTTAGTAGAAAGGAATCTATTGAAAAAATATGAAGGAGCCAAAGTTTAATTTGAATATTTAGGAACACTTAAAGGTGTTATTTAAGTGTTCCTTTAAAAAAAAAATTACTGATTTCAGAGAGGAAGGGAGAAGGAGAGAGAGAGAGAAACATCCATGATGGGAGAGAATCATTGATTGGCTGCCTCCTGCACGCCCCCCACTGGGGACTAAGCCCGCAACCCAGGCATGTGCCCTTGTCTGGAATCGAACCTGGAACCCTTAAGTCCGCAGGCTGACGCTCTGTCCACTGAGCCAAGCCGGCTAGGGCTAAGTGTTCCTTTTTAATTTATTATAATTCTTGTATGTTTAATGTATAAATGTGTGTGTTTAAAAGTACACATATTAAACAAAAATTAATGTAATAATTGTGATATATATTTAATAGGTGGAACTTAACAATTTTGTTTTTAAAATTTGATATAATTCTTAGTTGGAAAATAGAGTAGAAGAGTAAATAATTGATTCATAGGAAATTCTCATTCATAGAGACAGAACTCGCAAAAATCACCTTTTCCTTTCTCCTTCTGTAGGTAGACTGGCGTCGTTCCTTCATCACCACTGATGTTAATCCTTACTATGATTCGTTTGTCAGGTGGCAGTTTTTAACATTAAGAGAAAGAAACAGAATTAAATTTGGAAAACGGTGAGTTTGTTGTCCCTCAGTATAAAAAAGCAAAAATCGTATAATTCTTGCATTGTAATTCGGTGCCCCATAGCCCACTTTTCTCTATTACCTTTGTTTTTTTGTTTTCTTTCTTTTTGTTCTCTTCTGTCCTTTGTTTTTGTCTTGGCAGTGTCTTAATTTCTCTGAGCTGCTTATTGTTTATGACAACTAGAACCAGGGAGAATGGGAGTGTTGGCTTTTATGATCTCACAAAAGATTCTGTTCAGTATTCCCAGCCAAACAGAAAAAGAATAATTGCATTTGTGTTTTAGTTTATTCTTTTGTTTATAAATTGTTTAGGATTCTTCCTTGATTATGTGAGCTAATTAAAAGCTATTTGCATTTCATAAGTGAATTTAAATGTTTAATATTTTTTTGATGAAGACAGAGATCTTTCATTAAATAACTAGATTGACAATAGAACTACCATAAAAGCATAATTAATAGATGTAGACATTTGCTCAGTTAGAAGTTTTAGTTAGAAGAAATACTGTTGGAGCAACACTAAATATTTAGGCTAAAACTTGTATATTATAGCAATATTTGTCACTTGCTTATTTTTTTAGGTATACCATTTATTCTCCAAAAGATGGACAGCCTTGTATGGATCATGACAGACAAACTGGAGAGGTAATTATTGTGATCATTCTTCATATGGTCATAGAGTTTAAGAAATAGATCAGAAACCTAAAAGGTAACTTTATTCCAGTGCTGAGGTCTATAGTTGTGATACTCTGGGGGCTGTGAGGAGGGAGACAGAATGTCATTCTAGGTGCCTGGATCTTGTCTAGGACCTTGCTGCTCCAAGAGTGGTCCTGGAGCAGCCGCGTCAGCTTGTGATAGAAAAGGAATTTTGAGCCTCACCCCAAAATTGCTAAATTATAAACTCTGGGGATGTAGGTAAATGCTATGCTTGCATCCTCCTATGATTTTTAGAGAGAGTAAAAGGGAGGGGGGAAAGGGAGGGAGAGAAGGAGGGAGAGAAGAGCCTGGAGAATGCTCTTCTCAGAAACAAGGGCATGGGGAAAGGTAATGAGATACGTGGCTGACTGATGTACACAGGTTCCATTTACACTTGCTTTGGCTGTGTGCCTACTTGCTTATATGACGTCAGTTCACCCTACACGCCTGTAGGACACATTAGTGACATTATTTTTTGTAATACTTGAGTGAAGCAAGGGTAAGTGGTTTGTCTAAAGCCTTGGCATAGTAAACCAACAATGGCAGGATCTGAACTTAGGAATTCCAATTCGTGTGTCATTGTTTATTACCACTTTTGAACACATTTGTAGTCTGGTGCAGCGGTCGCCAACCTTTCGGACCTCGCTGAACACTGGTTAGCGAACGCTGGTCTAGAGACTGCTTTTCAAACTCAGCCTTTAATTATGATGTTAATCCAAGTCTTTTCCCCCCTCCATTTTTGTTTTATTTGTTTAGGGTGTTGGACCTCAGGAATATACTTTAATCAAGTTGAAAGTGCTTGAGCCATACCCATCCAAATTAAGGTAGATTTGCCAAACAGTTATTGTTTCAGCTTTTTGAATATCAGTTACTTGTGATAAAATCCATAACTTTTTTTTTTCTTTTATGTATCTTTTTTTTTTTTAGTGGCCTGAAAGGGAAAAATATCTTTTTGGTAGCTGCTACTCTCAGACCTGAGACCATGTTTGGACAGACAAACTGTTGGGTTCGCCCTGATATGAAGTACATTGGGTTTGAGACAAAGAATGGTGATATATTCATTTGCACGCAAAGAGCTGCCAGGAATATGTCATTCCAGGGCTTTACCAAAGACAGTGGCGTGGTGCCTGTAGTTAAGGAATTAATGGGAGAGGTAAGTTGGGTAGCAGACTGTTTATTTTAGTGTATGAATTTAGAGGTAAAATTTCAACAGTGAAGCATGAGAAAGAAATATTAAACAAGACTTTTTATTATTTATTTATTTATTTATTTATTTTAAGTATATTTTATTGATTTTTTACAGAGAGGAAGGGAGAGAGATAGAGAGTTAGAAACATCGATGACAGAGAAACATCAATCAGCTGCCTCCTGCACATCTCCTACTGGGGATATGCCTGCAACCAAGGTACATGCCCTTGACCGGAATCGAACCTGGGACCCTTCAGTCCGTAGGCTGATGCTCTATCCACTGAGCCAAACCGGTTTTGGCATAAACAAGACTTTTTAATTGAGGCATACATATCATCAAATATATAAATAGTGTGTATTTTTTTGGTGCATTTTCATATGTGTATACACTCATGTAAGGATTGCCCAAACTGAAATATAAAACATTTTAGTTTTCCAGAAGGTTCTCTTATGTCCATTTCACAGTCAGTACTCAGTCCCTTCCTGCAAAGGTATTCATGTTTGGCTGTACTACAGTATAGTTAACCATTCTCTGTAATGGATATTTGGATTGTTTCCTGTATTTTTCTGTTCCAAGCAGTGTTTATATCTCATTAGTACCTGATGCTGGAATTCTGTCTGAGCAGTTTTTGGGAACAGTATTAATAACACAAACTTTTAACTGTCTCTAATACAACTTCTTTTCATGTTAATTTGAGTAGATTCTGGAGTGAGGAAAATGGGTGGTATAAATTAAAAAATAGCTTTCAACCTTCATCACTGTAAATTCTGTAAAAGCAGCTTATCTCTATGAATAAAGTGGGATGGGTGGGAACTGTATGGAATTGAAAAGTTCATTCCTTTGCTAAACAAGCAGCTGCAAGCCGTTTATTGTGTATGGGTCCAATCTTGTTGGATTTTCTGATTTTTAAAAAAAGAGAAACTAGATATATCTTTTTAATTCAATTTGTCTTCCCATTATCATTTAAAATGGATATACAATATTCTAGCTTTGTGAAGTCTTATATTTTATTAAATAATTTTTCTATTATATAAAGTTTTATTTGTTCCCAGGTTAACACAGCATTGGGCAGACTTCTCAGAGAAAACCTTTTTTTTTTTTTTTTTTTTAACTTTGAGGTAAATTCATAGGATTGGATCGCTGGGTCTTGTGTGAACATTTTTGTGGCTCCTGCTATGGATTCCTATGTCGCTTTCCTCAAGGAGTGCAATGTCAAAAGCACTGTGTCAGTGTACGAATTTCCTTACAACCTTAATCAGTATTTATAGTTATTTTTGGTCTAGTTGGTAAAAAAAAGAATGAGTTTTGTTTTATTTCATATATTTTTGATTACTAGCTTCTTGGGCTTAAAACAGCATTGTTTTCAATTTTATTGGTTGTTTCTTCACCTTTTATGCTGATCTTTTTCTTACACAGGAAATTCTTGGAGCATCACTTTCTGCACCTTTAACATCTTACAAGGTGATCTATGTTCTCCCAATGCTCACCATTAAGGAGGATAAAGGTAAAGAGTTTATTTCTTTATAGAAATACTATGGTAATCACATCTGGCTGTATTAATCAGTTCCACACTTTGTTTTATCAGGCACTGGTGTGGTCACAAGTGTTCCTTCTGACTCCCCCGATGATTTTGCTGCCCTCAGAGACTTGAAGAAAAAGCAGGTGAATATCTGAGTTTCACATTCTTGTTCCCCCTTCTTCATCTAATTGGTTAGGTACTGCTGAACTTCTCTATGAGATTAGGCTAAAAAGCTATTGCATGTCACTCTCTATTCTATTTCCTAATGTTTATATATTTTCCTGTGGTTTGAATATTGAATACAATGTATCATAATATATTTCTTTAAAGACTCTATTTTTTTAGAGCAGTTTTAGTTTTACAACAAAAATGAGAGGAAGGCCGAAACCGGTTTGGCTCAGTGGATAGAGCGTCAGCCTGCGGACTGAAAGGTTCTAGGTTCGATTCAGGTCAAGGGCATGTACCTGGGTTGCGGGCACATCCCCAGTAGGAGATGTGCAGGAGGCAGCTGATCGATGTTTCTCTCTCATCGATGTTTCTAACTCTCTATCTCTCTCCCTTCCTCTCTGTAAAAAATCAATAAAATATATTTAAAAAAAAATGAGAGGAAGGTATGGAGATTCTTCCTTATACCCCCTACCCCAGCACATGCTTAGCCTCCCCATTATCAACATCACTCACCAGAAAGGTACTTTTTTTTTACCAAGATGAACCACATCATAGTCACCCAAAGACCATAGTGTACCTTAGGGTTTAATCTTGTTGCTGTACATTCTGGGGGTTTGGACAAATGTATACAGTAATTATATATATCCATCATTATCATACAGAATATTTTCTTTCACTCCTTAAAAGTTCTCTGTACTTTTCCTATTCTTCTCTCTCCCTCCTAGAGCCAAGTTGCCTAGTTTGAATCTCAGTTGTGTCACTTGCTGGGTAACTGGCAGATCTTGGGCAAATTACTTAATGTCTTAGTGCCTCAATTTTCTTATCTGTAAAATGGGGAAAATATTGCCTACTTCTTTAGTTTATTTTGAGTTTTAAAGAAGTGAATTTGTAAGTACTATATAAGTTCTGGCTTTTATTACCATCCAAAATGTGTAAGTTGCTTAAAAGACATATAACCAATTCTTGGTTATTGAGAAAAATGACAGTAAAGGTAAAACAAATTCTCATTTGTGTTCTTAAATATCTTCATTTTAGCTATGTATGGTGTCACATGGGTACCAGACTTATCAGGGTGGTCACTTTGTAACATATAACTGTCTAAGAACTCCATTACATTGTATACCTGGAACTATAATATTGCATGTCATTATTGAAAGACAAACTTTTTTAAAGTTCACTTTAAGCTCAAGCAACTAGTAACTTAGTTGAATATTTGCTCTCTCTAAACTAGTCTTCTTTCTATGGAAACATGGTAAGTCACATTAACATATGCACAGTTAAGGAAAAAGAGGTTCGTTCACATCTGTTTTGCTCACCTGGCATTTAGTAGTCATTAATAAGTAAGTTAATGAACTGAATAAAACTGCTTTTTTAAAATTTGAACTTGTTCATTTAAAGAGCAAAAGAAGGGAACATGTATTATATGTGCAATAAACCTTTGGACTAGGAAGAGGGAACTGTGGGGAGGGGGATGGGGAACATCTATAATACGGTCAACAATAAAAAAAAAAGGAGTGGTAAGAGGAGACATCCTTGCATTTACCTAATATTACTAGGAAAGCTTCGAGTTTCTCTTCGAGTTTGTCCAAACCCCCAGAATGTACAACACCAAGATTATGATGGTAACTATAAGTTTTTTAGTTGTTGTTTTTTTTTAATTTTTAAAATATATTTTTATTGATTTCAGAGAGGACGGAAGGAGGAGAGCTAGAAACATCAATGATGAGAGAGAATCATTGATTGGCTGCCTCCTGCATGCCTTACATTGGCAATGGAGCCTGCAACCCAGGCCTGTGCCCTGACCAGGAATTGAACTGTGACCTCCTAGTTCATAGGTCAACGCTCAACTACTGAGCCTTGCCAGTTGTGCAGTTGTAGGTTTCTATAGTCTTTATGAAGCTGAGCAAGCACATCTTTATTCTAGTTTACTGAGAGTTTTTTTTAAAAAAAATACATTTTATTGATTTTTTACAGAGAGAAAGGGAGAGGGAGAGTTAGAAACATTGATGAGAGAGAAACATCGATCAGCTATGTCCTGCACACCCCCTACTAGGGATGTGCCTGCAACCAAAGTACACACCCTTGACCAGAATCGAACCTAGGACCCTTCAGTCCCCAGGCCAACGCTCTATCCACTGAGCCAGACCGGTTAGGGCATACTGAGAGTTTTTATCAAGAATGGGTGCTGCTGCTGGTGGGAATGCAGACTGGTGCAGCCACTATGAAAGACAGTATGGAGTTTCCTCAAAAAACTACAAATGGAACTCCCATTTGACCCTGTGATCCCACTTCTAGGAATATATCCCAGGAAACCAGAAACACCAATCAGAAAGGATATATGCACCCCTATGTTCATAGCAGCACAATTCGCCATAGCTAAGATCTGGAAACAGCCTAAGTGCCCATCAGTAGATGAATGGATTAGAAAACCGTGGTACATCTACACGATGGAATACTATGCTGCTGTAAAAAGGAAGGAACTCTTACCATTTGCAACGTCATGGATGGAACTGGAGAGCATTATGCTAAGTGAAATAAGCCAATCAATGAAGGAAAAATACCACATGATCTCACTCATTCTCACTCATTAGGGTGCAGGCCCTAACCGGTTTGGCTCAGTGGATAGAGCGTCAGCCTGCGGACTCAAGGGTCCCAGGTTCGATTCCAGTCAAGGGCATGTACCTTGGCTGTGGACATACCCCCAGTGGGGAGTGTGCAGGAGGCAGCTGATAGATGTTTCTCTTTCATCGATGTTTCTAACTCTATCCTTCTCCCTTTCTCTCTGTAAAAAATATCAATAAAATATATTTAAAAAAAAATGAATGGGTACTGGATTTTGTCAAATGCTTTTTTCCCCATTTGTTGATATGATCATATGAAATTTTCTTTATTAATTGGTTGATGTGGTGGATTTCATTAAACTTTTGAAAAGTTTTCTAGTAGTCACATTTTCATTGCAACCTAGAATATGAATCTCATTTTAAGTGGGGTGTGTGTGTCAGTTTTTGCTTTTGGCTATACCAGTGATGGCGAACCTATGACACGTGTGTCAGAGGTGACACGTGAACTCATTTTCTTGGTTGATTTTTCTTTGTTAAATGGCATTTAAATATATAAAATAAATATAAAAAATATAAGTCTTTGTTTTACTATGGTTGCAAATATCAAAAAATTTCTATATGTGACACGGCACCAGAGTTAAGTTAGGGTTTTTCAAAATGCTGACACGCCGAGCTCAAAAGGTTCGCCATCACTGGGCTATACAGTTTCATCATTTAAGCCATTCATTATAACTTAAACTGTTGAGTTTTTAAAAGTTATAGATCCCTTCTTGAGATATGTGGTAAAGATAAAAAAAAATTGCTCAGTATGGAAAGGAGAAGAAATAATAGCTCAAAAAAAGTTTAGAGGTTTCTTTTCTCAATTATTATACTAATAAAGTGTTGATCATTAATCTTAACTTTAAAATTTTTTTGTAGGCTTTACGAGCAAAGTATGGAATTAGAGATGACATGGTCTTGCCATTTGAGCCAGTGAGTACAAAGATTATTTTCTATATTCATATCCATATCTTTATCAGAGAAAAAAAAATCTAACTTTTTTTGGTAACAAAATTAATTATTGGAGTATGGAAATAAGGGGGTTTACTTGAGAGTTTATTTTAACTTGATGTCTGCTGTGGCAGGTAAGAGTGAAAGAAAAACTAACAATAAGTATTAACACCTAGCATCTGAAATTTGGGAACAAACAAATGGCTTTGTAGCATCACCAATTTTATAGTGGCTTATTTTGCTAGTTTGGCCAATTTCTAGGCTTCTGAGGACAACATTTTGCCATATTACTCAAAATGTTTATGTTTTCATGTTAGTACCTGCAGAAGAAAAAGCATTTAAGGTACTAGCAAGAAGTACTGACAAATCCAGAAGACTTATTAGAAAACAAAAACAAGACCCTCCAAAAATTTAGTTGTTTTCACAATTTTGCTAATTTCAATGTTAATTATTTACTAGTAGTTAATTGGATGGCAGTGGAGGGATGAGAGCTGGAGAAGGTGTACATGTAAGGGAGACAATGGGGTTGCTGCACAGAATTTGTGGAGGGGAAGAGGACACATTCACATCTAGATCTTCGTTAGTCACTGTGTGATTACTGACAGTGGAGGCAAAAGGACTGTGCCCCATAGGGCTGTTTTGTGTTCATTCAGGATGAGTATGTTCCTGACATTGTTGTTTTTGCAGGTGCCAGTCATTGAAATCCCAGGTTTTGGAAATCTTTCTGCTGTAACCATTTGTGATGAGTTGAAAGTTCAGAGCCAGAATGACCGAGAAAAACTTGTAGAAGCAAAGGAGAAATTATATCAAAAAGGGTTTTATGAGGGTGTAAGTAATAATTTTTTATTGTTTTATTTGATTTACTGCATGCTCTGTGATTTTCTTCTTAATCATTTAAAAAATATGTAGAAAAATTCAATATGGTTCCAGCCATCCATATACTGACCTATGATAGGTTAATATGAGATTGATAAGAGATTCTTCTGTTTCAACCCTTTTTAAATCTTCTTTTGTGGGGGAATAATAGTATTTACAGAAATTATTTTTGTGTCCTGTATGAATCTCTTAAGGAATGGATTTCTTGAGAAGCTATTTAAAGTTTGTTCATATTATTATGCTCTAAACTCCAAAGGTTTATTGCATGGATAATACATGTTCCCTTCTTTGGCTCTTTAAATTAAGAAGTTTATATTAAAAAAAAAGCAATTTTATTTAGTTCATTAACTTACTTGTTAATGACTACTAAATGCTAGGTGAGCACAGCAGAATGAATGAACCTCTTTTTTCCTTAACTGTGAATATGTTAATGTGACTTACTGCAATTCCATGGAAAGAAGACTAGGTTAGAGAAAGTGAATATTCAGCTAAGTTGTAAGTTGCTTGAGCTTAAAATGAAGATTTAAAAAGGTTTTTTTTCCAATTACGGTTGACGTGCAATATTATATTAGTTTCAGGTGTACAATATAGTGGTTAGACAGTTATATGTTATGAAGTGACCACCCTGATAAGTCTGGTACCCATGTGACACCATACATAGCTAAAATGAAGATATTTAAGGACATAAATGAGAATTTGTTTTACCTTTTTTTTTTTTTTAAAAATATATTTTATTGATTTTTTACAGAGTGGAAGGAAGAGAGATAGAGAGCCAGAAACATCAACGAGAGAGAAACATCGATCAGCTGCCTCCTGCACATCTCCCACTGGGGATGTGCCCGCAACCAAGGCATATGCCCTTGACCGGAATCGAACCTGGGACCTTTCAGTCCGCAGGTCGACGCTCTATCCACTGAGCCAAACCGGTTCCGGCATTTGTTTTACCTTTAATGCCATTTTTCTAGATAACCAAGAATTGGTTATATGTCTTTTAAGCAACTTATACATTTTGGGTGTTAATAAAAGCCAGAACTTATATAGTACTTACAAATTAACTTCTCTAAATCTCAAAATAACCTCATGAAGTAAGCACCATTTTCCCCATTTTACAGATAAGAAAATTGAGGCACTAAGACATTAAGTAATTTGCCCAAGATCAGCCAGTTAGCCAGCAAGTGACAGAACTGAGATTCAAACTAGGCAGCTTGGCTTAAGAACTGTGCTCTTAACCACTGCATCGTAATGATGAAGAAGTATCATTTCATAATGAAGAATTAAATAGATATGAAGCATTTTGGTAATGTTAGAGGATTGGAAGGTCAAAAAAGAACCTGTGTCTTTCACTCAGAAACTGTTTGAGAGAGACACAGGAGCCAGGTAGAGGGAAGTCAGTTTCAGCTGGAAAGGGGATGGTGGCTTAGAGCTGTGACAGTAATGGCAAACTAATACTTCACCCTAGAATTAAATTTCCCCACTAAGTAAAAGGCAGAGCTGAAAAATAGTGGGTCTTCCTCGTCGCTCAGTTTATCACGTGGCTAGGCAAAGGAGAGGCTGGCTGGCGACAGGCGGGTTTGGAAGGAGAAGACCAAGTGGTGCTGAGCTGACTATGCTCAGTTCCTCCTCGCAAAGCCTGAGGAATGAGGTGAGCTGGTGTAGTGGAGTTCTCTCCACACAGACACCTGAGAAGTGGAAAGGAAGTGAGGGTTTCTTCCTAACCAGGCTCATGACAGCTATCCTAATTATACCAAAAGAAAACAAATGTGTCGTACGTATTAGTTGTCCAAACTATGCCAAAGTAAAAAGTTATGGTTGTAAATGTGATAAATTTCACCCTAAAAATATCTTGGGTTGGTGGGTGGAAGTAAATTTAGTTAGGAAAAAGTTTGGTTGAGGGGGAAGGAACTCAGAGCAAATTTTAATTATTTTCTATGTGTTTCTTTCTTCACTCTCATCCTTTTAGGTAATGTTGGTGGATGGATTTAAAGGACAGAAGGTCCAAGATGTAAAGAAGACTATTCAGAAAAAGATGATTGACATTGTATGTGAAAGGCTATCCTCTCAAGGCTGTTTTAGAAGAAATATTTTAGTTAAAAGACAGATTTTACAGTGTGAATTAACAGGGAGTCTGAAGTAGAACCTTGAGCTTTATTAAAAATAGCGTATTGTTTTGTGGCAGAATATAGGAGACCTATTTAGCAGTTCATTTACGTTGAACTTCCCACCTGTACCGCTGATGAATAGTGTTCTAAAGTTGGTACGTGCAAAGCGCATGCGGAGAACTTCAATATGCTCCTGGTGGTGGCCATTTGAGATACCAGCAGTTACAGTTCTCTTTCTGTGGTGCTCTGCCGGGAGCCGGTCCATCCTTGCTGTTTCAAGGGACCTGGCATATATGGCATACTGTTCTTAAAATGTTTGCTCACCTTCTTGGCACTATGTGTTTTAACCAAGGTCTCCTCTCTGAGAAAGGTTGTTTCCCCAGGTAGGGATTTTCCCCTGAAGTTAGGGAGGGAATAAAACCCCTCAACTAAGTGCCAGGCGGGTAATTAATCACTTTAACTACGAACAATCATACTTAAGCTACATAATCTTTACTCCCTGGAATGGAGATAAGAAACGCCCTAACCTTTGTAATAGAGATTGATAGGATTGAATCAATATGCTGGGGTCCAACCCCAGCAGGTCCAGGGGTCCCCAAAGGTGCAGACGGAGTCGGCAAAGAAGGAAGGACACGGAGACAGTGTTCAGTTGATCAGCCTAGCCAGGATCTCCAGCCAAGTTCTGGTCTGGATCTCCAGAGAGGTTCTGCTTCGGATCTCCAGCCAGGTTCTGTGGCCATGTTCCCTCGCTAGGTTCTCCAGCCAGGTTCTGTCCAGGTTCTCCAGCCAGGTTCAGTCACCAGGTTCTAGTCAGGTTCTCTTGCCAATTTCTGTAGTCAGGTTCAGTCCAGGATCTTTTGCCATGTTCTCTCCAGCGAAGTTCTTCTGTCTGTAGGTTCTGTGTAGGTTCTGTCTTCTTGGCTCTCTTCTAAGTTCTGTCTCTCTCTGTCTTGTTACATCTGTATTTATACCAGTTGATTCAATCCTATCAATCTCTATTACAAAGGTTAGGGCGTTTCTTATCTCCATTCCAGGGAGTAAAGATTATGTAGCTTAAGCATGATTGCTCGTAGTTAAAGTGATTAATTACCCGCCTGGCACTTAGTTGAGGGGTTTTATTCCCTCCCTAACTTCAGGGGAAAATCCCTACCTGGGGAAACAACCTTTCTCAGAGAGGAGACCTTGGTTAAAACACATAGTGCCAAGAAGGTGAGCAAACATTTTAAGAACAGTATGCCATATATGCCAGGTCCTTTGAAACAGCAAGGATGGACCGGCTCCCGGCACTGCTCTACTTATCACTTTCATCCTTCCCTGCATCTTCATTTTTGTTGTAACTTTCTTCTATTGAGCTACTTAACTACTTGTTAAATTAAAATTTTATTTTTGACAGCTATATGTACTCATGATACAGAGAGAGAGTTGTCTGTAAGGCTTATTAAAATAAAAAAGTCAATTTTCTCTTTATCCTTCCACATTCTCTTAAATTACTCTTTGTTGGAGGGGCTCACTTTCAACTGTTTTAGTTTTTTTTAGTATTGACCTTCATCTCTTGTAGATCTCAAATCTAAATGCAGTATAACTTTCTGATTTTATTGTTTAGTTTTAGGCATCAGCCACTGACTTTATACTTTTGAAGATCAAGATTTCCTTCTTCCTGCCTTGTGGCTTCCTCTCTAATCTCCCCACGTGCATGTACACTTCTCCATCCCCCATCATCCTGGTATAGGTATATTATAATTTATGTTAGAGCCATAGTCAGTGTTTACATTTTTGAGACATGGCTGATCTATAATGTATACAATGAGAACTTTTCTTCCCTAGCTTTTGCATTTCCCTGGAGTTAATAGTCTCTTTAAAAAGATTTTCCTCACTTTTAAGTGTACTTCTCAATACACCATCCCAATCTCTGTCCTGTCTGTTTATTTCTCCTCTCAATACTTTCAAACACATCAGTGTGCTCCTGGTTTCATCTTAGAGACTCTCCCAGGGCCTTCTGGCCTGTTTTAGTTGGTACTGGTTGCTTGTACTGATGCACAGATGTCCTGAGGTGTTCCTCCACCATTACTAAAACTTTCCTTTGCTTCTCTTGAGTTGGATGCCCTGTGTCCTTGATTCCCTGACTGCTTCTTTCTTATTAACTCTCATTTTTGTGAAGCTTTGCCTCTAGTAACTTTCCTGGGAAAAGTGTCTGGAAGGTAAACTTTTACAACCTTTTATGTCTCAAATATCTTTATCCTATCCTCATTTGCCCTTCTTTACCTGGGAATAGAATTCTGGATTGGAAATAATTTTTCCTTAGCAATTTGAGGGCCATTAAACATGGTGTTCTAGTTCAGTGATGCCTTTGAGAAGTCCAAAAGCATTCTGGGAATAACTCTTAAAAGTCTTAGTCCTCCTTTATTCAGCCTCACGTTTCCTCTTTCAGAACTATCTTGTGCCACCAATTCCTGAGTTTTTTGTGAACGGGGTTGCTTATTAGCTTCCTCTACTGTTAGAATTCGGCCAGCTTTCTTCAACCTGCTAATACAGTTAGCACTCTTCCTGCTTTTCAGTTTCCAGAATTTGGTGGCTATTGTTTCTTCAGTTTTTCTCATCTTTGTAGGTTTGTGCCATTAAAAAAAACAACACCTCTTTGTTGTCCTTTTATTGGAATTTTAGAGGCACCAGAGTTAAACATGTTTTTACTTCACTATCTTTAAACAAAAATCCCAGCTATTGAAGTTCAGCATGAGGAATTGCATTTAAGAACACAGAGCAATAAATCATTATATGGATAATAATGCTGAATATTATTTTTAAAAATTATTCTAGCTTAAAAAGTTTGGGACCATAGTGCATTAAGAGATACTTATATTTGGTAAAAAATAAAATTCATGGTCAGTTTTCTAGTGGGAATTTTTCATGACACTGTAAGTCTTTAGGAACAGTATTTTCTATTTCTAATTTTTGGGCATCTATTGTTTTTTAAAGTTTCATATATTTAATTCTCTGTTTTCTTTACATTATTATAACAAGGATAAAAAGATGTCAAAGGCAGCCTAATCTCCAAACTATAGACTTCAAAACAATTATACTTCTTTGATTTTTCCACTGAAGAGGAATATTCTACTAGGGAAGGTGATCCATTTGACAAAGATGCACACCTTTTCAAAAGCACGTGTTATGAGTTTGGCTTTATGGCAGGTCCATCCCCCTGGTTCTCTCGTGGTGCCCCATGTCATAGCATACCGGCCTTGAACCACTACCTGGCCTCTGCCTGTAGCATGCAGGCACTGAAGCAGGTTACATAGTGGAAAAAACAGAACAAAACAAAAATACAAAAGCAAGTGTATAGAAAATAAGGCAGATAACTTTACCCTGGGAAGAAAGAAGATATAATGAAAATGCATTTTTTTAAAAAGTTGTTTTATCCTTGAGGAATAGAGATCGACTTGACATGATATCTGATATATTTTTATTTACTTTAATTTAGGGAGATGCATTTATTTACATGGAACCAGAGAAACAAGTTATGTCCAGGTCTTCAGATGAATGCGTCGTGGCCCTGTGTGACCAGTGGTTAGTCTCTTGTAGCAAGAAATTTCCTCCAGTCACTCTCCTTCCCTTTTAGACTTTTACTTTTTTCTAATCAATGTGTGTACTCCCAGGTACTTGGATTATGGAGAAGAGAACTGGAAAAAGCAGACATCCCAGTGCTTGAAGAACCTGGAAACGTAAGATGGGAGAAAGTGATGAGGGAAGGGAAAGGCGATGAGAAGCATGGAAGTCAGTGAAGGTGAAGGGAGACACTGTGTATTTTACTCTCCAGATTCGGCGAGGAGACCAGGAGGAATTTTGAAGCTACCTTAGACTGGCTACAAGAGCATGCTTGCTCAAGAACTTATGGTTTAGGTAAGCAAAATTCAGATTTTTCTGTTTGAATGACTTCGGCAAATTAACAATTTTTGCTAATTCCCTCTTTTCTAGTGTTTTTCTGAATTGGAAGTGAGAGCTTTTGGTTAGAGGATGAGGGAAACCAAAATGGGGTCTCCTACCCACTAACCCAGTTTGCTCTTTATTTACCACTAGAGGCCCAGTGCACAAAATTTGTGCATGGGGGGTGGGGATAAGCAGGGGGGTCCCTCAGCCCAGCCTGCACCCTCTCACAATCTGGGACCCCTCGGACATCCCTCTTGCAATCTGGGACTGCTGGCTCCTAACCACTTGCCTGCCTGCCCGATTGCCGCTAACCACTCTGCCTACCTGCCTGATTGCCCCTAACCCCTCTGCCTGCCTGCCTCATCGCCCCTAACCACTCGCCTGCCTGCCTGATTGTCCCTAACTGCTCGCCTGCCTGCCTAATCGCCCCTAATCACCTCTGCCTGCCTGCCTCATTGCCCCTAACCACTCTGCCTGCCTGTCTGATCACCCCTAACTGCTTGCCTGCCTGCCAGATTGCCCCTAACTGCTCGCCTGCCTGCCTGATTGCCCCTAACTGCTCTCCTGCCTGCCTGATCACCCCTAACCGCCTCTGCCTTGGCCCCCGTCACTGCAGCTTCGTCCAGAGGATGTCCGGAATGATGTCTGAAAGGTCGTTCGGCTGTCTGGTCTAATTAGCATATTACAGTTTTATTATTATAGATTTTATTTTTATTAATTTTCTGAGTAAATTTAAGAACTTCCTTTATAAGCAGCTTTATAAGTCCTGTAGAAAGCTTCTTAAAATGTGGATTTATAGATGAAGTGTCTCTTAGGTCCCTCATGCATTAATTTTCTTCTTTTTATCTTGCAGGTACCCGTCTGCCTTGGGATGAGCAGTGGCTGATTGAATCACTCTCGGATTCCACTATTTACATGGCATTTTACACAGTGGCACACCTGTTGCAGGGGGGTGACTTGCGTGGACAGGCAGCGTCTCCACTGGGCATCAGGTTGGTAAATGGATAAGGGAAAGAAATCTAGTTTGTCAGCAAAATAGACCATCTTTTGATTTAAGTACTGAAGGTCCTTTTTTAATATTTAGTTTTCATGAGAATTCATTTAACCACCCTAGTCAGTGTGGGCCACTTGGTTGAACATCATCCTGTGCACCAAAAGGTCACTGGTTCGATTCCGGTCAGGACACATACCCAGGTTGGAGGTGTGTGTGGGAGGGAACCTATCGATGTTTCTCACATCAATGTTTCTTTTTCTTTCCAATCCCCCTTCTACTCTTTAAAAAAGTCAAAGCCATATTTTTTTTTAAAAAAGGAATTCATTTAGCAGAATTTTGCTATGCTGTTTTTGTTTTTTTGCTATTGAACTGAAAAAAGTAATCAATAGCCCTCCTCTTTTTTATTATTACCCATCCTTCATTTTTATGGGAGTCTGTTGGACTCATTTGTTACTTTTAACTACATTAAGAGATTCCTAATTCATGGTTAGATTGAAATACTGATTCTAAAAAATTACATGTTTTGTTGTTGTTTGTTTGTTCTATTTTAAATACAGACCACAGCAGATGACCAAGGAAGTTTGGGATTATATTTTCTTCAAGGAAGCTCCCTTTCCTAAGACTCAGATTCCAAAGGAAAAATTAGATCAGCTAAAGCATGAGTTTGAGTTCTGGTATCCTGTGGATCTTAGAGTCTCTGGCAAGGACCTTATTCCAAATCATCTTTCATATTATCTTTATAATCATGTGGCTATGTGGCCAGAACAAAGGTGAGTGCTAAAATGGATGTGGGCTAAATTTATTGCTTATTGACATAAGTGTCTTATGGCTCCAAATATGTAAGAAGTTATTATGCAGGGTATAGATTTGCCAAGTAAATTAGCATCGTATGTCTATACTTACTTATATTTTAATTTATACAAAGATGCAATGTTGTAGACACTATTTCTGACTTGTGTTTTTATATAGCCCCTGCCTGTGTTTTTTAAGTACGTACATAGTAATTCACTGTATGCTTGTACCATAGTTTTATAACCAGTCCTTTGCTAATGGACACTTTCATTGTTTTCATTTGTTTCCTGTTACAAACAGGGCTTAGTAAATATCCTTGTACATTTATGTTAGCAAGCTTTTATTAACCTTTTAGCATTTATCTCAAAATTTTAAGCCTAAACCACAATCTTTAAGTTTTATTTTCTCTCTTTAAACATTTACCTATAAAGTGACAAATGGCCTGTAGCTGTGAGAGCAAATGGACATCTTCTCCTCAACTCTGAGAAGGTAAGGCTCATTGAGAGTTAAAAATTCTGCAGAAAGCTATTCTGATTTAGGAAGTTGCACTTTTTAAAATTAAAGAAATAAAAAATATGCAAATCAGATGCTTAAAAGTCTTACATTTAAAATGTTTAGGACTACCAGCACAAATTAAAGTTTTATCTTTAAAATTGAGTGTGTAGCGCTGGCTGGTGTGGTTCAGTTGGTTGGGTGTCATTCTGTGCATTAAAAGTTTGCTGGTTCAAGTCCCAGTCAGGGCACAGGCCCAGGTTGCGGGCTCGATCTCTGGTAGGGGTCCTTTAAGAGGCAGCCTATCAATGTGTTGCTCTCACATCGATGTGTCTCTCTCCCCCTCTCTCTAAAAATCAATAAAAAATATTTAAAAAGTAAAAGGTGTAGAGTAGGTAGTATTAATTGAGGGGAGGGAACCTACCTATTAGAACACTTGTACAGTATTTCCTAGTATTTTCACAAAAGTAACATGAATGGTGACTGGAGCAGAGAGAGAAACAGACAGAGACAGTAACTGTAAAGACCTAGAGGATCTTTCTTATTTAAGTTGAAAAAATAGCTTGGTGGTTTTTGTATTTTGTTTTATGCTGTGACTGGCCATTAAATTCGAATGTTAGAATTTTGGAGTTTGTTATAACATGACATTTTCTTTGGTTTCAACATTGTATTGTATACCGTACTGATTTTATTGGTACATGATATTTTATTGCCATGTAGTGGAACATTGATATAATAATCACCTCTCTTGCCCTGACCGGTTTGGCTCAGTGGATAGAACATCGGCCTGGGGACTGAAAGGTCCCAGGTTCGATTCCGGTCCAGGGCATGTATCTTGGTTGCGGGCACATCCCCAGTGGGGAGGGTGCAGGAGGCAGCTGGTCGATGTTTCTCTCTCATCAATGATTCTAACTCTCTATCCCTCTCCCTTCCTCTCTGTAAAAAATCAATAAAATATATTTAAAAAATAAAATCACCTCTCTTTGATATCAACAACGTTATGATTACGACATAAGAAATTTAAAATAAAGATTGCTTAGTTGGGCACAGTGCTCCTTAGATGTGCTGCCCCCAGGCAGAGCACAATTTGAACAGCCAGTTATCATGACCCTAATCACAGGAAGTTCCTAAAACCCTATTAACTCTGGCCTCATGAGCTAGTCCGTTTATTTTTGAAGGACTAGTTAATATAGAGCTCTTCTCTATATCACCTGAAGTGTTCCAGAGTTATAGTGGAATAATTCCATGTGCATAAAGTAATAGTAGAGTCTATTGGAAAGAGCAATGGACCAAGCTTCAGCCTGGAGATCCTGTCCTAGCTCTCACTCACCAGCTGAATGACCCATTGAAGTCACTATTGACTGGACTTCAGTCCTCACCTCTGTAAAATTAGTTTAGGGTATCTTTTTCTTCTGCCTTTCTAATCCTTTTTGTCTTTATCTGATTGTGGCCAACCCATTTAACTTGATTGGTTGGGTCTGTTTCACTTTATGTATAGTCCTAATAATGCTTACTTACTGGCTTTCTATTCCAGATGTCAAAATCCACAGGCAACTTTCTCACTTTGACCCAAGCTATTGACAAATTTTCAGCTGATGGTGAGTATACTTTTTTTATCATTGCTGTTGCATAGGATTCGATTCTCCTCAGATTACACAAGGCAATTTAAAATTTGTTTTAATTTTATTGCTTTTCTCTTTTGCTCTTACCAATACTTTAAAATATTCATGGTTTCTTTGTATACAAGCGCCGTAATGTTTAAAACGTAAGAATTGCTGAGACACAACAATATTGAAATTAGGCCAATTAATAACCCTCCATGGCCTCTAATTGTTCGAGTGAAAGGAAGAGTTGCATGTCTCTCACTTTAAACCAAAAGCTAGAAATGGTTAAGCTCCATGAGCAAAGCATGTTGAAAGCTAAGATGGGCTGAGAGCTAGAGCTCTTTCCTCAGTTAGCCACGTTGTGAAAGGAAAAGTTATTGAAGGAAATTAAAAGTACTCCTCCAGTGAATACAGTAATAATAAGAAAGCAAAACAGCTTTATTGCTGATATGAAAGTTTTAGTGGTCTGGATAGAAGCTCAAACCAGCCACAACATTCCCTTAAACCAAAGCCTAATCCAGGTAAGACCCAAACTCTTTTTAATTCTGTGAAACCTGAGAGGTGAGGAAGCTGCAGAAGAAAAGCCTGAAGTTAGCAGAGGTTGGCTCATGAGGTTTAAAGAAAGAAACTGTCTCCATAACACAGTTCATAGTTTCCTCATTCTTTCAGCAGCCACATGCTTTCCATTGCAAGGATGTCCTATACTTTATTTAATAGGCTCTTATTGATGGCTTTTTTTTTAGTATTTTAGAATGGAAGATTTTGGTTAGAAAGTAAAATTTTGTTAATAGAAAACTTGGCAGGAAGAATCTACTGTGAGGACTAGGAATTAAATATACGTATATTTGTACACATGAAGCACCAATGTGTGTTTTCATGCATTAAAATATCATAATATTTTGCTATCTCTAAATGAGGCTGAGATGTTGATAGAGATATCTATCCCCAGTTTATTAAATTTTTCCTTTGCCTCATTGAAGACAACTTTATCTCACTAACTCAACATGCCTGAGAAGAAAAGCATATTGATGCTAAGTGTATGCAAATTAATACAGATGGTGCAAATATTTTAATAGCATCTACTTTTGGTGATTTTTGTTTTGCTGTTGATCCATGGCAGTCCTTTAAAGCTTTGGCTATTTCTTAATTTATGTGCAGGTTTCATAGTGTACCCAGCTGGATGCATAATTGATATTAAGGAACCACAGTTTAAAATCAGTGATTGTTTTTTTTTCCCCTTCGTCCAGGAATGCGCTTGGCTCTGGCTGATGCGGGTGACACTGTGGAAGATGCTAACTTTGTGGAAGCCATGGCAGATGCAGGTATTCTCCGTCTGTACACCTGGGTGGAGTGGGTGAAAGAGATGGTTGCCAACTGGGACAGCCTACGAAGTGGTCCAGCCAGCACCTTCAATGATAAAGTTTTTGCCAGGTAACCTATGGGTTCCAGCCACTTTGTACTTTAGAGTTGCTTTGTCCTGGTGCATTTTTAAGTTTTAAGTTTTCTTTTTCCACCCTAAAATAAATTTAGATGATAATAATAGCTACTATTCATTGAAAGCTTACTTGTGCCAGGTACAATGCTAATTACTTTGAATCCATTATCTGATTTTAGCCTCACAGCAACCTTATATAATAAAGATATTTTTAGCTCTATTTTATAAAGAAATTAAAGCTTAGAAAAATTATTTCACTAAATGCCTTAAAGCTAGTCATTTCAGACTTGGGATATGAATTTGCTTCTATCTTTTTCCAAAGCCCATTCTCATAACCTTTTTATCATGCTCTCTTGCATCAAAGTGGGGCAGAATGGTTCAAGGAAAAGTAGATGAAAAGAAATGGAGAAATATCATTTTCATTTTCCCTTCAAAAGACATTTATCAACCTCTGTGTCTCAGGGATCATCCCAAGTACTTGTCTTACAAAGATGGGTAAGACTCGGTCCTTCTTGTTGTCTAGCAAGAGAGAAAAACACTTGTCCCTCCAATTAGAAGTGTAATAATAGGGATTGAGGGAATTCACATGGTGTGTGCGTTCTGGGTTTCTTGAAAAACAGGATTTTTGCAAGGAAAAGAGAAAGCCCTGGAAAGAGTATGGTATATGTTTGAAGTACAGTATGTGGAGGGCAGAAGTAGGAGATGAACCAAGTTGGGCCAGATTAGGCCATATTATGAAAGGCCTGCAGTAGCATGAGAAAATTATTCCTAAATATCCAATGACAGTTGTTTAGAATGCAACAGTTAAACTTGACTACAACTTTAGGTAAGCTATTTTGGGCTTCCTAACTAAGTTATCATTAAGAAATTTTTATTTAAAAACATTTTATTTAAGAATATGTTTTTATTGATTTTTTTTTTAGAGAGACAGGAAGGAAGAGGGATAGAGAGATAGAAACATCAATGAGAGAACATTGATCGGCTGCCTCCTACACAACCCCACTGGGGATTGAGCCTGTTGTAATCTGGGCATGTACCTTGGCCAGTACTCAAACCATGATCTCCTGGTTCATGGGTCAACATTCAACCACTGAGCCACACTAGCCAGGTATCAAGGAATCCTATATAATAAAAGCCTAATATGCAAATAGACCGAATGGCAGAATGACCGGCGGAACGACTGGTTGCTGTGACATGCACTGACCACCAGGGGGCAGATGCTCAACGCAAAAGCTGCCCCCAACCCCCAGGCCCCAGGCCAGCCAAGATGGGTGCCAGCAGGGTCCCCCGATCGCCCTGCTGGTCGCCCCACACATCGGCCCTGATCACCAGCCAGGCCTAGGGACCCTACCTGTGCACAGATTTTGTGTACCAGGCCTCTAGTTTTTAAATAAGAGCATGGTTAACAGTGTTTTCATAAGCAGGAGCTCTAAGCAATGTCAGGTGACAATACGTTCTTAAAGGTGCATCCTATATAATAAAAGCCTAATATGCTAAGTGTCCAGTCATCTGTTAAATCAATCAAAGCGTAATATGCTAATGATATGCTAAGGCCACTCAACCGCTTGCTATGACATGCACTTGACCACTAGGGGGCAGACAGTCAACCGGTTGACCAGTTGCTATGATGTGCACTGACCAGCAGGGGGCAGACGCCCTGATCAGTAGGTTAGCTTACTGCTGGGGTCCTGCAGATCAGGACTGAGCAAGATGGGCTGGAGCCCTCCCCGGCTGGCCAAACTACCGCATCCCTCCCCAGCCTCTATCGTGTACCGGTGGGGTCCCTTGGCCTGTCCTGCGCCCTCTTGCATTCAGCCCAACGGTGGGATGACTGGTCGCTATGACGTGCCCTGACCACCAGGGGGCAGACGCTCAACGCAGGAGCTCCCAGGGGGAGCGCTGCTCAGCCAGAAGCCGGGCTCACGCTAAGGAGCCCAAGGGCTCCCGGACTGTGAGAGGGCGCAGGCCGGGCTGAGGGACCCTCCACCTCCGCCCCCTGAGTGCACGAATTTCGTGCACTGGGCCTCTAGTATACAGATAATAGGGCGGGACAATAGGCAGTCTTTAAGGAAGATGAAAATGGTCTTGTGGTAGAGCAGTTTTAAATGTTTTGGGCTTTGTTCTCATGTTACTGTTTATGAGTATAAGCAGCAGTTTTTGATTCCTAGCTATACTTGCCTTCACACCCAGTAACCATTTTTTCCTATTCAATAGTGAAATGAATGCAGGAATTATAAAAACAGATCAAAACTATGAAAAGATGATGTTTAAAGAAGCTTTGAAAACAGGGTTTTTTGAGTTGCAGGTAGGCTGTTCATTTTTTTAATAGCTATAAAATATGTCAGTGTCTATATTATGTGTTTTCCCCTTTTTCTCTCCTGCTCTATCATAACAACGCATCTAAAGTGGAGACTGGAAATTTTGTTAAGAAATTTAAAAAATCTTCAATAGATTGTCATTATAACTAGTTTTCTTTGGTATTTTTTCTGTTGTGTTCATTTAACATAAGTAATTCTGTTTCTAGTTGAGCTATGAGCATTAATAAAGAGATTAAATTTAAAAATCAATAATTCTTTCCAGAAAAACATTTCTAAGTTGATAAAAAATAAAGGCATAAAAAAGTAAAAGAAAAATAAAGGCATAATGGTAACTGTTTTTAGTTTGAAAATCAGTATTTTCTGAGTTTTTCCACAAGGTGTCAGTATTTCCTCAAGTTTGGCAGTTCAAGTGCTTAAAGTGAAAATGTAGCTTTACTCAGAATCAGTTGTGTTAAATATCACATTGGGATTTCTGTAACTTGGTTTTCATAGATGTGGTTAAATAAGGGTAAGTGCTGAGCTTAGCAGTGTGTCATAGGTATAGCCTTTTTTGATACTTAATATCTTTTCTATATGCCGAGCATTTGCCCTTAGTATACAGTTTAAATTGCTCAGCTTTAATGTCTGTTACAAAATGTCTTTTCAAAAACTTTTTCTTCAGACTCATAAAACTGCAGTATCCTTTGGACAAGGATTGATATACATTTACTTGCAAATTTTTAAAGTAATACCTTTATAAAAATTCATTATGGAATTTGAAAAGACTAAAACTTAAAAATGCGTAACTAAGTTATCATTAAGAAATTTTTATTAAAAATTATTTAAAAATATGTTTTTATTGACTTTTTTTTTTTAGAGAGACAGGAAGGAAGAGGGATAGAGAGATAGAAACATCAATGAGAGAACATTGATCGGCTGTTAAGAGAGATACTGATTTTTTTCTCTTTACTTTTATTCTAAAGAAATATGGGGAGAGAAATGGTAAATGATTTCCAATTTTATAGGCCGCGAAAGATAAGTACCGTGAACTGGCCATTGAAGGGATGCACAGAGAACTCGTGTTCCGATTCATTGAAGTTCAGACACTTCTCTTGGCTCCATTCTGTCCACATTTGTGTGAGCACATCTGGACACTCCTGGGAAAGGTATCTTTATGCATTTAAGATGTTGTGGCCGGTTTTGATTTTTGTCTCATTAAATAAATGTTGGAGTAATGTTCTTAGTTAAGAGAAAAATGCTGAAAATGAATATTTTAAGAAGAATGCTACATTCTCATCATAATTATTACAACAGGTTAACTGAAGCTGCCTCCTGTTTAGACAACATCATGTGCGTGCCTTTGTTTATATGCACAGTGTATATATTTTATAAACATTGACTATATGCATGTGGCTTCTCACCTAATTCCTGTTAGGAAATGTTATAGTACATTTAAATATATTCAGGTATATATTTAAATACATGTCTAACTAATATTGTCTTTCCAACTGTTTGTTAAAGAGGTGAAAATATTGAGAAAGATATAAATGTTATGAACTGCTTATAAACAAAGATAGGAGTGTATATTTGCATAAATATTCTTGCTTTATATAAAATTCCTGGCATATATATAGGGCTGCATATTCAGGGATATTATATTAGCATTTTTACTGTGAAGATAAATTCAATTATTTCTCCCTGGCTTGCAGATAAACAGATTGGCTGGTTTAATAACTCCTTTCCAACCTTATTAGCCAGGCTCTTTTGCATTTTTCACTGCACAAGCAATACAAAAATGTGCTTATGGTGTATATACCACACAGCCATACTTTCAGTACTGGATGTATTAATAGGATAAAAACTGAGAGTGTGCATGATTTATATAATAATGATTAAATTGAGGCAAATTAACATTACATAATTTTCTTTGAAAGTGAGCATATGTGTGTGGGTATTAACATGCTCGTACAAATGGATGCTAATTAAGAATGTAGAGTAAGACTTCACAGCTTGAATTCGGGAACATTAGGTCAGGGGCTGTGGAAGTGTGCTGTGTGGAGTCAGGGTTTGAACTTTGAGCACACCATTGCAGATGGTAGCTTTGGTATGAAATCGTAATCAAAAATCATAAAATAGTCGTATTGTCTAATCTCCCTGAGCCTTTCTGTTTTTACTTAAAAGCCTGACTCCATTATGCGCGCTTCGTGGCCTGTCGTGGGTCCTGTGGATGACGTCTTGATACGTTCCTCACAGTATCTCATGGAGGTCGCGCATGACCTCAGACTGCGACTGAAGAATTACATGATGCCAGCTAAAGGGAAGGTGACGGCTTTTTTTTTTTTTTTTTTAAGGTCATTCCTGAAAAGTTACTGGTCAATTAATATTTAACAGTAATGAAAAATTAAGGCAACTTTCATTAAAGTGTGTAGGGCTTTCTTCATTGCTAATGCAGTTCTGCATTATGTGTCTTTTTTAATGTTCAAGGCAGTAGTGGTATATCCTGGGGGAGGGTTCTTCATTGTGGGTTTATATGAAAGTGATTGCATGGTGTTTTTCCTTTTCTTTTACTCTGTAGAAGACTGACAAGCTACCACCTCAGAAGCCTTCCCATTGCACCATCTATGTGGCGAAGAACTATCCATCCTGGCAACACACCACCCTGTCAGTTCTGCGTCATCACTTTCAGGTGATGCTCTCAGCAGACTGCCCCCAACCTTGCAGTGTCTCCCTGTGCGGCTTTTGCTTTTAGGATGTTGACAATGTCTGGGAGAGGGAAGACCTACAGCTTAGTTTCATTACCTCTAGCCATGGAGCATCCTTTGTTGTCTTTGGAGACTTCTAAATGGATGCCAAGGAGAAAGCTGCTGTTTTTCACCATTTTTGAATCTTGAATCTAGTTGCATGTAATTAAAGACTTTAGGACTTTTTTATCCATGTGGTTAAAATTATGAAGCAAAAATGCTGAGATTCATGAAACTTTAACCTTATTATGTTTGAAAAACTTGAAGCTTGGTTCTTGAACAATTTAAAAAGAAATGTTCAGTTTAATAATTACCCATAGAAATGGAGAGCTTGATGTTGTTTTTGTCTCTGTCAGGTAAGTAGCTATTATATATTATAGCTCTATTGAAAGGAAACTCAATATTTAAACTTAGTTTTTTAGACTTAGACACAAACCATGAAGATGCACTTAGAGAGAGAGAGCAAATAGAGAATAGAGATTATGGCCAGAGCATAAAGTGATAACATGAAGGAAAAATCCCTGGTTTTGATTTTATAGACCTTTATTAGAATTTTGCCTCAATAATTTTTATAGTTAATTAAGAATTATATAGAGAAACTTTTACATTTGCAAAATTTGATGGAAAGAGAAGAGCAAGTGTTTTTTTTTATTCTTTGTGAACCTAATTTTATGGAGAACTATTTTCCCATTTGTGTGTAATAGAAATGGAAAGTAGCTTCTAGAATCTGCTTGCAGATTTTGACTTATAAGTAAGAGTAAACACTACTTTCAGAGGTAGAGAACTGAAACTGTGCCTCAGTGAGTTGAATATTCATACCAACATTTTCAAGGAAGCAGTAGAAGAACTAAATATAGTATGTAATGTCCCAGGTTTTAAAAATAAATGCACACTATTTTTCTTTTAGAAGTTCTAATTTTACATAGTATTCATTAACTAGTTATTGTACAGTTTCAAAACGACATCATCTTTTGGTATTTGGAATGATTAGCTTCCTTTAAAATTTTTATATTCATCCAAAAGAATGTTAGTTTGTAATCAAGAAGAGTGTACTTATGTGGAATATGGCGCCTTTTCGTGACATAAGGAAATGGGGTGTTTCCTACCCTCTCCTTTTCTCTTTCATTTTATTTCAAAGCAACACATTGACAACTAGAGAAAATTCTTTTCCATGTACCTTACTTAGTAAAGGTTAGAATTGAAAGTAAATGGCTTATTGGAAACCTTACGATATGTTACTTTTCATTTAGATTTGTTCCCAACCCTTGGCTTTGATACTATGTTTCTACAATAAGGAGAAAATGAGTCACCCCAAACTCTGAAAAGGCTGCTTGCTTTCTCACTCTATTAAAGGGGACAGCTGGTGTTTGTAGAAGTGAATTTAAATTCACACAGCACATTTGGGACTTACGCATATTAGTGATACATGATACAGGCACTTGATTTTGAGTGGATAGAAATAATGCTGCTTTTTTAACCGGTCCATAGCTTGGGATTCTTTTGTGCATGATTGTGCTAATGTGTGACAAAGTGTTCAAGAGCAGATTATAAATCTGTGTGATAGTTGTGTGCAGTTTTCATTTTGATATAAATAATGAAATACTTCTAGAAGTTTATAAGACCATTTTGTTTTCTCACCAGATGAGATCTAGTGTTACAATCCTGGAGGTGCCATTATCAGAAAAAAGATACTAGTAATATTCACCACAGTGTACCTGCTTTTCTTCTTTACCCTCAAAATCATGTATTGTCTGAATTTCGAGGGGTACGAGACTCCCTTCTGTGCTGCTCATTCACCTTCCCCTTCCTCGTGATGCTAGGGCTGCACCCTCTTCCTGTTCTCCACCGACTGGTTGAGGTCATTCTGTGTCCTCCCAGCTTCCTACAGGCACATCCGTCCTCCATCATCTTTAAAATACTTTTTTCTACTTTCCTCTCCAACTCTTTTTTTTTTTTTTTAGAACAATAATGGAAAATTGCCTGATAACAAAATCCTTGCTACTGAACTAGGCAGTTTGCCAGAATTGAAGAAATATATGAAGAAAGTGATGCCATTTGTTGCCATGATTAAGGTAAGCTGTGGGCTTTGTAGAGCTGAGACCACATGAGTAATGGTTAGATAGGCCAGTAGAAGGAGGGGGAAGTCTCCCCCAAGGTATCTGCTGATATAGCACTTCTCTTTTTTTTTTAAATTTAATTTTAAAAATAATTCTTTATTGTTGAAAATATTACATATGTCCCCCATTGGTCCCCTCCAGCCCTCCCTACGTCCCCCCCCATCTACCCCTCACCCCAGGCCTTCGGGACCCTGTTGTCTATGTCCGTGGGTTATGCATATATGCATACAAGGTCTTTGGTTGATTACCTCCTACCCATCCATGAAATGCACTTCTCAATCAGTGGTTATGGGACATGAACAACCCGGTGTGGGCTTTAGCTGTGGAATTGCTGAGTATGTGAAATTATGTCTGGTGGAGGAGAAGTGATTTAGAATTGCTGCACTAAGTGATTCTCTTCATGTTCTACCTTCCCTTTTTTTCAGTTTTGGGGGGAAGCATATTCTTTTGATGTATATTAGGGTGTTTTTCTAGATCCTATTACTGGAACCAGGAATCCTACATTTCTACAGGTTTAGGGTAACCGGACAAATGTGTATAGTGTTGAAACCAGGGTTTCTCAGCAATGGCTCTATTGGTATTTTGGGCCAGATAGTTATTTGTGTCCTGTACACTATAGAGTTTAGCAGTATCCTTGGCTTCTACCCACTAGATGCCAGTAGACCCTCCCTTTTACCCGCCTCAGCTGTAACAACCAAAGATGTCTTCAGACATTGCTAAATGTCTCCTGCAGGCAAAATCAGCATTCTCCCCTTCAGCTCCTCCATTAGGGATCATTGGATTAGAGACCTATGGTCGGCAAACTGCGGCTCGCGAGCCACATGCGGCCTTTGACCCCTTGAGTGTGGCTCTTCCACAAGATACCGACTTCTGCGCATGGGCCATGAAGTTTCAATCACATTGTACGTGCGCGCCCGCACGTGGTATTTTGTGGAAGAGCCACACTCAAGGGGCCAAAGAGCCGCATGTGGCTCGCCAGCTGCAGTTTGCCGACCACTGGGTTAGACTTAGTTTTCTCCATATACATAGCTGACCTATTGGATTTCTTGACAAAGAGAAATAGAAAGAAGGCTATATGTTGCTTCAGATTTCAGGCTCTGGGGCCAGGCAGATCTTGGTCCAAACCCTGTTTGCCTCTAACTTCTTAGTTTTGAGGCCTTAGATAAATTACTTAAATTCTTTGGGTCACAAAGTTTTTCATCTATAATGTGAGAAAATTAATAGAACTACCTTTTAAGAGTAAAACTATGAAATAATAGTTTTAACACACTTGAATACTACCTGTCAAGAAGTAGGCTCAGTAATTTAAAAAAAAAAAAAGTAAATCAGTGTTTTCCAGCCTGCTGGGCACATAGTAGTAATTCTTGTACTTTAGATTAATTTTCAAATCTCCTTGGCTACAGATGCCTGCCTGATGGAGACCCAGACTCTTGTCTTGTCCTACATTGGAGTAGATTATATTCTTAGGAGAGCCTTTTAATTCTCCTAGAGCAGAATTAACTCCCTGAACCTTACGGTATTTCAAGTCTGAGAATTTAGAATTCTGGGTTGACCTATACCAATCAAGTTATATGTCTGCTGGTCTGCTTCTTAGTGGTCCCATTGGTCAGATTGCCAGATCCATTGTCAATATATGGATTCAATAAACTATCCTTACATTGTTGGTTGCAAAGATGTGCATTAACAGAATTCAGAGAAACTGATTTGAAAAGTAGTAATAAGATTTTAGATTCAAAAGTTGGCTTTTTAAAAACCAATGCTAGACTATATGAGTAGTAATATATCTTTTCAGTAATATTGGGGATTTGCCAGGCATATTAGTGGTGTTGAAAAATGTTTAATTACTCTGGTAGTAAGAAAATGACCTTTAAGTATTTTTTTTTCCCATGGGAAAAGAAACAGACTTAGATGGTAAATGAAAACAGTTAATACTGGGAATCATGTCAGGTCACTTTCATGTAAGTGCACCCTATTGGAGGCAGTTAGCTATGTTTGTGCATATGGACTTGGCTTTCTCTGGTTATATTTTGAGTTGGCAAAATATTTTATTTCATGTTCAAGAAAATTAAGAAAATAAATTATTTTTTATATGTCACAGGATTATCTGAGTATCCTTATAGTATGGCTTTTTACATTTTATTTTAAAATTTGTAGGAATATGTTAGGGAATTTATTATTAATTTACTGTTTTGTGAAATAGCTTTAAAGATTTGGTATCTTGGAAAATTTTATTATTATTATTAATTAGTTAATTTATTTTTGTTACCTGAAGGGATATTTTCACACATTTGTTTGATTCTTTGTCAAAGCAGCCTTTTGGCTTGCCTATTAAGTCAGTCTAAATAAACTAAGATAAAATCATATTTACTTTATGAATCTGAAAACCTTATTCTTCCAGTCATTTCATTGCTGCCTTCATTTTATCATATTTAAAATGATAATTATTCTGAGCTAGTAATTTCATTAACAAGCAGACATAGATAAGAGAAGCTATGAGTCCAAGACCTTTGCTTTAACTGTTCAAATTTGAAGATTTTATCAATTGAGAGAAGAATGATTGCTTTGGAGGAAATATATTCTTTTCAATGAATTGTTAATGTGATTTTGTTTTTCAAAACCATTTTGGCGGTTAGGAAAATCTGGAGAAGGTGGGACCTCGTGTTCTGGATTTGCAATTAGAATTCGATGAACAGGCAGTGCTCATGGAGAATATAGTCTACCTGACCAATTCCCTTGAGGTAAGAGGAGCTAGGAGTGTAATAACTAATTAACCATAGTAAACATATCCAGTTCTTTTGTTTTATAATAGACCTTTTATAAACTTCATCTTCTGTGTGTACTAACTTTGCCAAATATATCAGTCACAATTTTGGGGGGAAAGGAAGAGAATGAGTGGGTATAGAAGTTGTAGGAAGAAAAAATGACCTGTTGTCTTATTTCACTTATCAATTATTCTATATATAAAATACTAGCTATATATACCTGGATTCTTCCCTCACACACACACATACAAATTATCTTTTAAAAAGTGAGTCTAGAACTTATATTCAAATACTTTCAAAATTGCTCATATTAGGAGGTACTCTGAATTGCTTCTTCTCTCCCTCCCCTCCTCCATCCCTTATTTTCAGATTTACAGAATTGGGTTAGTTAGAATTCCTGGTTCATGATATATTATTATTTGGTCATATTTTCAGATTAAAATTTTTTTTTAAGTTTCCATTCTGGAATGTAAAGCTCTTTTTATTAAAATAGTTGACATATATTATATTAGTTTCAGATGTATGACATAATTAGTTAACGTTTATATATGTTATGAAATGGTCATCAGGATAGGTCTAGTAACCATCTGTCACCATACAAAGTTATTGTGATACTATTTATTGTATTCCCTATGTCTATGTTACATCTCCTGTTTTTATACTCCCATGAATCTACTACCAACTCAAGAACTAGAACATTACCAATAGCTTTCACATATTTTCCCTGTCCCACCATGCTATCCCAGTCAGCTTCATATATCAATTCTAAAAATGCTGTCTCTCAGCCCACTTAGGCAGAGGAAAGATAATCTGCTCTAGAAAAATTGTTAGAAAAAAAAAAAAAATCTCGGAAAAATTGTTAGAAGACTCTAGTGATAATGGAGACTCTGAAGAAAAAAACCCCCACAGGTTTAGAGTAAATAAAATTTTCATGAAATATTAGAATGAAAGATAGTTACTTCTTTTTTTTTTTTTTTTTACTGATTTTTTACAGAGAGGAGGGGAGAGGGATAGAGAGTTAGAAACATGAAACATCGATCAGCTGCCTCTTGCACGCCCCCTACTGGGGATGTGCCCGCAACCAAGGTACATGCCCTTGACCGGAATCGAACCTGGGACCCTTGAGTCCGCAGGCTGATGCTCTGTCCGCTGAGCCAAACCGGTTAGGGCGATAGTTACTTCTAAATAAACATTGTATATTGTGTAATTATAAATAAGTTAACAAATAAATTAATAAATATTAGTAGACATCTATTTTAAGGATAGTTTTAAATATTCATATATATATTCATGGAGAAAAAAACTTGGAACTTTGGGAAGTGGGGACACATTTAGGGTCATCTTATATTCAGGCATATGCAATATGTTACATTTCTGAGTTTATTTACGTGGAAGGCTTTTATTCTCAAATGCTAAATTTCTGAACTTTATTTAAGGTCAGCCTTTTATGCTGATTTTTCATTTTCTCTTATTTAGCAGGTAAATTTCAGATTTCATTATAGAAAATGGTTAACGTCACTATGTAAATAACAGTACTATGAGACAGCTAAGATCAGAGTTAATTGATTACAGATCTCATTTAATGTTTATATAGGAAATTATAAAATTGCACAGACCATTTCATGTTAAGTGGAGAACCTAGTTTTGTTCTTTGGTGAAATGAGGTGATGATTAATTTCAATCATATTAAGTGATACTAATGGCTTCCATTTTCCCTCCTCTATTTAGCTAGAACACATAGAAGTCAAGTGTGCCTCTGAAGCAGAAGATAAAGTCAGGGAAGAATGCTGTCCTGGGAAACCACTTAATGTTTTCAGAACAGAAGTAAGTTGCAAGAATCTCACCGAATCATTGCATTTTAGAGCTAGAAGAGACCTTAGAGATCATTGCATCTAAACCCATCATTTTAAAGATGAAGGAAGGGAGGTCCAGAGAAGTAAAGTGATTGGTTTGGACCAGGCTACATAGTTTGTTAGAAGTGGGGGTGGATTTGAAGTCTCTTAATTCCCTGGTTGGTGCAATACTCACTTTTCCTTACTCTACTATAAGCGATGGCATCAGATGTTATTTGTGGCTTTAAAAAATAAAAACACGATTTTCAAAACCTGGTTTTTATTTTATTTTTTCAAAATATGCTCTTACTGATTTTAAAGAGAGGGTAAGGGAGAGGGATAGAGAGATAGAAGCATCAATGATGAGAGAGAATCATCTATCGGCTGCCTCCTGCACAGGCCCCACTGGGGATTGAGTCCACAACTCCGTCATGTGCCCTGATGGAAATTGAACTGTGACCTCCTGGTTCATAGGTTGACACTCAACCACTGAACCACATCAGCTGGGCAAAAAAACACACCTAGTTTTTATTTTAAAAAATACAATGAAAATTGAAATGTGAGTCTTTTTCATTTTTTATTAAATTTATTGGGGTTTGCCGAAACCAGTTTGGCTTAGTGGATAGAGCGTCGGCTTGCGGACTGAAAGGTCCCAGGTTCGATTCCTGTCAAGGGCATGTACCTGGGTTGCGGGCACATCCCCAGTAGGAGATGTGCAGGAGGTGGCTGATCGATGTTTCATCATCGATGTTTCTAACTCTCTATCTCTCTCCCTTCCTCTCTGTAAAACATCAATAAAAAAATATATTAAAAAAAATTTATTGGGGTGACATTGGTTAACATGAATGTATAGGTTTCAGATGTGGGTTTCTCTATTACAAGATCTGTAAATTCCAACGTGGGCCCACCACCAAAAGTCGAATCTCCTGTCGTCATATATTAGGACTCCCTCTGCCCCCCCCACCCTCTTCCCTCTGGCAACCATCACACTGTTGTTTGTGTATCCCTTTGTCAAGATTTTAGATACCAGAATTAAATCTGTCTTTCTTTGGCCATTAAAAATGTAGCAGAGATTCCTCTTCGCTCAGCAGTATTCAAGTTTGATTTCCTGTGACAATTATTTTCTCTTTATTTTCCTAAGCCTGGTGTGTCAGTTTTCATAGTGAATCCCCAGCCATCCAATGGCCACTTCTCAACCAAAATTGAAATCAGGCAAGGAGATACCCGCGATTCTATCATCAGGCGCTTAATGAAAGTGGACCGAGGAATCAAAGGTAAGTGGTTTCCCTGTGCATTTGGCAGGAGCTTGTGGATTGGATGAGTTTTAGGGGGAGGGGAGAAAGAACAGTACCTGGCTTGCTTAGGGACAGCTGTGTCATGTTGGGGAGGAGTATTGGACCCAGCAACAGGAGACCTGTATTCTCTTTGGGACGTTGTGACGAGGTAGCTTGGTGACTTGACTGTGTCACTTAAGCTCTAAACTGAGCTTTTAGTTAAAGTGAGGATACTGGATTACATATTTTTCTAAGACTCCTTCTAGCTCTAAAATTGTAACAAGAAATTTCTCTTAGAGGTTTTCAGAATTAAAGATACACCTTTTATAGTCTAAACTAACTTGCCCAATTGGGTCGGTTCCTGGGGAAGGAAGAGAAGCAGAGGAAACGTTACTGAGTGAGTGCCGAGTATTAGCCATTTAATCATTTTGCACCGCGATAACAGAGGGTTGTTGGTATTCCCCTCTCACGGAAGATGAGTGGAGGTCAGAAAGGCTAAATAACGTGCCGAGTTCATTCAGCTGGTAAATCCTTGAGCTGAAATTCAAACTCAGGTCTATCTGACTCCAAAGCTCATTCTTCTAAAAAATGTGCCTCCAAGTGAAATATGTAAATAATCTTAATTTCTTATCAAGATTAATTAAGTCGAGATCTTCTATGATTATATTTAATATAATAGTTTACAGATTCTTTTCCTCATTGATCAGCCAGGTCTTAGACTGAGCATAGTCCAAAGGGAGTCATTATGTCTCTGTATTCTTTTTCTTTCCAATTATGAAGACAAATAAATGTCGAGATTCCCTATTTTGCATTATCTCTCTCTTCTCTTCTTGATGGCAATTGAGGGTTGATTGGTTCATATTCCATGAGTGTAAATTTCTGAAAAGATTTACAAACCCCAGACAGTGACCTAATTTATGGTACTATATTCAGGCTAACAGTATGCCATTAACATAGAAGACTTAAAATGGCCCTTTGGAATTCATTCTACTGTTATTTTTATTCTCTTGAAGTCATTCGTTCAGCTTGTGTGGACATTTAAAAAAATACGTTTTTATTGATTTCTAGAGAGAGGGAGAGGGAGAGAGAGAATCATCACTGTGAGGGCAAAACATCTATTGGCCGCCTTCCACATGTCCCCTACAGAGAATTGAGCCCGAAACCCGGACATGTGCCCTAACTGGGAATTGAGCTGGCAACCTTTCAGTGCATGGGACGACACCCAACCAACTAAGCTACACCGGCCAGGGCTCGTGGACATTTCTTGATTGACTGTCATGTGTGGTGTATGTAGCAACAAGTGTGTATGTGGAGACTCCTCTGAATGCACTCGGGGAGGTTGGGAGTCCATCAAGTACTGTTCATTAGGACGCTGCATCTAGGGAAGGAATAGGGGACTAAGCTACTGGCATACATGATCCTAATGTCAGGAGAAACTGCTGAGTGCAGTAAGAGAGGTGTAGATAAAATTCACAGCACAGAAAAGAGTGGGAGAGTGAGATTATTTCCAACTGTGGTCATCAGGAATGAATTTATGGAGAAAATATTGTTTGGATGGGGTGCGAAGTTTGTATTTGTGAGGGTGAGGGGAAAGAGTGTCTAGCAGGAGGGAAACAGGAATCCTGGTTCCACTGTGTATCAGCAATATATAAGGGCTAGAGATTATTGTTTTGAGACATTATTTTAAAATTGTGGTAAATTATACAAACAAAATTGACCATTTTAGTCATTTTAAGTGTCCAGTTAAGTGTCATTAAATACATCTATATTGTGGTCCAACCTCCATCCCTAAGAGAGAGCTTTTCCATCATTCTAAGCTGAGACCCTATACCCACTAAATAATTCCCCATAATTCTACCTCCCCCTAGTCCCTGGTAACCACTGCTCTCTACTTTCTGCCTTCATGTGTCTGACTGATTTGGTCCCTTATAGAAGTGGAACCATACAAAATTTGTCCTTTTCTGTCCGGCTTATTTCACGTAGCACAGTGTCTCCAAGGTTCCTCCATGTGGTTACTGGCATCTATCCTGTTCCCTCTTAAGCTAGGTCCTGTAGAATGATAGCACCATCCTTAGAACTGATAGCCACAAAAAGAAAAGTTTGAAATGTGGGTATATAGGAAGCCATTCTGTGGCTGTATTCGCTGTTTTGTGTTGCATATGGGCTGAGTAGCTGAGATGGGAAAGGAGTGCAGTTCAATAGCATTTCTCTGTCTGCTACAATAGCCAGCACCGTCCAATTAGTGCCAATTGTATTGAGGGTGATTATGATCCAGGTCCAGGAGGAACTGGGCTAAAACCATCATTTTACGCCACAAAGACCACTGAGCAACTATTTGATGATAATGACTTTAAATCACTCGCAGCCCAGGCCACATATGAACTAAGAGCTTGGAGGTGAAAGCTCCATCTCACATTATCAATCCCCAGGGACTTTCAATTGCTCTCATCTCTGCTCTAAGTGCCTTAAATCTTGTGTAGCTGCAGACTCAGATTTCAACAATTTCCATGAGGTCTGGGATAAGGAAGTATAGTAAAACTACTAAGAAAGCCCCAAGATTTAATGGCAGTAATGATCTACATGGCGAAACATCAAAGCAAATGTGTGTTGTCACTTAGAAGCCTGATTGAGTACTAAAGCTTCTTTGAAATAGTTTGATTCAGAATTGCTTGGAATGATGTGGGAGGTCTGTTTTAGAGGGACACACATACCACACACACACACACACACACACACACACACACACACACACACACACAGAAGCAGATCTACAGTAAAAGTCCTTGCGCATAAAATCTGTGGGCAGAATTAGTCACTGCTTTCCTAGCAAAATAATTTGGCGTCACTGATGTGCATGTTGAATTGCAATAGCCATTAAAATTGCGTTTCCCACCCCTCCGCCCCCCTCGAGACCAGGGCTGTCATGCAGGCTGTGTCTGCTCCTTTCCCTCTTTAACTTTCAGGGCTTGTGCTGCATCTGGCAGTAGATTATGTGGCCTCTGCAGAGACTCGCAGGCAGGGTATACCTCCATGGTAGTCGCAGGTAATTGCTCTATAAGCCCCAAGATCCCTCCTCTAAACCCACAGTCCTTCAGTCTTTGTTTCCCAAGGAGAAGAGAATGCCTGGATAGCTTGTACTCTGGGCATAGCCGCCAGCTGCGTGAGTGTCTCCTTTTATCTCTTATCCCTCTCTCACGAGGCCTCATACTCTCATAGCAACATAACTGGGAGTGTAGCTCACGGACCACCCAGCGCTCTGCTTTAGAAAGGGTGGGAAGTACTTTGGAAAATATCTTCTGTTCCTGTGGATCAAGTTCTACATAACTAGCTGTGCTACAATTTGAGGTAGATGTAAACCTAGAATCACCACTCGCAGTCATTTAGCCTGTTTTTCACCACTTAAAATAAAACCATTTGGTGTTGGGAAGTCTCAGAATTGCTGAAATAAATAAATTTTTTTTCGGACTTAATTGTGGGCAGGATTGTTGGCTCATAAAGGTGATCAAGGGACAAGTGCTTTCTTTGCCAGGAGCCACCGTATCAGCTTGCACAGAGCAGGTCAGGCATCTCCAGCAGGGGAGGCGTGGGGCTCACTCAGAGGCTGGGACTTCTAGGCCCTGTGCCCTTCCCCGGCCTTCCCTTCTCTCCCGGTCTCATCAGCTTGTCAATAAAGTGCGTTCCTTTGAGCAAAACGAGAAACTGGTAATACATATTAGAATAGTAATTCTTTTTTCCAAAACTACCTTCTGAAAAAAAACCAACCCAACAACACTTACAGTTTTAATCTATTCGAGGAAGCAAGACAAGAGAAATGTTTTAGACTTTTTGATATTCTGAAGGACAGGCAATTGAAGCATATACAAAGTGATTTGAAAGACCCTATAGGACAGTGATGGCGAACCTATGACACACGTGTCAGAGGTGACACGCGAACTCATTTTTTGGTTCATTTTTCTTTGTTAAATGGCAAATATATAAAATAAATATCAAAAATATAAATCTTTGTTTTACTATGGTTGCAAATATCAAAAAATTTCTATAGGTGACACGGCACCAGAGTTAAGTTAGGGTTTTTCAAAATGCTGACACGCCGAGCTCAAAAGGTTTGCCATCACTGCTATAGGATAATGCTCAAAATTAGACTCAACCCTTCCCGTTGGTTTATAATTCCAGGGCATGTATTAACAGAAGCTGACAATCTTTGATCTGGGTAAAAGCTGGCAGAGTTTAAAGTTTTGTTAGATTTAGCTTTGCTTTCTGAGATTGGGTCCTATTTAATAATCTGATGATTTAGATATCATGTGTGTAAAATGTGAATTATCAGATTCAGGGCATGGGTTTGAGGCAGTGACTGTAATTAAATGCTTTTTTGCTGTAGATCTTTCCAAAGTGAAGCTGATGAGATTTGATGATCCACTGTTGGGGCCGAGGCGAGTTCCCGTCCTGGGGAAAGAGCTGACTGGGAAGACGCCCATTTCTGAGCATGCTGTCTTCCACGTGGACCTCGTGAGCAAGAACGTCCATCTTACTGAAAACGGGCTGCGGGCGGATATTGGTGACACAATGGTCTACCTGGTTCACTAAACTCACGCAGATGGGAGATTTGCCCTGTTCTCTGGGGCTACTTCTACTTTGTGCTTACAGAGTGGCTGTGAGACCCTTAGGCTGGGCCTAAATAGATTTCATTTCTAACCATCAAATTCTGCATGTAACCATAATTATACCAACTCATTTTTGATTCCTGGACCTAATAAATGTTTTTTCCTTCTTGGGACCTCTAAGAGAAATAGTTTATATTATACTTAAAAAACAAAAACAAAAACAAATTATTCCTAATCCCCAGAAGCTTCTAGTCTTTCACATTTTACAGAAGTGTCAGCATCTTTTATGAGGTGTGCTTCATACTTATAAAGGCTAAGGCGTATTTGACAACTTTTTATATTACATCAATTACGGAATTAGCTGTTTCTTCTTTAAAGAAAAAAAAGTAGGTTTAGCTAGTTTTGCTTTTTAAAGAAAGGAACTCTGATGATTATTTAAAAGAACAAATAAGAATATTTTGACCTGACTGTGATCACTAAGTTTTCTGTGTAAAGCGCAAAAAGGTCTTATATTTATAAGAAATTTTTACCTTTAATATATTCAGTTTACCACCAATACTGTTTTCCAAGGCTAATGTTAATAGTTTATAAGCAGTTTATTTCAGCTACTCTAAATTTAGGCACTTTTTAAAGGAGGATATTTTCCCCCCAGAAAATTGCATTTATCAAATTTGCCTTGGGTCCAATTATGTTTAAAGACCATGTCAACTGTATTGCAAATTTGTTTTTTTTATATTGCTGTAATGCCTTTTGATACTGTCTGTGCCATCTGTCTTCATAATGAGGAAGATTAGGTACCGACTGGCAGGGGAGAGAAACATTTTTGTTTCTTGAAGGGCTCAATATGGGAAAGATCAGTTCTGATGACCTAAGGAGCCTGAATGCTAACTCCCAGGTCATGTAGAGATTTTATTGAGCTGCTTTTTTTGCTGTGTGCAGTTTGAGATTTCTGGGCCTAGTTGAATGCTCTGTCATAGATTCATTAAAGCAAATGATAGGGTGTTAGCGCTGACAGAGCCCTTAGCGATCACGTGCAAACATCCTCTATCTGGGCAGGCACTGTAGCATAGCAGGTAAGAGGATTGGGGCTGAAGTCAGCTAGCTAGGTTAGATCCCTGTGCCTTCCATTTGCCACGTGGGTGATGTCAGCCAGTTCCTCAGCCTGTTTCTCCATCTATAAAATAGAACTAATAATGTACCTACTTTCTAGGCTTATTGAGAGATGTTGAGATGATAACCATCTAGGAAAATCATATATCCATGTAGTGCCTGACAAGTGGTAAGCTTTCCGTAATGTCACTGAGACGGTGATGAGCTTTCAGTAAGTGCTAGTGATGAATAATGATAACAACAACTACCCAGGGTGTATGGCTTGAGGTTACTGTAGGCTATAACCACGTCATTGGTATCGGTCCTTTGGGGCAACTGCTTTGTGGTTTGCCCTCCTTAAGATCCTTTTGCTGCTCCCTCAGTCTGCATAGCCCAAGTTATTCCCCACATCAAAGTAGGTTTTCCTGGTGCCTAAACAAGCACACTTATGTTTAACTGAGGACAATTGAACTGTGTGCTTGGGGGGGAAAAAGAGAAAGGAAATAATTTTACTATTGTGAGTGGCTGTGCCTACATTACTAAATAAGCCTGTGAACCTTGGCTGCCTTGCATTAAATGTGAGTTGGGACTCATGGCTGCTCAGTTCCCACAGTGTCAATTCCTGTGTGTCTCTCAGAATGAGCATCTTGCTGGGCTGAATATGCCTTTTATGTTGAAAGGCACATAGGTGTTGTGCACGGAAGCCTCTAAGCATAAGCCATTACTTCACCTGGTGCTCCACTAAAAACACAGCAATTGAAATGCTGGAGGAAAAACAGGTTGCCTTGGGCTTATGGTATTGTTAGGGGACTCGTTCCTTCCTAAAGGGTTTTAACTCCTTTTAAGCTGTGAAATGTAATGCACACACACAAAAAGTGAGCAATAAGATACATAGTACACACACAAAACATGTAAAACACACACACAAAATGAACAACAGCCAAACAGTTTATCAACAAAGCAAAAATCTTTATAATCACCACTCAGTCAAGGGATAGCACAATGCCAGCACGCCGAAGCCTGCCTAATGCCTCCTTCTAAAAAGACAAATTTCCGGCCAATATATGATCCAGTTTTTATACACGTCCCGTGTGAGTTTAAAAAGAACATCTGTCCTGAGATTGTAGAGTTCTGACTATGTGCCTTAGGTCATAGTTGCCGATGGAACTGTTCAACTCCGTATCGCACTGTTTTGTTTATCAGTTTATCAGTTGACTCGTTTTTTTTAGAGGTGACTGGTCTGAATTGAGGTGTTCTGTAAGAGTATAGACCACACTTCCAGTTTCAAAGCCTTTGTATGACAGAGAATACAAACTATCTCAATAATAATTTTCTTTTAGATTGATTACATGCTGAAATAATATTTTGAATAAATTGGGTCAAGTATATTAAAATTACGTTTAAAACTAGAAAAGTTGCATATGAGACTGGCATATTTCTATTGGACAGGGTGTTCTAGAGACAGTGAAATTTAGGTTAAACATTATTTCCTATGAATCATTTCAAGAGGTGCATAGTATCAGTTATAATAATGTCCCACTCGTGGTGATACTAAATTTGGTTATTTCCCAAATTCTTCATTTTAAAGATACATTTTGATCACGTCCAGACTTTTCATTATAAAGATACATATTTTAAAGTCACTTCCAGAGTTTAAAATATTTTTAGAAAACAATTTCAGAACTTTCCATTGCCAAGATACATTTCCAGAATTTCTGGAACTCTCCAGAGATGAGATACATTATTTCTTTTGCAACCAGAAATCTGTGGAAGGAGGTGTGGTCTGAATTGGCACCTTGGAAACGTCCGGCTCCCAGTTTTTGACCACAGATTTAGTTCCCCGCGAAGCTCCTTGGCTGAAGGAGTTATGTTGGGGGCTTTGGAAATGCTCGCCTCTTCATGCTGTCATTTCTTTTTCATAAAGAGTTGTCATGCTCGGCCAGCATGGCTCAGTGGTGAACCAGGAGGTCGCGGGTTCGATTCCCTGTCAGGGCACATCCCCAGTAGGATGCAGGAGGCAGCAGATCAATGGTTCTCTCTCATCATTGATGTTTCTATCTCTCCCTTTCTCTCTGAAATAAATAAAATTTTTTTAAAAAAAGAGTTGTCGTTTTTCTATAGAGAAGAACATTCCTTTTTCATTTTATTTTTAGGTGAAGGAGCTGTGTGGCATGTGGATTAGTCACATCATACAATGGATGCTTGATTAGAAAAGTTGGGCACAAACGGAATGTTAAAGCATGGGGATCAGCTTGCATGTACAGTGATTGTTCGCTCTTCAAAGCAATCTTATTGTAAATATTTTTGGCAAAGCAAGTAATTACCTCTTAATTTTTGTTGTTCAATTCACAGTATTTGAATTTCATGTATACCATATTTATTCAACACATTACTGATGCGTATTATGTTTCAAATACTGTGCTAAGCACTTGGAATAGAGGGGAAAGCTGAAGACACGTGGTGTCCTTCATGTGGGATGCTGTCTTTTGGTTAAGAAGAGAGTAAGATTGCCCAGAACCCAGGGAGCGTAGGCAGTTACGAAGCTTTACCTGAAGACCCTTGATTTGGGAGGTATTGTATAGGTTTTTGTTAACAACTTGCTCAAGTCAGTGCCTTGAAGTTCGGAACCCCAAGCAACCATTCTGCGTGGGTCTGATGACGGGAGTATGTAGCATAGTTGGCAGTTCCCTCCTGTCGTCTTTTTACTACAACACTGAATTATGATTGCTGACTCCTCCCCTCACTGTGCAATTTTGTCTAATTTTTTTGGCCTCCAAAAACATTTTCCCTGTTTGGGGGGTTCACACCTCCATAAGGCATGTCTTAGAGCTGTATTTCAGAGGCTCCTGAGTCCCTGAGGACTCCAAGCAGTGGGGAGGCAATCGCCCGCCCATTCCTGCCTTTGTTCACGGACCCCCTGGGGGCTGGGAAGGAAAGCAGCAAGCGGCACCTCTTTACTGGCACGGTCAAGGAAGGCCAGGAGTAGAGATGTCTCAGAGCTCTGAAAAGCCTGAGGCGGAGGACAACCTGGCATACTGCAAACTTTAGGAGACCAACTTTCCTGACGGATTCAAGTACCGAGTCCGGGCTGGAAGACCTTTCTGCCCTCGCTCTCAGGTTAGTTGTGGGACTCATCCTGCTGAGTTGGACCAGCAGTCCTGGGATGAAGAGAGGCCCTGCTGCTCTCAGCTACAGGACAGGGCAGGAATCTGTGGCCTCTGAGTCGCCTAAGGGAAGGCCGAGTGACACTGCTAGATTAATGCTTGCTAGAGTTATCTCAGAGCAAAGGGATTTTCCACCAAAGATAAGTTTTTAAAAAAAACACTATATATATATATATATATATATATATGTATATATATATATATATATATATATATATATATATCTCCTATATAATAAAACCCTAATATGCAAATTGACCCAAAGGCAGAATGACCATTGCTATAATGCACACTGACCACCAGGGGGCACACATGAGCTGCCCCCTGGTGGTCAGTGTTCTCCCAGAGGGGGAGCACTGCCCAGTGAGAAGCCAGGCTCACAGCTGGTGAGTGCAGTGGCTGTGGCAGGAGCCTCTCCCACCTCCACAGAGCTAAGGACCCCTTGGGGGATGTTTGCCGAGGGGTCCTGGACTGCGAGAGGGTGCAGGCTAGGCTGAGGGCCCCTCCCCCTCAGTGTACAAATGTCATGCACCAGCCCCTAGTACATACAGTATATATTTATTGATTTCAGAGAGTAAGAGACAGGGAAAGAGAGATAGAAACATCAATGATGAGAGAGAATCGGCCAACTCCTGCACTCCTCCTACTGGGGATCTAGCGTGCAACTCAGGCATGCGCCCTGGCGGGAAATCAAACCATGACCTCCTGGTTCTTGGGTCAATGCTCAACCACCGAGCCATGCCAGCCAGGCTGTTTTTTGTTTTTTTTGTTTTTTACCATACACTATATCTTGAGCCGCATCTCCCTTCAGATTAGTAAGACGGACATGCCACAGTTAGGCGTGTGCCTGTCTTTAAATAATAAGATGCCTGTCCATTGAGCGGCTGTGACCTCAGGTTCCAGAATGTCAAGGCAACATTCTTCAGAAGAGCTATTCCCCTTTGGACTGAACCTGTGTTAGAACCAGTTTACTGTCAAGGGAAAGGATAGCCCAGTGACCGGGGAACTCCTGTCACTATGGATTGGTTTGGAAGCGACTTCTCCAAGTTTCCCGAGAATGTGTGCTTACTCAATGTGCACTCTCCTCTGTCGCTTTCACTCATGTCATCTGAAGATGAACATTTAATTTCCAACTGGAGGTAGGGAGTTCGGCGTTTTCCCTCCTTCTCTTACCCCTTTCTCTCCCCAGCTTTTGCTCTTGGGTTTGATTGATCAAATCAATCTATGTAGTAAAGAGGGAATATGCTAATTGGTTCTAACAGTGTCCCAGTGGTGACTGGTGACTCGTCAACAGGCAGGAGCTGCTGGGCAGGGATGGGGCAGGGACTTCTGCCCCCAGCACAGGCTGTGCAGGCCTGCCCAGTGCTAACGTCACGCTGCCTGTGTGCGTCCCTGCTCAGCACTGAGATGAGACTGCCTGCCTGCGTCCCTGAGCTGGGACGTGACACTGCCTGCGTGCGTTCCTGACCTGGGACGTGACACTGCCTGCCTGTGTCCCTGACCTGGGACATGGCGCTGCCTACGTGCATCCCTGCCCAGCTCTGACGTGACGCTGCAAAGGGGGGCAGGCTTGACAGGTGTGCGGCCAGTCGGTTCTGGGTCTTGCCCAGTGCGGGTGGGGCCAGCCAGGTCTGGGTCTCAAGTGATTTGAGGCCTGCACAGGTGTGTGGGGACTTGACTCAGTCCCGTGGTGTGCCCCAGAGTCTGACAGGAGGGAGGAGGGAGCCTGATACCCACATCCAGGATCCACACAGCATGGCACCCGCACCCAGGACCCACACAGCATGGCACCCGCACCCAGGACCCACACAGCAGGGCAGCAGGAACCCCATTCTTCACAGAATCGGCCATTGATCACTTTGCTGTCAGCACCCTGACAGCCAGGAATCCATTCACCCACACCACAGACCCTGACAGCAGGGAGGTGGGAATATGTCTAAAGGCCAACTATTGGCACAAAGTACCTCTGAAGCCGAAAGAAGCCGTTGTTGGCAACACAATGTATCATTTTCTTATTGTTTGTTTATTACTAAATTTATATACTATTTTAACATACATTTTACTACTTTCCTTCATCTCTGACACTGCTATTATAGAGAAAGGGCAAATAGCAATATTAAAATATTTCCTCTACTTAATTCTCTCTTAATGTGCATGAATTTTGTGCACTGGGCCACTAGTCTCTTATAAGGAGCCAGGGGAAATGCTGGGCTTGGGAAGAAAGAGTTGCTATCATTTCCCATGTGTAGTTCAAACGGGGGCACCTGATTATTTCCTTCTGGTCTCGCTTAGCTTGAGAAAAGAGAAGGGCTGGTTCGGGTGATTTGTCCTCAAAATGTTGAAGCCTGAGCAAGTGAAACTATTTCTGATGACTGCCACTGAGTTCCACCCTTTGAAATCGAGTGGTAGTGGAACGTTCTCTGGGATGATAGAGCTAAACGCTGTGCAGGAAGCTACAGTAGCTACTTCAGTTCAATCCCTGTGGCGGCCCCTGAATAATCACTCAATTCTTAAAGGAGCTACCAAGTGTCTTGTACATAGAAAGTGCTCAGTGAAGGGTAGCTATGCTTGTTCTTGCTCTTTTTAATTCTCACCTGAGGATATGTTTTTATTGATTTGTTTAGAAAGAGAGAAAGGGGAGAGAGAGAAACATTGATGTGAGAGAGAAACATTGATCGGTTGCCTCCCATACGCTCCCCAACTGGGGATTGATCCCGCAGCCTAGGTATGTGCTGTGACTAGGAATTGAACCCATAACATTTTGGTGCACAGGATGATGCTCCAACCAACCGAGCCACTGGGCCATTATGACACGTGAGTTATACATAATCTTGAACTGAAATGTTTTAGCCAGTGCTTGTCAACTCAAATGTTTTAATACAAAAATCACTAAGGAATCCGGGTATAAAGGCAAGAAACTCAATACTGTATTTCTTGTGTTCAAAATTAGGTAAAACACCCCCCAAAAAGCAACTTTTATTTTCACGAAGGAAAAGCGATCCTCTTAGTTATTTGATTTGGAACAGAGAGGGGCAGGCTGCCTCCCTGTAACACATGATGCCGAGTGAGGTAGAGGCAGACACATCTAGTCTAGGGCTGCCGGCTGTAGATGGTTTACTTCAGGGAGAGGTGGAATCCAGGGGCTCGGAGCTAAGATATTCCTCTTCTGAAAGTTGGAGATAATTGGAAGCTCTTGGCATCCTGAGGGAAGCCGTCAGCACAGGGAGAGGTGAGCCCCGGGCCCTGTGAGGGGTCAGGGGCCCGTGAGGGGTCAGGCAGCTGCAGGCTGCTCTGCAGGCTTCTTCAGCTCGCACCCGAGAGCCCTGCCTCCCCGGAGGCTGAAACACACTGAAGGCCACCTCGCTGGTACCTAGACTTGAGGACTCAAATGCAGTGAAAGAGACATGTGATTCAATTCGATTCAATTTGACCCAATTCAACAAATACATGCACCCACCTGGTTCAAGGGCACACACTGGATTCTGGGGCCACCAGAGAGGCAACGTGGGCCCAACCTTGGAGCTTACATGGAAACAGGACATAAGATAGTGTAAAGGGAGTTATTTTTCAGGGCCGGTTTGAAGTCCACACACGTTTCTTAGCTTGGGCTGCCATAGTGAAATATCGTGGACTGGGTGGCTTGAAGAATAGGAGTTTGTTTTCTCCCAGTTCTGGAGTCTGGATGTGCAGGGTCGGGGAGCCCGCAGGGTGGGGTTGTGGCGGGCACTCTTTCTGCCTGCAGCCCTCTCCCTGTGTGTGTACATGGATGGCCTTTCCTGCTCTTCCAGCCAGCAATCCTATCGGACCAGACCCCACCCCACGCCCCATTTAACCTTCATATCCTCCGAAAAGCCCTATTAACAAACACAGTCACGTTGGGGGTCAGCTTCGACATGAATTTGGGGGACACGATTCAGTCCATAGCAGTAGGTGCTCACCCACATTATGACAAACATATTCAAATGTGTCCATACCATACGTTATAGCCATATGTTGTTTTTTGCCATATCGTAAGCAAAATGATTTTTATAATTTTGTTTTTGAAATTATTTGGCTGTGAGTCATGTTTGATTGGCTGCTGCTTCTCAGCAGTCCTACACACTTGGGATTTTTTTTAAAAATGAAAGAATTGTAAGTTTCCAAATGTAATGAAATATTTGTGAATTCTGAATTTGACAATGAGTGAGAGTGACACAATGCCAGATTTTTGTGTTTAATGGAGCATTAAGTGATTTCTGTTTTGCAGTTTTTCTGTTCTGGAGCCAGTACCTTTTCCCAGGTCTCACTTTTGTAGGCTCTTGAAAAGCTTAGGCCCCTCAGCATCGCCTGTACTGCCGAATGGCTAGTGAAAGGGCCCTGCTTGTCACATCTAGACGGGCAGCTCCCAGCCCTGGCCTCCCTGCCATAGCACAGCCAACTGTCTGCCCCCTGGTGCCTCACTGCCTACGTCACAAGCATCCTCTTCCCTTCCAGCCTGCCTCCTGTTCCAGGCAGTGGCGTGCTGGGATCTGAGCTGAGGCCCCTTACTTCCGAGTTTGTGATTGACTATTAGGAAGCACTGAGGAAGTAGACTGGACATTGAGTGTGAGGGGCAGGACCTGGAATAATAATGCCATTAGTAGCGGTGGGGCAAAAAGTCCGAGAAGGTAGGAAGGAGGAGGAGGGAGGGCGATGGCGAGGTCGGCTTGGGCTTGGCTTGCCTGGGCCCGTGTCTCCTCTTTATGGCTCTGTCTTGGCTTAATGGTCATCCTTCGGAGCTTTGTTTCCTAATTAATCACCACCCTTGACTCGCCAGGAGCCAGGCGCCAGCCCAGGCTGTGGTGAAGCAGCCCGTCCGGGGAGCCAGAGGCAGGACCGCGGTCACCACCGTTGTCCAGACGGGCGGGGACTGGAGCACCGGCCTCTTCAGCGTCTGCAGAGACAGGAAGATTTGTACGTTTCCCTCTTCATTTATGTTCTTTACAATTTTCTTTCCTAGGACATCAGTGGGCGGAAAAGCAACATCAGGGGCAAGGGCAGAAATTAAATGGTTTTAGAATAACTGCTCACTAATCCTCTAGTGACTCAAATGTACTTCTTGGCAGGAAAAACCTTGCCTTTCAGAGATGTGGATGCTTTCATAGGCTAAGTGGTGACTTAAAGATTTTTTTAAAGGGCAAAGTACACTGTTGGCAAAGACTCATGAAATGGGCTCCCTCATCTGTGGGAGTATAAATTGGTACAACCTTTCCAGTGGATGGCTTAGTAATACATGTAAAAAGAACCTCAAGTGATGCATAGGTTTTGACCCAGTAATTACATTTTTCAGGCATTTAGTCGAAGGAAATAAATCACGTGCAGAGATTTAGCAGCGGCATGAAATTTTGTAGCACTGGTTATTATAGCGACAATCTGGACAACTGAATGTTCAGTAAGGTCATCGCACGATGAGTTATTACACAGCCATGAGAAGTCATGTTGTAGAATAACATCTAATGGGACGGAAAGATGTTTGGGATCTATTTTTAAGTTAAAGAAGCAGATTGCAAAACTATGCACATTAGACACCATTTGGGCGGGGGGCCGGGGGGGCGAGAAGCACTTAAGAGAGTTAGATACCTGGCAGGATACAAATACAATGTTTACAGCCAGTGTCTCCAGACGGTACGCTAGTGAATAACTTTTATTTTATTTTTGTTTCTCTCTCTCCAGTGTTTCTATGAGGAATGGGCCGTACTCTTATAATAAGAGGAAACATTACAAAAGGAGCCCCCTTCATTAAAATCTTTGCAGAGAGTGGTTCCCAAGGACCAACAACACTGTCCCCCAGGGGGACTGAGGTTCAAAGCTCAGGGATTCTATTTTTACCTCAGGACATTCTGACCCTCCTCGGGTGTCTTCCAGGGCCTGCTGCTCTGGCCCTAGGGAGCAATTCGTGAATTTTTCTTGGAGTGTGTGTGTGTGTGTGTGTGTGTGTGGCTTCCCTTTTGAAGGCTGAGGGACAGTCTCTTAAGTTCAAAATCCAAACCGACCTCGGATCTAATATTTTTGAAGAACATGCCTCTCCCCGCTCTTTACATACAGGCTCTGGGAAGATCTGAATTTGTCCCAAAGTCTCCAGGATGGAGCAGTCAGAGAGCGTTGAGTGGTTCATGATCCTAGTCCTTATTCAACCAAGAGCCTTGCGGGGGGAAAAGCTCTAACATTTTTTGGTGCCTTGAACATCCAGGCTGTGCCTTCCCGGCCCGGGCCTCACGGAGAAGAGACTGCCCAGCACCAGTCCCGACCTACCTTCTATTCCTGTCTCTTTGCCCGTCTGACCCAGAGCTCAGCAGGTCTCTTCCTGCCACTGCTGCCCACGTGGACGTCTGACCAGGCAATTGTGGCAGTTCTCTGATTCCCTCGGCTCTTGCTGTTGTCGTCCAGATTTCCTGCCTTTGCTTGTCACCTAGGACTGCGTACAGAGAAGGCAGGCGGTCCTGTGGAGATGTGCAGACCTAGCCCCAGGCTTGAAGTGGACCCTTTTCCTTCCATAGCTTGGAGTTGGGGGTTGGGGAGCCATCAATGCATTTCCTGGTAGGGCAAAGCCTGGAATATAATGTCCTTTTTGGGAGAACATGTTTGTATCAGATATAGACCTTGCTTTGAATCTTAATTGCCTCTTACCGGTCATTTGACTTCAAACAAATTCTCTGGGTCTTCATTTTTCCATCTCTAAGATGAAGATAGGCCATGTCCACCTCAAGTGTTGTCAGGACTAAAACCAACTATGTATAGAACCCACTCTTCACAGTGGAACCTAAGTGGACCCGAGGTTTTTCTGGTTGAGTGTTGCACTGGGTTGAATAGTGACCCCTCAAAATCCATGTCCACCTGAAACCTCTGAATGTGACCTCAGTTTGAAGCAGGGTCTTCCAATCTAGTCAAGTTAAAAAGAGGTTGCACTGGGTTAGGGTGGGGCCCTATCCCCATGGCTGGTGTCCTAATAAGAAGAGGGAAATTTGGACACAAACACACAGAAGAGAAGGCCATGTGAAGGCAGAAGCAGGAATGGAGTGATGCACCCAGAAGCCAAGGAATGCTACAGATGACCAGTGGCCACCAAAACCTGGGGGAGAGGCCTGGAGCAGGCTCTTCCCTCAGAGCTTCCAGACGGAACCACCCCTGCCACACGCTGACGTCAGACCTCTCGCCTCCTAATTCTCCAGTGAGAGAATACTTTCTCTGGTTCTACGATGCCCGTCTGTGGAATGCATTTTGTTCTGGCAGCCGTGGGAAACCAAGACTCAAGCGAATGCTGGGTTTCACTAGATGGCAATGGGATAGCTCACAGAATAAAAATCAACTGAAAACGGAACTCAGAAGGGATAGATGCATTGACAGAAGCTAGCGGACAGTGTGGTGCATCCTTTTGTTTTCCTGTGTGAGACTCGACGTCTCAGCAGACGGAGCCCAGTTTGTCTAGCTTAGGTCCCAGGCTGCCACTTGCCAGGCCAGGGTACTTTGAGTGACAGTTCTGTCAATATTGCCCACAATAGTAAGGGATAACTTCCTATTTTTTTCTACTGGGGTGCTGTTACCAGGAAAAGCCCAACAAATCCTATATAATAAAAGGGTAATATGCAAATTGACCCTAACAGCAGAATGACCGTGAATGACTGGTCCAGGTGGCAGTCACTCAATGCAGAAGCTGCCCCCGGTGGTCAGTACGCTCCCACAGGGGGAGCTCTGCTCAGCCACAAGCTGGGCTCACAGCTGCGCGCAAAGCGCTAAGGATGCACCGAGATTAGCAGGTGGGTGCTCTGTGCCCTTTGAAGATGTGGGTGCTGAAAGCTCAGATGTGGAAAAGAAGCTGAGTGCAATAGTGGCTGCTACCTGGCATTGTGGGTAGAAGGCAAGGCATCCCAGCTCGGGAATGCTTGTGATGTGGCCCCAGAGAAGGCTTATGTGGAAGGTGTAATCCACATTGATTTGTAGTTCAGTCAATATTGACTGAGTTCCTACCTGTGTACAGACATGTGCTAGGTGTTACGGACTTAATAGTGAATGAGACAGAGACGGTTTCTTAGAGGAGGTAGACAATAAGCAGATAAATAAATAAACAATAATTGCGGTTGTGACAGGGCAATGAAGGGAATAAGCAGGGTGTTATGAGAGGAGATTACAGGGGTAAAGGACGGCCTCTCCGAGGACCTGACTTAAGCTGCACCCTGAAAGATGGTAAAGGGTCAGCCTGCAGCCTCCCTGTGGAGGGCACCTCGAGCCCCAGGCGGAAAAGAGTTTGGTGTCCACCAGGAGCCATCAGCCGCCCAACATGGGCAGAAGGAAGAGGCCCAGGATTTTCTTCGGTTTCCTAGAAGAGGAAAGAAGAGGGAAAGGCCTCAGACTGGGATTCATGTCCCCGGGCTGTATGTGGGTAAGCTGTCCACTCTCTGAGAGCAGGAGCCCTGTTGTCTCGCTCACTGCTTGGATGCCCGGCAGGTGCTCGGCTCCTGGGAGGTACTTTTCCTGCATGACTTTTAGCCTGTGTGCTCACTTGCCTCTTTCTCTCTCTCGCATCATTGAAAGAACCATAGGCCTCGGGGTTAGAAAGAACGGGGTCAGCTGGTTTGGCCGCTCGGCTGCTTGTCTCAATCCCATGCGCAGCGTGCGAGGCAGGGCCCGGCAGCCTCGGCTTTCTGAGCGTCCAGGGAGCAGGGCTTCTCCCCTTTGCATCCAGCTCAGTGCTTAAAGGAATGATTTTGAATAGGGTTCCAGGTGGATGATGCAAACTTCAGAAGCACCTACCCCTTTGGTATCTGAAAAGCAGCTACTCCATCATTGCCCTCTCTCTACCCAGTTCTCCTCTGAGCCCAGACAGAGTCTGTCTGCTTGGAAAGGTCTGCAAAAATTCCAATGAAAATAGATTAATCTTTTTATTATAAAAATATCTTATAATCATCGTAAAAAAGACACATACAAACGACTATACAAGAAAAAAGCAGTATCCTGTACTAGAGAGGACTGCGTCAGAGATCACCATGGCTACTGTTTTGGTACCTATCCTTCCAGATTTTTTTGCTGTGAGTGTGTGTATACAAGTCACACACACAGTAAAATTGTAAACACACTGTTCGGCACGTTTGTTTTCACAATGTACATCTAGGTGATCAGACCCTATCAGCACTTCTGGAGTTAATCATTTAAATTGCTGCATAGATTCCATGGTATGAATGTAGCCTAATTTACTCACAAGTTCCCATTGTGGACCTACCTGTGTTTTCCAGACATTTTGCTAAGCAAACCAATGCTCAGTGACTCTCCTCCTATTGCTGTCATTTTGCATGTGTGTGCCTTATCTGTGGGCTAACTGTTGTACACTCTACACTTACATGTGCCCTTCTGAATCGTGCTGGATGTTGCCAAGTGGCTCTCCACTTGGAAGGGGTGCTGCTTTACACTCCCACCCACAATGCGTGCTTGTGCCCCCTTCCTACTGGGAGTGACTCACTGTCAGGTGGTTCTGCCTTTTTGCTAACAATGGTCTGCAATGTGCCTCGCTGCAGTTTCCGCCTACCTCTCCTCCGTCGCTCTCCGGGCTCCACCCTCTGGTTTGTGGAGGCTTGTTCTCTGGGCTCCCCTATGAGCTGGCACGATGAATAAGGAACCACATCCCATGCATGCAGGTGGAGCCCGTCTCAGAGAACAGGCCAGGGACATTTAGGCAGTGGGCGCTTACATAACCACCAGGCCTGTGAGTGGAAGACAAGAGGCTGCATTTCTGGCTCACCTCCCTCCTGAGCCTAAGCACCTGCCCTCTTTAAACAAAGTGTACATGGTATTACGCTGTGCATAGCATTACGCAATTGTGTTTGTTAACTCAAAGTAGGTCCTAGAGATTTGACTCTGTTGGTGCTTAATTGATCTTTCATTGCATTCTTAATTATGGTAGGATTTCTACCACCATGGTTTGGTTACACTTCCATTTATTCGTGTACATTTAAGTTGTTTTAACTTGTAACGCTGCAGTGGACATCCTTGTAGCTGCCTCTTTGTGAGCACGTGAAAGCATTGCCCCTGGGTAGTGCTGGCAAGTGGAATTGCTGGGTCCTAGAGGATTTAACGTTCCCTGGGTTTGGCCAGGTCGCCTTCCAGAGTGGCTGTGCCAGTTCCCACTTTCATCATTGCATGGAGCACCTGCAGGGTGTCCCAAAAATGTGTACACACTTTGAATAATTGTGTTTATAAAAATACATTTTGTTTTCAAAATGTAATAGAATCTACAGGCATCGTGTATACATTTTGGGGGGACACCCTGTATTTTGCCATGGTTACCCACAACATTTGATATTAAAAAATTAGAAACATTTGCCATTCTTATGGGTAATAAATATTCCAGACTAATGCAAGGCTGAATTCAGCCGTGTGATACCTACAGTACGTGATGTAGCGATTATCTTAAGACTTCTGAATGAATGAAATAGATGTTCCTCAAAGATAGGCTGCTCCTTGTCATCTCCCCACCAACACCCGAGTCCTCACGTTCCTGTGTACCTGCTCCCTCACCCCCTATGCGGCACTGAAGAAGTCCAGAGTCCGGGAGGATTCCTAGAAGGTTCTGGGATAAAGCAGCATTCCTAGCTTTCTGCTTCTTGGCCACTGAATCTGGGAGTGGGACTTTGCACTCCTCGCTGTTGGGATGGGGTTGGGGTAGGGGAAGGAGGGACAGGTAGGCTGGGAAGGGCCTTGACAGGAAGTTCTAGTGCACTAGTGACATGGTACCTGAGCATCAAAAGGCTGTGATCACTACCATTTCACAGTCATTAGAATGGCTAAAATAAAAGACTGACAATAGCAAATGTTGGTGAGGAAGTAGAACAATGAATTCTCATACTTGGTGGGTGGGAGTGTTAAATGGCACAAATACTTGGGAGAACTCTTTGCATTTGTTAGTTTCTTGTAGAAGTTAAACATAAATCTACCCCATGATCCAAGCAATTCTAATTCCAGGAACCCACCCAAGTGGAATGCCCACATAAATATTTGTATATGCGTGTTAATAGTACTTTTTCATAATAGCAAAAATTGGAATAATTAATGGGAGAATGGATAAATAACTTGTAGAACAGTGATGGCGAACCTATGACACGTGTGTCAGAGGTGACATGCGAACTCCTTTTTTTGGTTAATTTTTCTTTGTTAAATGGCATTTAAATATATAAAATAAGTATCAAAAATATAAATCTTTGTTTTATTATGGTTGCAAAGATCAAAAAATTTCTATATGTGACATGGCACCAGAGTTAAGTTAGGGTTTTTCAAAATGCTGACATGCCGAGCTCAAAGGTTCGCCATCACTGTTGTAGAATATTTGTACGTTGGCATACTATCTACAATAATAAAAGCATAATATGCTAATTATACCAGACGTCCTTCTGGACAAAGCTGCAGGGTGGGGGTGGCGGCAAAGGTGGCATAGGCCAGGGCCAAGGCCCTTGCATGAATTTCGTGCATCAGGCCTCTAGTTCAATAATAAAAAGAATAATCTACAGATTCACATAGCAATACAGATGAATCTCAAGAAACAAGATGTTAAACAAAAGAAGACAATTACAAAAGTATGTACCATTCCATTTATATGAAGTCCAAGAAGAGGGGAAACTTATCTATGAGAAGAGAAATCAGAATTGTGGTTGCCTCTGGAGTTGGGGGTGGGGGCGGCAGGGAGATGGGATTGTCTGGGAAGAGGCACGAAGGACCTCCAGGGTGAGGGCACATTCTACACATTCGGTTATTTGGTTGAATATGATTGTTAAACTCATCTAACTGAACGTTTACGATCTGTGCACTTTCTTGTATATAAATGATGGCTTGATAACGTATTTGTTGAAAACATTTTAAAGGTTATGTTTAGTTTTATTTCTGTTTCATAGTCCTAATTATTTGTATTCATCAAGGTTGTCATCTTTCCCGATGTGAGATGACATAACATCTTAACTGTACATCAGGGATTCTTTTTTTTTTTTAAATTTATTGATTTTTTACAGAGAGGAAGGGAGAGAGATAGAGAGTTAGAAACATCGATGAGAGAGAAACATCGATCAGCTGCCTCCTGCACATCTCCCACTGGGGATGTGCCTGCAACCCAGGTACATGCCCTTGACCGGAATCGAACCTGGGACCTTCCAGTCCGCAGGCCGACGCTCTATCCACTGAGCCAAACCGGTTTCAGCCATCAGGGATTCTTAACCAGAGGCCTGTTGATCGTTTTCAATGGATCCTGAACCCCGTGGAATTGAATGCACAATTTTGCATGTCGGTGTGCACGTATTTTTCTTTTCCCTCGAGGAGCGAGTTCATATTCTCAAAAGGGTCTGTGACCCAAACCTATTTAAGACAGAACCTCTGTGTTAGTTGGTTCATGCAGAATGTGTAGGAAACAGTATCAGTTGTTAAAGATGAATGAATAAATGACAAACTGTTTCCAGTTGACGTTCAAAGAACCACGCTTCTATTAGTTCACTGATTAAAACTGGCAGATGTCAGTGGCCCCACTAAACTAGCAAAAATGAGAGTAACCTCCTGACCTGAGAAATAGAATGAAGTCCTGATAAGGAGCAGGCAGGATCAGTGGGCCAGTGACGAGCTTTCACCCCCATCTCCAGACAACAATGCCTGCTATTCAAAAGCATCATAACTGTGTCTATTTTAAATATTGAAATCAGGTAGATGAACATAATAGAGGTGACAGTTGTGATTCAACTGGAAAACATTATTTAATGCTTTCTCTTGACAGGAAAAAACAATTACCATAGTGACCCTAGCAGAGCTCTATCAGGTTCAGCACTGTCAGTGTTTAACAAAAGGAGACAGTTTTGACAGGCCTCAGTTATGGCGATTTTCATACACTGAGTTTTGAGAATTGGTCACTCCTCCTCCTGATTGCAGGGAGAAGGTGCAGCATTAAATTGATGGCACAGGGCAGTAAATGCTCTTTGGGGTGGAAACTCTCTCTGATCACATCTGAGCACCTGGCCTTTCTTTTGTGTGGTTATTGACAGGTTTCTGTGGTCTGTTTTGTCCCGTGTGTCTTGAGTGTGACATCGCCAGGCATTATGGAGAATGTTTTTGTTGGCCGTTGTTACCTGGCTCCACCTTTGCCCTGAGAGTTGGCACCAGAGAGAGACATAAAATATGGGTAAGTGTGTTTGCTTGCATGTGCGAACCTGGGTCTGTGTGGGAACCTGGATGCCTTTCCAACCTGTGCAGGGTATTTCCAAGGGGGACTTACTATCATGCAGATTACGGGTCAGTGGGCCAGTCCTGTTCCCCTCATTGCATCAGGAGAAGACTGCAGGTAGCATTGCATCAAATTTGGAAGATAGATTCGGGCTGGTCTGATTTAAAATGTAGTCTATGTGGTATATGCAGAATTCACTTCCAGTTCATCTGGGACTGAGTTACTATGAGGGAGTGAGGACAGACAGCATACGGATTAAGGTGTGGATAGTTAAAAAAGAGCGTTTCTTTATATATTCATATGAAATGGTCTCTAAGACACATTTTTAAGTGAAAAAAGAGCACAGCATAGCAGTTTGCAACTATTTACATAAAATACTATATATGTATATACCATGTAGACAGAATTTATTTGGGAGTGTAGGTAACAAACTCCAACACTGCTTGCCCTAGACAGGTAATTGAGTGTCTGGGGACACCTCTAGAAGGGGATTTACTTTTTACTTCCTACCCCTGCTTACTGTGGGAATTTTGGGCGATGTGGACTTATTACCCACCTCAAAGAAATAAATTAATTAATTACAAATGTTAAGTTCTAAGAGGAAGAACAAAGATGCTGGCAGAGAAAGCAGTGGTTTCAAGTATGAAGCTGGTAGCAAAGCCCAAAGAGCAGGTGTTTGAATTGCAAGGACTGATTAGCAGTGAGCAGGTTGGAATTTGGTAGCCAGCAGAGCTATGTCCCTGTGTGCTGACTTGGGGGTTTCGGTGGACCTTGGAAGCTGTGCATGGGATGGGCCACCAGGTAAGATTGTAGAGGCCCCTGGATGATGACTGAGCCTGTGCCGTTACACCAGGTAGTGCTGTAAGGCCCCTGGGTGATGACTGAGCCTGTGCCGTTACACCAGGTAGTGCTGTAAGCCCCCTGGGTGATGACTGAGCCTGTGAGATTGCACTAGGACAGACACTGTGTCTCCCCGCAGGGCACGCTGTGTGAGGACTGGCTGGCTGTGCATTGCTGTTGGCCTTTGTCCATCTGTCAGCTGGCCCGGGAGCTCAAGATGAGGACCTCCCATCTCTACGAAATCTCAGCAGCCCCTTCAACGAAGGACACCTTTGTTTGATAAAGAAAGCAAGAAACTCCTCCTCACTCCCCCTTGCCCTCCTCTCAAAACCCTCTTAGAGGGATCATTCTTCTTGTTAAGTTTTCACGGAAATAGATGAAAATAAACGACCCCCCCCCCCCACTGTCTTCACTGCTGCTCCTTCTTTCCACACCCCCAGTGAAGACTGTTCGTCTGGCCTTGCTGTGCCTGGAGTTTGGGAAGGCTGCGTTTTCCACCATCTTCCTACTGCCCTCCTTTCCTGAGGCTGTCTGGGAAGCAGGGAGAATTGCTATACGGCTTTCTTATGCCAAGCCCCCTTTCCCAGAGCACCAGTGGTGGGGCAGGAGGTGGTTAATTTTCATTAGCACCTGGACTGGGCACACAGTGTCACGGAAATACAGAAGCATCACCCCGACTCCTTCAGTCCGACTGCATCGCGGGGAAGCCTCAGGTTGCTGCCCATCCTGAACACCTCCCCGGAACCGGAACCGGCAGATCTTCAGCCCCAGGTCCACCGCCCGGTTAGGCAACTGTTCTGGGTTGAGTTGAATTGTGTCTCTTCCCCTCCCTTCCCCAAAGATACGTTGAAGTCAACTCCTGGTATCTGTGAATGGGACCTTATTTGGAAATAGGTAGGGTCTTGTAGATATAGTTAAGATGAGGTCATTAGGGTGGACCCTAAACCAATATGATGCTGTCCTTACAAGAGGAGGAGAGAGACTTAGAGACAGAGGGAATGCAGCCATGACCACGGGCCAGAGACTAGTGATGCAGTCACAGCCAAGCTCCGCTTGGGGCTACCAGAAGCTGGAAGAGGCGAGGCTTGGAGGGAGCTCCCCCTGCCAACCTCTTGACTTTGGACTTCGAGACCCAGGTCCGGGAGAGAGTGTCTCCATTGTGGTACTCGTTGCAGCAGCCCAGGAAGCTAATGCACCTGCCCTCCGCCGTGAAAATAATGCTCTTGCTTTTGTTAGGCGGCTGCACAGAACCGCGCTGGAGCCTGGCTTCCTACACTAAGTGTGTCACGGGAGGCAAATTGGCTTATCTCCTTGTGCCTCAGTTTCCTCATCTGTAAAGTGATGGTTCTAGCCTCAGAGGCTGTGAGGGTCCCAAGAGTTAAGACTCAGCACGGAGCCTGGCAAGCAGCAAGCACTCGGGGCGCACGCTGTTGGGCTGCTACCTTGTATTCCTGGCACATTCGACTGCTTTTCCATCTCCCAGTGGCGATACAAAGTTTTAATTAAATTTTAAATTAAAATGGAGCCAATTAAAGAAAGGATATTAAGTAAATAATAATATAATGCAGGATGTATTATAGAATTGTACACTTGAAACCTATATAATTTTATGACCCCATGTCACCCCCATAAATTTAATTAAACACTTTTTTAAAAGTAAAAAAAAAAAAAGAAAGAAAGAAAAGGATGGTTGGTGGATATGGAAAATATTGTGGTGGTAAAACAAGAATTCTATTGAGTACTTGCCAAGCACTGTTCAAAGCATTCTACGTGTCTCCAGACATTTATTCCCTAACACCACTCAGGTAGGTGCTATTATATCTCCATTTTCCAGGAAAGGAACCTGAACCACAGAGAGGTTAGGCGATTTGCCCAAGGCCACACAGCTGCTAAGCGACAGGCAGCCAGGCTCTTGAGGGTGTGCTGCTCACCTTTGCACTAAGCACCCAGAGACTTCTGGCCAGGAGGCCTGTGGGGGCCCCTGTGGGCTTGCTCTATGGAGGTGACAGCCTGGTTGGAGGGAGTGCCTGTCACTCACCCCTGCTCCCAGCCATCCGCACCGAAAGGAAGCCCTTCCCCTCCCACGAAGTGATTCCTCCCCTCCCAGCCCTCCCTTTTGCGTGTCCAGAGCGGCTGCCAGGAACCAAAGCCCTTTGGGAAAATTAATGCTCAGTGCTGACGTTAATCTATGACGAAGTCCTCCCCTCTCCAAGGCAGCTACTGAAAAAACCGGGCCTGAGGAACAGCATTTATTTTTTAAGTGAAAATAAACCTGTTTTATTGTTTCCTGCCAAAGCACATACCGGCTTCACAAGCGTACAGCTGGGAACAACATGCATTTTTGGCAAAGGAGACTTGGTAATCTGTCCGCTTCCACAGGACCGCGCCCGCCCGCGGAGAGCAGACGGCATTTCACGCCGTTCGCGGCCCACTCCCTGCTGATGGCGGCGGTGTGAGCGCAGCCCCCACCTCCCCGCTTTCCTCCTTCAGGTCGGCCTGGGTGGTAGAGGCAGACTTCACACTTCCTTAGAGCCACAGACCCACACAACTAAAACCCTGGGCTCTGGAAGCATTGAGTCGGTCCCGAGTCACAGAGCACATGGGCGGTTCTTTAGAATCTGCTGCCGGAGTGGGGTCCTGAAGCGGGGGTAGGGGGTAGGGCCAACCTCTGGTTTCCGCCAGAACACGCCAAGTCCAGGGGAAAAAGGACTTAGCAAAGCATGTGACTCCTTCCCGGATGCCCAGCTCCAGATATTGAAGCGTGAGACAAGGCGGATGCTAAACTTCCCATTTCCTCAGCCTCACAGCAAGCTGTCAGTGGTCCAACTCGGAGAGTTCCCCACAGTGAAGGCATGTTCTGTGCATCTTTCTTCTCACTAGAAAGTTCCGTGTGGTTTTCCAAGATGCCAAGTGTGGAACGCGTCTCTGAGGACTCCATGTGGGTAAACAACACCAACACACACGCAGCAGACAGTGCAAAGTAATCCGCACAAGCGGCACATTACAAAACCGGAAAAAAGCGAACCAACCCCACCGAGCCTCTCGGCTGCACAGCGGCCGGCCCAGGAACTAAGCTGCCAGCCTGCGACTCTATTTAGGACAAAGAGATGACACGTGGGAAGGCCTTAAGTGTCCACTACCCTATAGAATGATCTTATATGTTTATATATTTTATATATCTAAGGCTTATTTATACAACAGTCCACAGTCACTAACATATTATTATATACTCTTTTTATAAACATTATTCGCACACATATTTCCTCACAAAGATTCTCTTTTGGTCTATTAAAAACATTGTACTTAAAAAAGGAAGCAGAGACACAAAGTCTAGAGCTTTTCTGCTTATATTTCCATGGAGGAGCGAATTTTTATCCCTTTTCTTTTCCCCCCTAAACACCTTCTCCCCACTGACCCAATGCATAGTAGTAAGAAGCAACAATTCCAAAAGGTGAAACTCAGACTTCATGGTTAGCACACTATTCTGGGGTAAACTTCAGGGCTGACCTCATTCTAGTTATTAAATATGTTTTTATTGATTTTAGAAAGAATGGAAGGGAGAAGGAGAGAGAGTGAGAAACATCCGTGTGAGGGAGTAACATTGATCAGCTGCCTTCCACACACACTCTGACCAGGGATTGAACTGGAAACCTGGGCATGTGTCCTGACCAACCAACCGAGCCACACCGGCCAGGGCATGGGCTGCCCTCCTTCCAATCATGATAATGCACCCTTGCCTGCCGCCCCAGCACCTCCCCCACCTTTTGACTCCTGACTCCTGGGAATCTATAGTCCTGGAACTGACAGTCTGGAGGTGAAAATGTTAGGATACAGAGGAGCTTTTCCCTTAAGCTTCTGGGTCTGGCTGGGAAGAAATCAGAGTCTTCATTTTGTGTTTTTTTAAAAATATTTGGTTGATTGATGATGCAGGTGCAAGGGGAACTTTCCATCCTAAACTCTAGAAAGTTCCCAGAGACTTAACACCCAGCCAGTGTGAGAGGGAGAGTGGTGGTTTCCAGTTGCTCTAAACAGGAGAGGGAGACGCCACGGAGGGAAGGCAGCCTGCACCAAGGCCTGGGGACAAGGCTGCACTAGCCAGGGAGGGCTAAAGGCTTCTGGGGATTAGAAGTGACGCTGTCTCCCCCGGGTTATAGAACTTGCTTATGTGCGGGCATAGCCTTTACTTAACCTTTCCGTACATCATCCATAAAAGCAAAATTCCTTGCAACACTGACGTTCTGGATTTACCCTGGAGAATGAAGTCGTGGCAACCTGTTTCTAGGTAGGCTGCAACGCCTCGCGGAAGAATCTGAAGGCAGCATTTCTGTACTTATTGCTGCTGAGCCTAGAAAACCCGAATTCATCCCGGAGGAGATGGAACTAGTGCTTTAGTCCCAGTGGGTCAGAGAGAAGGGTTGACTGACAGTTGGCAGCACCATCATCGACCACATGTGAGATGTCATCACTGAGTGACCCTGTCTGCGGCCTCGTTATACCGCCTGCTTTCTCACTCACCGCCTGGCAGATAAAGCCAATCGTTTGGGGCTTCTTGTTGCCCCTAAGGTTAACCGAGAGAAGGGTGTGGTTAAGTTACTCATCCCGTGAGGGGAATAGGTGCCAGCTTCACGTGGAAGAAAACATTTCTGTGACCACAAAATGCAATCCTTACTCTCTCAAGGCTGGGCTGCTGTTTGCTGCTGCTTGCGAGCAGGCCTGGGTGGAAGACAGGATGCGTCGGTGCCAGGTTATGATGCTGAACTTTAAAATAGCCAACATATCCAAATGATGCTGCCTTCCTGTCATGGTCTTTGGTAACCAAAACACGTGCTTTTAAAAATAAAATTCCTATTGAAGTCTTAAGGGAGAAGATGAAAGTGTATGTCTCAGAGAGTCCCGGCGTATTTGTGAGTTGCATTTATCTGTGTTAGCACGGATAATTTAAAATTACAATTTTTTGTTGTTGTTAATCCTCACATGAGGATATTTTCCCCATTGATTTTTAGAGAGAGTGGAAGGGGGGAGGGAAGTGGGGGGGGGAGAGAGAGGGATAGAGAGAGAGAGAGAGAAACACTAATGTGAGAGAGACACATCCATTGGTTGCCTCCCCCATGAGCCTCGACCGAGGCTGGGAATCAAACCTGCAACCCAGGTATGTGCCCTTGACCAGGAATCAAACCCACAACCCTGGTGCGATACTCTAACCACTGAACAACTCTGGCCAGGGCTAAAATGACAATTATTTAAAACCAGGGATGGACTATCTTCTAATGACTTGTCCTTTAAGGTGACTTACTTCTGGACCCCAAATAATGCATTTTTATATCTTTAGACTTGAAATAGCCTCTCTGAGAGCATTGCAGTCTGTGGCGTATCTCTCACAACATCATGGCTTTTTCTTGCCTGAGATTCTTTAAGTGCCAAGTCCTGTTTCCTTGGTCAGGATGTTCAGTGTCGGGGGCGGGGGGAGACAGGATGGAACTGGAATGGAAAGGATGGGGACGCGGCAGAGGGATGCAGGAGCTCGGGCAGGAGTTGAGGGGTGAAGGACGGGAACACTGTAGAAGCATCGCCCTCTCCAGCCCGAACACCCGCCAGCAGGACATTATGTTCCCCCTGCGCTGCTCTGAATCCGAGCTGAGACCGGCCAGCCACAGAGCTGAGGGCGTTTCATTTGTCAGGTCGGTGCTGAGGTGAGAAACCGCCAAGATCAAGTTTGGCTTTGACAACAGAACGAAGTAACAGGAGGGATGGGAGTCTGGTGTAACCTGAGACAGCACACGACCTGCTTGCTTTTCTCTACCCTGGCCCACGATTACCCTCTGTCTTGGAGGCCAGCCTGTTGGTAGTCCTGTACCATCCCCGAAGTCCAAGCAATATCTATCACATGGTCCACAAACTCTCCATTGAGCAGTTTCCATCCAATCAGATCGTTGGTTCTCGTCAGTGTCCCCGTTGTTGCTAGCTCCTCCCGGGAAGATTACCAAGGCAGGGTCTGTGAAGGGGAAAAAGATTTCAGAATCTCTTGCGTGCGCATGCATCCTGGGAAGACATAGTCCTTTAAAATTCTTATAAGTCTAGCTGAGAGACAGAAGCAAAACAGTAAAATGTTCATCTCTAGGGAACCTCGCTGAAGGGTATACAGGACTCCTTTGCACTATTGTAGCAACATTTTTATAAGTCTGAAATTCTTTCAAAAATGAAAAGTTAAAATCCCAAAGCCACCAGGATTTCTCTGAGGCCTCAAATATTCTATTCTGATGACCAAGCTCAACCTGCATCTCTAGCAACGCACATGTGTGACCAATGTCCGCCCCTCCTGCCCAGCCCTTGGCCCCTTTTCTCCTCCTGAGGCTGAGAATGGTCAAAGGAAGCGCAGCCAACACCTGGCGGCACCTGTCCGGGTGAGGGCAGGCGCTTTGAATGCGCATCACAGGAGTCGGCTGCTCCCTGTGACTTGCCTGCCAGTGCTGGGCTCTCCACCCTTCTCAGTGCAGATCAAGTCCCAGCTGGCCACGCTGAGGGGGACAGGAGCAAGCCAAAAGGATGATGGGAAATTGGTCCAATAACAGAAAGACTTGCCTTCTAAAAGACCCAGCCTCAGAGTTTGGCCGCAAGGGAATTCCCGTGAAAACCCAGCAAACTAGAACATGAGAGGGAGAGGGAGTCTTCCATCTTCTGCCCAATTTCTTTCATCTGAAGCCTGATCTCTCTTCTTGCCACAGGCTCCTGCTGATCTAACAGGCCAGTTTTCGCTCTGGGGACACTGTAACGACCATCACAGCCTCATTCTTGGTGGAGTGGCGAGGGACAGTCAGATCTTACCGACCAAGTTTATGGGAACCGCCAATTTTGGGGAGTCTTACCCGAACTCCCACTCCCCCACAGCAGAATTGTGATCCGTGTGGCTCTAGAAACATGGTGCACTGAAGGGGCCTGAGCTTTCAAGTAGGCAGCCCACATCCGGGCTCAAAACTGAGCTCTCAGAGCCTGCAAATGTGACTCATCTGCCGCCTGCCCTACTCAATGTCCCCCTACATCAAGAAGTCACACGGATCTGGAGCTATGCTGTCCTCTCCGTGCACCACCAAATGCAGGCAGGAGTTTCATCCTGCTATTCGCGCCTTTCAGTCCTTACAGGGGAAGGCGCTGTGTTAGAGGTAGCCTGCTTCTCGCCCCTGTGCCCAAGCGGGTGCCGCGCTCAGCCTGTTAAGATCGCAGGGGCCCAGGGACGGCCCTTTGATCTGCGGATCAGGCGTGGCATCCACAGGCGGGATACTGTCCCTCCGAGCCCGAAGGCAAAGTTATTCGAGATCACTGCACCTGGATCCCTGGCGAGAGGTGGTGGTTGGTCCGCTCTTTTAACTACATTTATTGTGATGTAGCATTTCTGAGCGAGTGCAGGGGCAGGGAAGTAATAAGGAAGTAACTGCCAAGGGAAGGCTGGCCGCACATTGATTTGACCTTCCAGGTTGTGCTAAATGATGTAGAAAGAACTTCAACTCCAAGATCGACTGACATTTTAATAGGCACTGAAAAGCCCATCAATGGGGAGGCGGAATTCACCTACCACGGGCATTGCGCAGGGCTGGGTGACTGCCCTTGTTAGTGCTGTGTCTATAAGTGGGGTTTTAGGATTAGGCAGGCAATAATTCTTTGTTTATTGAGCACGCAGAGGACAAGTCTACTTGGCGTAGAAAACTCTGATGTCAGCAAGAAAGCTTGCTCCCAGCTTGAATGAGGTGGCAAGAGGTTAGCAGTGCAGACTCGAGCCAGGTTACCCGGTTTTATTTCCAAAGTCTAATGCCTCGCCGTGTGACCCTGTGGAAATTATTTAATCGCTCTAGGTCTTAGCTTCCCTATCGGTAATCTGGGGATAGTAACAATGTTTACTATGTATGGTCGTGGTGAGATTTTTTTGTGTGTGTGGGGTGAGATTTTTTAAATCAGTCAATGTAAGTAAAGCAATAGAACAGTGTGTGGCCCATAGCAGGGGTCTATAATTGCTGGCTCACAAGTATTATTATAAATGAAGAGACATCTTGAAGGCTATTTATTGTGATCCTGCTTCTTGATTATCTCAATGGGAAACCCTTCAAGTGGATACAGATCATCCAACTGACGCATCGCCACACTCATTGCTAATTTCTTTTGTCTTAAAAATCTAAGTCTCAGTTTCCTGAATTGAGTTCTTAAAATCTTACATACTAACCTAAACGTGAGGATAATGATAGTTCAGTACAATATTTATTTATGTAGGTGTTGTGGGATGGACTTTATTTTTTAATCCCAATTTATAGATGAAAAAAATTGAGACTCAGAGAGGTGAGGTGACTTTCCTATAGTCACACAGCAAGTCACACTTGAAGTACAACTGAAGTGTTCCAATTCTATAGCCTGGGATCTTAACTGCTGGGCCAGAGAGAAAGACAGGGAGAGAAGGAGGAGGAAGACAAGAAGGAGGGAGGCAGGGACAGGGAGAGAGACAATAACTAATAAGTCCAATGAATAATGGGCATGGAAATTCAATAAATACATCCTAATAATAACAAATGAGATGACATTTCATGTCTTGTCTACACAATTCCAAACAACCATTTTGACTGCTTAGAAAAAAAAAAAGACAAATTACTTTTGACTGGCTGTGCAGTCATTGTTTTAAAGTGCCGGGAGGGCCAATTCCTTCGGAAGAAGGCGAGTTCTTAAGCTCCTGCAGCCCCGGATGCCAGTGCCTGAGCCCGGCCCCTTGTTTCACAGCTGGGGAAGGGCTGGAGCAAATGCTGTGCCGTCACCCCCAGTTCATCCTCCTTATGAAGGCCCTTCTGGCAGGAAAAAGGGGATTCATCCATCGTCCACTTGGTCATTCAACACATATTTATTGTATGATAAAAAAATGTCTGATTAATGAATGAATTTCCTTGACACATTGAGTTCAGTCCTGTTTGCCTCACCACACTGTATGTCTAGTTCCTTCTTAGCTTTCAAATCCCAGCTCAAATGTCACCTCTTTGGAGAAACCTTTCCTGGCCACCCTACCTAATAGTTCATACTCCTCAGCCATTCTCTGTCCCATTGTCTGGTTTCCTTGATAACACGTCACATAGAAATAATTCTATGTGCTTGCTTATCATTCACCCTCCTTCATGAAGGCAGGGACCTTACTTGCATTGTTCACTGCGGTACCCCAACTGTATGGAACAAAACCTGGTGCACAGTGGATGGTCAATCAATATTTGTGTAATGAAAATGAATGAGGTGACATTGATTTCTATGCCGGAAGAAGAGTCTGTGACTTTAAATGGAGATGGAGTGAGAGGTAGCATGTGGGCCTGGAGCCTCTTGGTCATAGTGACATGTCCAGCAGGGGTCTGAGGAATCAGCACGTGCCCTTTCTGAATTACAAAGCGTGCCAGGGACATTGGATTTCCATTAATTGGCACCAAGGAGGAGGGTTGTTATTGAGCTCATCAGCCAGCTGGAAGCCTGTCTGCAAGTCAGAATGGATGTTTCATAAACCCAGTCAACCTTGAGAAGCTGTAAGTCCCCAAGAGGGGCAGCACCCATGGGCTCATGGTGGCTTCCAGGGTCGCAGACAACCCTAAACTTTCCATCTTCAACAGATGAGGGGGCGAGGTCACGGTAGGGACAGCCAGAAGAGAAAAGACACATGAGGGTTTTGGCATAAGACACATTTAAAAATAGTTGTCATGTTGCCGCAACCCTGGTACCAGCTTATCTGAAAGTCGAGGAGCGTGAGGAAGCTGCGATTTCAGAACTGCCCCACTGCTTCCTCGCTGTGGCCTCAGGCAGGCGATTTGGTCTCGGAGCCCCAGCTGCTTGATCTATAAATAGGGGGCGATGACACTTCACTCGTGGGGGTGTTGTGAGGATCAAAGGAGGAAATGTCCATGTAAATAATAATGATAACTGGGGGTACAGAGTGTTTTCTATGTGCTGGGCACTGTGCTAATGACCTCATGCACATTATCTCATTCAACCCCTACCCAGCACTCAGGGAAAGCACAGTTAGTACCTGAATTTTACAAGCGAGGGAACTAAAGCTTGGGGAGCTTATGTGACTTGCCCTGGTGACACAGGGAAGAATTCAGTCACCTGACTCACAGTGCTCTTGACCAGCCTCTAACTGCCCTCTACTTGGCACTTAGCACACTCTAATGAATGGCAGCTCTTGACATTCTGTCCCTGGAGTTAGCATTTCTCTTGCTCACCTGCTTTCAAGCCTTTGTCACACTCTTCCTCCAACAGCCACCACTTCTAGGGCCCCTTTTGTTCACGGGCACCTGGCCTACCTATCTCCCTTCCTCTTCCCAACCCCTGTGAAGTGCCGATCATTGTTTCCACTCTGCAGATGAGGAAAGAAAGTCTCAGAGAGGTTAATTAACTTGCTCCAAAGTCACACAGCCAATAAGTGGTGGGGCCAGGATTTGAACTCAGGGACATGTGGTTCCAGAACCCCACATAACATTTCTCCATGCCTCCAACCATCTTTCAGAACCCCTTTTCTCCTCAATGAAGCTCTCCTGGCAACGGAAACCTCCTCATTGCTCTCCTCTCTCACTTCTGCCCGCAGGGTACAGCCCTAGCTCTATTTTTGAATTGTGCCTCCATATCCATTTATTGGTAGTAGATACCATTCATCGGACACTTCAATGTACCCAATGCCATGATCAGGTCTGTACACGCATGATCTCCTTTAACCCTCTCGAGAACCCGATGAGGTGGATTCTAATCCCCATGTTACACAAAACAGATTCAGGGAGGTATTGTAACTTTTCCAAGTTTCTTTAGTCATTTGCCAAAGGAAACATAACTAGTGACAAAGCTGGGACAAAACCCCCAAATGATTTGGTTCCAAAACCCAGTCTCTTAGTTAACTATAATAATAAAAGCATAATATGCTAATTAGACTGGACAGCCAAATGACCTTCTGGACATCCTTCCAGACAAAGCTGGGGCTGCGAGGGTCGAGCCCCATGCACAAATTTTGTGCATCGGGCCTCTAGTCTGTACAGTGGGGCCTTGACTTACAAGTGTCCCGACTAACGAGTTTTTTGAGATATCAGCTGTCTCTCGGCTGATTTTTTGTATTGAGTTGATAGAGTAATCTGAGTTACCGAGCTCCTTAACGAGCTCCTTAATGAGCTTGGTCTCGGAACGAATTAAACTCATAAGTCAAGGCCCCACTGTATATATAAAAGCCTAAGCGACCGGTCGACTGGTGGACCAGTTGCTATGATGCGCACTGACCACCAGGGGACAGATGCTCAACACAGGAGCTGCCCCCTGGTGGTCAGTGTGCTCCCATAGCAGGAGTGCCAGTCAGCTGACCCATGGGTGTCAGAGGCCGGGCTCACAGCTTATGAGCGCAGCTGTGGCAGTGCCTGCAGCGGAGCGGCAGCAAGCCTACTGAGCGGTGGCGGCGGGCACAGCAGGGCTGGGATGAGTGGGAGCAGCATGGTGCCTGCCCCAGGCTCGGGCTCCTCCCCAGCCGCCTGCCACTTCGCACACTACTACATCCCTCAGGGGGTGTTCGACTGCCGGTTTCGGCTGATCCCTGCAGGCCATGCTGAGGGATCCTATGGTGCATGTGTGCACCAGGCCTCTAGTTATATTAGAGGCCCGGCGCACGAATTTGTACATGGGTGGGGTTCCTTGGCCTGGCTGGTGATTGGGGCCAATCGGGGCCATCTCACCCAGTTCTGATCAGAGCCATTGGGGCCAGCTGGCCAGGGGGAGGGGGCCACAGGAGGTTGGCCGGCTGTGGGAGTGCACTGACCACCAGGGGGCAAGTCCTACATTGAGCGCCTGTCCCCTGGTGATCAGTGTGTGTCATAGCAACCGGTCAACCGGTTGTTTGGTCGCTTAGGCTTTTACTGGTGTATATATAGATTGCTTCTCCCTATCTTGTCAAGTTCCAGTGGGTTGGGAATTGAGCTACCTTCTCATGGTATAGCTACTCCCCCCCACCCCCCAAATCCTTATTGACTGAGGCTTTAAAATCTAGTCCTCTGTTGGAGGTTTCCATGATGGAGGTCTAAGCTCTCAAATTTGCCAATATCTAAAAACAACTTGAGCTTATAAAAGAATTGCGCTCCTGAATAGAATGTGCAAGTGGAGTTTTTGGAACTCTGGTTCTGATATCTAAAATTAGCCTTCTCTTCCAAAAGTATGGCCCCTCTGACTGATGGCTCTGCTCCTTGTCCTGGAGGCTGCTGCCAGCGCTCTTGAGCTGTGACTGACATGTCCTGTTCATACAGTGCAATCTCTGGCTCTCCCAGACAGCTATGGAAACTTCTCTCCCCAAGGAACTGGGGGGGTGGGGAGTGGGGAGGGGAGGGGGCAGGAATCTGGGTAGAGCTCTTTGAAGTTGATATTTATTTGACTTCCTCTTTGGCCCTCCAGGCATTTTCACTGTCTCCTTACATTTTGATTCAAGCTTGCTTTTGCTTAATGTGAGGGTCTCCTGAATGGAAATGGCTCTCACTATCCTCTTGATGGCCCAGGGAGTCGCCATTTTCATGAGAACAACATGAGGATGGCTCTGGTCTCCAGGACACAGACTCTACAGCAGTCAAACTCTGACATTGCAAATGGCCTTCACCAAGTCAGTGGGTCATGCTAGCACTTACGCCAACAGCATTAGCTGAAGATACACAAAACGGCCTTTGCAAATGCCTTTTGCCATTGTCCCTGGGTCTTGGCTGGCATCCTTTTAGTCCTTACCAGGCTGCCACTCCTATCCATCTAGTAGTGACCTTATTTGCATAATTAGCTTTAATCTGTGTGTATGTGCTTACCCCCAAAAGCAATTGCCTTTGAACTTTGGATAAATACCAGCATGGAACACTGGACAATGTCAGCTCTTGAGCCCTTGTTCCCAGAGAGAAGATGAAAGTGGACAATGTAAGCTCTTGAGCCCTCTTGTTCCCACAGAGAAGATGAAAGTGGGGGTCATTTTGGAAATCATATTCCATCCTGCTCTGTATCACTTCCAGTGAGGACAGGCAAAACCAGAAATGAACTCATGAAGAGGGAGAGGCCTAGGGAATGCACAATGATCATCGCATTTTGATGTCAATGATCCAGAACCACATTGTAGGCCTCAGTTCTTTTTCAATTTGCCCAGCTGTGTCTGGCTGCCCTTGCAGCAGGGGTAGAGATTTGCTCTTTGGGTTTCTCTGCATAGAACACTCTGTTACCTTCCTTCCCACCCCTTCTTCTTGGATGACAAGACCCTGTAGCTTTTCTGGAGGACTTGACTCTCTGAGTTAAACCTCCCACTCCATCCCCATCTCCATCTTCATGCCTGTGATCTCTGCATTACACACCTGCTTGTCTATCCTCTCCCAACTCAACCTTGTTGTGTGTTTATAGTTGCCATGGAACAAGAGGCATGTGGGGAGATAACATTCCAGTTGGGCGTAGAGTCCTGGGTTCTAGTCCTTGTTGCCTTGGGCAGGTCACTTGAACTCTGAGCCTTAATTCTAACTCTACAATGGGATAACAGCAGAACCTCCCCTCATTGGGTTGGGTAGGATTTGATGGCATAATGCATGTGAAGTGCTTGGCACATAGTAGGTGCTCAGTAAGTAGTGGCAACTATTGCTGAATGAAGGGTTAGAGAAACGTGTTTTTTTTTTTTTTAAGTCTCCCTTCCATCTCAAACTACTCTGTGACTTTATGCAAGGCCTTGGAACATTCTGAGTCTCCGTTTTTTGATCTATAGTCTGGGGACAGAAAGATTTTCCCTGCATCCTTCACAAGGCTCCTAGGAGAATTTGTCAGTAGCAGCAGCAGCGGCAGCAGCAAGATCTGTTTTAGTTTCAGATTCTGAGGAGCAGCTCTGGTTTCTGCAGTCGGCTCCCCAGAGGTGCCAGGCAAGGCCCTGAGGAAAGATGCCTGGAGAGGCCTGTACTCAAGCCATTTGGGCACAGCTCCAACCCACACCTTCTCTATTCAGGAGCAGCAAGATCTCCCAAAACAGCTGTGCTTGGGCGAGTTCTTGTACAAATCCCTCTACACTAGAACTTCTCAAAACCAGACATGCCTGTGTATCAAAAATCTCCACTCCCAGCAATGAATCAAAGGCTCAGATGCCCAGTGATGGAAGCCAGATGGGCGTCCGGACTCAGGTGGGGCATATAAGGCCTCAGATTGCAATATTTGCTTTGATTAGTGTTGACTGAGTTACACTGAGGATCCCATATGGTACACATGTGGGAAAAATTTACAAGAGAATGATAGGCATGGAGTTTAGGACAGTGGCTGGGAGTGAAGTGGGGAAGAGGGGAGGAAAGGATGAGGGGTACAGCAGGCTTCAATGGTATTATTATTTTTTTAAAAGCTAGGTGGTAGATGTATGGTTGTTTGTTTTATGAATATATATATATATATATATATATATATATATATATATATATACTCATTTAAAAAGGGAGATGAGGAGAAAGGGATCCCCAAGTCCAGAAAAAAGTAATGAGAATCCCTCTCTTTGAAGGCCATGTGTATTTTACCTATCCTGTTAATCACTGTATCCCCCTGCCTCGCACAGAGCCTGGTCCAGCGTGGGTGATGGGTACCGGCTGTGGAATGAATGGATGGATGATGCCTGGGTGAATTTGTAATACTCCTTCATGCCCCCCACCCCCATCACCTTGATCCCACCTCTGCTACATTCTATTTGTCAACATGTAGGCCAGGAGGCAGAAGGGCTTCCTGGGACATTTTGTTTCTGTTCTGGTCTAGGACACAACACGATGACCTGGCAAACAGATGGCTTGATCATTTAACATTGTTCTATTTCAAGCAAAACGTCCTGGCGAGATTGATGCTCAGTGACTCCAACCTGCTGCAAGGCTCTTTGGAACGAACTCCTCTGGTTTGGTCCTGCCTGCCAAACACATTCCCCAAGTCCTGTCTTTCCTGGTCCCCCGAGAGGCTGCTGCAAGTGCAAACACTCCCTCCTCTTAGCCAAAGGAGAACTGGGGTCTTTACTCTCAAGGCATAAACAGGAGGAGCGTCAGTGGCAGTAGCTGCTGGCCTGGGACAGCCCAGCTTGCTAAGCACTTGCTCCCACCTGGAGAGCCTCGGGGGGCTTTGCCACCCTGCCCGCCACAGCTGCTCTCCTCCTGGGAAGCGGGGCCGGAGGCTGTGGGGCCGGCCTGTGTGGACAGAGGCGGGTGAGGCGATGAGGAGGGATGCCTGCTCATTGAACTGAAACAAATGACTCCGATGCCCGCCACACGCATGCCAGAGGAGCTGGGAAACTAAGGACTTTGCTTATGCCTGTGAAAGTACCCGCTGAGAATCGTAGACTGGCGAGCTGGGGGCCTGACGGTGACTGTCAAGGGCTGGACGGTGGCAGGGGTGGGGGTGGGGAAGAGTGCTGGGCTCCACAGCAGCTTCTCAGCCTCTGCGCGGCTCTCTGGGCCTTAGTCTTTACAACAAGATACTTAACCCGTGTGGATAGGCACTAGCCAATCAGAACGAAGGAGGGTTTCATTGCCTAGGTTTCAGCTGGCCTTAATCCCTTCGCTGCTGGAAGGTAGAGTGATGGGGAGGGCTTGGAGGAGGGCCGAGGGTGCAGGAGTGGGCGAGGCCTTGGGGAGCTCAGATCAGCCACGGTTTACCCATCAGGACAGGCCCCTTTCAATGTTAACAGCCGGTGTGGCCGCACTCCTGCTGAATGCCAGCTCTGCTGGACAACACAGAAAGGCGGGTTCGGTTCTCACTCTCTACGTGCATAAGCATCACTGGGGAGCCTGCTGACAACACAGATGCCCTGTTCCCACCTCGAAACGACCGAAGGGCGCTCTCTAGGGCCCACGTGCGGCCCATGACGCTCCCTCCCGAGGCCACGTGCCCTGGACCAGCGGATCTCTAAGGATCCAGCTCTGACTGTCAGGGGTTTGCGAGGACTGAGAGATGAAGCCCGGCCCACGGTGTCTGGGGGAACGTGCCCAGGTCACGTGACCACGCTAACTCGTGCAGGTCACGTGACCACGCCAGCCAGGCCCGTCCATTTGGCTGAAGCAGCCTTGGGCCTGGCCCAGCCCCGGGATTGCTGCGGCTCAGGAGGGCGGCCCGGTGTGAATCTGAATTTTCAAGAGACGTTGGAAGTCAGTGAGCCACGTCTTGTGTCACAGGTAGGGCATTGCTCTTCCCGCCCCAGAAGCCCTGTCTGAGGCCGGTGGCGGGCAGAGGGGTGTGGCTGGTCCCACCAGAGGAGGGAGGAGACCAGCCCTAAGTGAGGGTCTGGATGCCCCTTAAGGAGTCCGTGTCCTCAGGTACGGACCTCAGAGCCTGCCCTCAGCAGCTTGCCTAGCACAGAGCTGCCAGGTCCGGTGACAGGCCGCGGGGGCGCCCTTGCTAGGGACTTAGAGGGTAGCAGGGGGGGGGGGGGGGGGGGACCAGAGCTGTCACGGGAGGAAATGTTTGGCCCAGAGGCGAGGTGCTGGGTCCTGCCCAGGATCCCTGGGATGTTCCACAGAGGGGTGGGTTCTCTAGGTATAAGAGAACGTGCCTGCGTCGCTCCATTTAAACTCAATCGCCAGATGCTTCCTCCCCTGCCTGGGGCAGCCTTCCTCCCACCCCTTTCTCTGACTCTTACTTGTCCTCCAAGACTCAGCTTAGATTGTGCTGTAACCCCCATGACTAGGCCACGCTGGTCTCTTTTAACACCACAGCCCTGGCGTGCCCTTATTTCAGACTTTCTCACCTGAAATTTCAATGGCTTGCTGCCTTAAAAACATGCACGTCTAACACCTGTTAGGTGTTTGCTCTGTGCCAGCATGGTTTAAGTCACTTTCTAGTATCATCTCAGTTAATCCTCAACAGCCCAATGAAGTTGCATGGCTATCCTCTCTATGTAAGAAAGCAAGGCCCAGAGAGGTTAAGTGACTTGCCCAGCATCACACGGCCAGGAAGTGGTAAATGCGGACTTGCACCCAGTCTGTGCAACACCGGCAACCACAGCACCCTGCCGCCTCCCGCAGGCTGAAGCCAGCATCCTGGGTTCACGCAGCATCGTCCCAAGTGGGATGTGAAGGGAGGTGGCTTGAACTCGGGGGTGTGGGCAGCTATCGGTCTCGCTCTGCCGCTGCCTGTGGGCACTCTCCAGCCTCGGGGTCCTCGGCTCTATAGTGGGGACAGTTATACCTGCCTCATAAGGTTGTTGGAAGTCACTGCGGTGCCTGGCGCATAGGCAATGTCTGAAACGTGTTGATGGGATAAATGATTGGAGGCGCCAGTGCGTTAAACTTTTACTGGGAAATAACACCCTCCTGCCCCTGTCAAATCCCCATTAGACTCCACCGAGATGGGATTTGGTTTGATGCTGGACCTGGGCGAAGAGGGTGGGTGGAGTGGGGATGGCCAGCCTTTGGAGTTGTTTACAGTTCTCAGAGAGGTTACCCTACAGAGAGAGTGGACAATGGGAAGAATATTGTTTCATTTGGGAAGCATGAATTGCATCTCAATTATATCCAAAATAACCTGCTTGGCCCCAACGGTTAAAAATGATATGGATCCATTGCTACTGAGTTGGCTGGTCATGTCCTATACCTGCCTCTCTGGGTGTAGACTAGATTGCTAAACTTATCAGCGTGATTTTTTTTTTTTATAAAGATGAGGTGTATGAACTCATATCATCCCCTGTCTCCCTGTCCTTGTGTCTTTCTCCCATTGCCTCATGTGGGTCATTCAGTGAGGCATGGAATTGGGATGCTAATTCTGTGGGGTAGACATGGGTCTGACCCAGGTCTGACCTCTGTGCATGGTTCCTTGATAGGATGATGATTTTGTTTCTGTCTTATTAAGATCTGGAAAAGTGGCGGATGATTCACTTTGTCAAGTGTGTGGGTGGGTATGTAAAGTATGTGTTTTTATACCAGGACCTTGAAGAACTGGGAATTCTTCAAGAAGGGGAATGTTGTAAGCAAACCTGCCTTTTTCTAAGGGCACCCAGCATTAGCAGCAAATGGCATTTGTGCATTAAAGTGCCCGCATTGCTGGGCATGCAGTGAATGTGAAATCCCAGCAGTGAAGTTTCATGAGAATGGATGGGGTCTGACAGCTCTGCCTTAGCTCTCGGGGACGCCCTCCTACCGTTTACAAGGCTGCCTGGGAGTCCCGCTCACTTCAGTCCCTTCCTAGCGGGGTCCCCTAGTTGTGCAGATTCGTCCTCCTTCCCCCATCTGTCACGAATGTCAAGGCCAATTTCTCCTCTTTGAAATTCTTTCCTGATGCTTTCCCCCAATCCTCTCTTTCTCTTTTTCATCACCTCCCTGCTGTCTCTCTCTCTCTCCAGGATTTTCCTCCCCTCCTTCTTCTCCTCCTTTTCCTCTCCAACATCCTTTGTCTAGTTCAGGGGTGGGGGACCTTTTTTTCTGCCAAGGGACATTTGGATATTTATAACATCATCTGAGGGCCATACAAAATCGTTAACTTAAAAATTAGCCTGCTGCATTTGGTCAAACATTTAATTAACTCACCCCTAATGCCGTGGCAGGGCCAGACCAAATGATTTCGTGGGCCTTATACGGCCTGCAGGCTGGACGTTCCCCACCCCTGGTCTAGTCCCCTTGACAGTGGCTTTCCTCTAAGAAGTGCCCCCACACAAACCTTGGGCTGACATTGTCCCACGAACACAGATGCCTTATTCTTCAACCGGTGAGACAGCTCATCTTCCCCGAAGGAGAAGGAATTAGAGAAACTAACAAACGTTGCAATGCAAACAGAATATCTACCAAAACCCAAACCCCTCCGCCTACAAGTTACTTGAAGCTCACTGTGCTTTCCTGGGGAGGTCAGCCTCCAGCCGGGTGGCTGGTCCATAGCACCACACCCACAGCTGCCTGCTCCCCGCTCCTCTCTCGTGTAAGACTCAACGTGGGAAATGGATTGAACAACTTGCAGCAGGATAAGCATTTGATAGGTAGTCAGCTTTCCCTCTGACCTTCTCATTTGGAGCAAGGCCTTTGGTATCTATCTCACACCCTCCCCAGAAATTCTCCCCCTGCCCCAGGATTGGGACTCTGTGGCGGGAAAAGATATAGCAGCTCCTAGTGGACTCAGAAGATGGCAGAAGCTTGTGGCGAACAGGGTGGCGAGGTCAGAAAAGCAATGCCAGCACTCCCACCACTGCGCACCCCAGGGTGAAGCCCCTTTCGGGACACCACACCGATTCTACGCAGAACACAGGGCAAGAGCGCACACACTCCAGGCCGGGGACGGGGCGGGCGGGATGGTCTCCCACTCTTTGGTCCGAGCAGCGGGCCTTGCTGTGTAGGGTCATGATTTTGGAAGGCCCCATCTCCCCTCCCGCCCAGGACAGGAGTCCCTGCCCCCACCTCTCCTTTCCCAGAGATAAAATGGGCAGAACAAGGACCCAGGCTCGAGCACCCAAAGAATGGCAGGACACCCTCAGTGGAGGCAGACTGTATTTAAATGCAATTCACCTCTTTGGGGTCTAGGAAAAGCCACCCGTAGATTCATTTGCTGGGAAACATGGTCTGTGTGGCGGAGGCGGAGGACACTGGGGCCACGGTCTTGCTGAAAGCTGACTTCCTCCGGGGGTCTGTCTGCTGTCCGGAATGGCAGCCGCTGCGGTGGGCGAATAGGATGGTCATCTCCGGGCCCAAGGGGCTGGCTTCAGGCTGGGACCCCTTGGGGGTGGCGGGATGTTCAGGCTTCCCGGAGGTGCTGTGTTTGGTGGGAGGAGGGCTGTAATTCTGAAATCTCACGGTCTTGACTTGCTGTGAGAGAAAGAAGAACACAGGGACCCAGGTGAGGGGGGAGGCATTCCTGGGAACTGCTTCATGCTGTTTCTCCGCTCTGGCCCTGCCTCAGGGCCTCACGTACATGTTCATTCAGGAACTGCGTGCGTCTACCACGCATCCCACACTCTGTGAGGAGCTGCGAACCCAAGAGTGAACACAGTTGTCCTCGACAGAAAGACAATTGTAACCGCAGGCGCCAGGATGGGGCACGTATAGATGCTCAATGCAGACGAGTATGAAACTAAAGCTGGGGGGCGGGTATGCAGGGAAGGCTTTCTAGAGGCCGAGCGAGTTCCATTGAGAACTGAAGATCCATTAGGAATTCTCTAGAAGAAATCTGGTAGGCCTGCCTGGGAAAGGGCCTGAGGCCAGAGGGTCTGGTCTATTCTGGAAAATCTCAGTTCACCTTCCCTCTCTCCTCTCTCCGCCTGCCCTGGAGGCCTAACTCAAGGCGCCCCCTTCCTGAGGCCCCCCTGCTGATGCCATCGGGAGAGCCCCACAGGCTGCGAGGTCCTCAGAGAGGTTTGCAAACTGGACACCTGTGGGCCGAATTTAGCCTGCAGCATGTTTGAGAGCTGTAGGAAGTTAGGAGATCGCACATCAAAATCAGTCGTTTGTATGTCTCTTTAAAAATCAGAGATCCGGCACGCTGGGCCTGAGCCCCATTTTGGCAACAACTGACGAGCAGTCTCTCTCTGTAGGGAGGTATGTCCCCTGTTTGCACAGGCATCGCTTCTCCCTCCTTCCACCTCTCCTGGCTGTTACCCACCTGCCTGGTGCCCACACATACCGGCTTTGGTCAGTCCCCCTCTCGGGGCTTAGTAAAGTGCTCTGTGTACTGCTTAGGAATGATTTCTTTTTTCCCCGGAAATTCGATCCTAGTGTCCCCCACTGAGAATCCAGGTTTCTTCACACTAGACCTTGACCATATCTAGCAGAGGCCTGGGCACTTACTGGATGCTTGCAGTTTGAAGGCTGTATCTAACAGCTTGGGGGGACGGGCAGCTGGGGCCTGGAAGGTTTTGACTTACTTGACAACTAGAATTCAGGAAAAAAGTAACACCCCACCTCCTGACATTTCCATCAGTCAGCACTGACTTTTTCCAAATGCCTTTCCCTATAAGCTTAGCGTCAGGGGCATCAGTTTTTGTATTAGATCCGGATTCCACTCCCAGACACTTGTGCGTCCGCTGTGTGCCTTTGGGTAATGTGCTCTAACTCCTTAAGCCTCATTTTAAAATGAGGACGACAATGATAATACTACCACTTCAGGGGGTTGTTGTCAGGATGAAATGAGAGAACACGTGAAGCAATTAGCACAGTGCCTGCCAGGTCGTTAGCAGTCAGTAGTGTGTGATGAAGAGAAGGGGACCACAGGTCAAGAAACTAAAAGATAATAAGCATCGCCTGACTTCCTAATGTCACCTCCTCCATCCTCCATCCCTCCTGCTTCAAGGATGTTAACAAAATCTCTTATGTCTTCTAGTGGGAAAAGCCCTGAAGTAGAAATGAACATATTTGGTCTCTGCCACAGTTGTCATAATTCAGTGTGATCTTCTATCCCAGTGATGGCGAACCTGTGACACGCGTGTCAGAGGTGACACGTTAACTCATTTTTTTGGTTGATTTTTCTTTGTTAAATGGCATTTAAATATATAAAATAAATATCAAAAATATAAGTCTTTGTTTCACTATGGTTGCAAAGATCAAAAAATTTCTATATGTGACACGGCACCAGAGTTAAGTTAGGGTTTTTCAAAATGCTGACACGCCGAGCTCAAAAGGTTCGCCATCACTGTTCTATACCATGAGCAATTGTGTATCAAGCCCTCTGTAAGCGCTGTATACATCTTTACTCACTAAATCTCCACCCCAATCCTATGAGGCTGTTACTAGTATTCTTACCGCCACCATTCTACAGATTAGAAAAAAAAAAGAAGTCTCAGAAAGGGGAAGTGTTTTGGCCAAAGTCACAGCTAGCAAGCAACAGAGCTGGAGTTCAAATCCAGATTTCTCTGATGCCAAAGCCATGTTTTTCCCAAGCCACCTTGTGCCTTGAAAGAAGTGTTTGAAATATTCAGAGAGGACGTGAGGATGCAGAGGGGGGTTGCATGTAGCGGTCCTTCAGGGGCAGTAATTTTGATTTCTCGTCCACTAAGACTAGAATCTCAGGAGCTGGGACACTGAGCCATGCTAGGGGGCTGAAGAGTCATGGCCCCAAGGTCAGCTCACTCCTACCTTTTCGCTGCTGTTTCTGGAGTTTTCTGGCTTCACCAGGATGGATGGCGGGGCAGATGCGGGCGGTTTGAGTGGAGGCTCGCTCTTGATGGGGATTTCCTTGCCTTCCATGATGATGGAGCTGGCGGTTGAGTGGATCCTGGACTCACTGCCTCTGCTGACGCACGTGAGGGCAGGCTCCCCCGTGGGAGCCGGCTTGGGTCCCATCTCCGCCACCACCATCAAGGGTGAGGAGGGGACCGCCTGTGGCTGGTGGAACTGGAACTGCTGAGGCCGGACGACCATGGTGGGGCTGCGTCTGAGAGAGCCCACCACAAGGGTGGGGATCCCTGACGGGATGGGTCTCTGCAGGGATCCATCTGGGGAGTCACATGACAGAGATATCAGCAATGGGGTGGGGTGGAGGGGGGTGGCAGCGAGGGGTGGGGGGGCACAGCAGGCTGGGTGAGCAGTGTGTCCTGATATCCCAGAATAGTTAAGTGCTTTCTCAATCTGACCGCACGCACATTCTCTCAGGGTCTTTCAAAGGTGACCTTATTCTTTTTTTAGTGCTGTTTGCTGATGCTGGCAGCCAGTAAGTGGCTAGCTGAATGTTGGGGGAGGGTGTTAGAAGGTATGTTTCTCTCTCTCTCTCTCTCTCTCTCTCTCTCTCTCTCTCTCTCTCACACACACACACACACACACACACACACACACACACACACACTCCTACTCTCTCCCTCCAGACCTTTAAGATGGAAAGTGAAGAAGATAGACCTAGAGACAGCTTCACAGTGAGAAGCAAACAGAGGCGTGCAGACCAAAGAGGAAACAAAAGCCAGAGAATGAGAGAAACTGAGAAGAGAAACTGAGAAACACAGGAGTCAACTGAGAGGGAGGGAGAGGGGAAGGAGAGGCGGGGAGGGGTCTCTGGCCAGCGACTTGAAGATGATGCTAACAGAAGCTTTAGCTAGATGGTGGTGGGATCACTTTTAGCTGGGCTTCAGGGAGGGCGGGTGGGATTCTGAGAGAGAGAGAGGGTGTGCAGGCGGATGTGGCACCAGAGGGAAGCAAATCTGGAAAGGTGACTCCAGAGGGAGGTGTGTGCGGATGAGCCTCGCAGATCCCCTGACATGAATCAGATCTACTCCCAGGGAGCCTGGGACAGGTCAGTCTCCTCAGCCCCCTCATTCGTAAGCCGGAGCTAATGGCAGCGCCCCGGAGGGCTGGCGGGAGGATTACATTTTAGGATGTATGCAAAGTGTTAGGACCGCGCCTGGGGCCTAATAAATGGCCCATGTTTGTTAGACATCATTTGTGGGTAAAGGATAGCAAACCCTAAAAATGCGAGGTCTGCCCAGCCGGTGTGACCTAGTGTTTGAGTGTTGGCCTATGAAGCAGGCGGTTGCGGTTCGATGCCCGGTCAGGGCACATGCCCGGGTTGCTGGCTGATCCCCAGTGTGGGATGTGCAGGAGGCAGCTGATCAATGATTCTCTCTCATCATTGATGGTTCTGTCTTTCTCTCTTCCTCTCAGAAGCTAATAAAAGTAAAAATAAAAATAAAAATAAAATGCAAGGTCCAGGAGTTTGGTTTTGCCCCTTCCCTAAGCTCTTGTTCTTTTTGTTAACAGAGATGATCCCCTCTCATTGAAAAGCCATTCCGCTCACATCCCCTGGAGACAGGAGATCCTCACCCCTTGGGAATACGTCCTGTAGGTATTTGGGGGATAGTCAGGAGCTCACGGCACTCGGGGTGCAGGGGGGAGAGACACCCCTGAGAAGCACTGTGGCCATCTCTCCCTAAGGGTCCCCAGCACTGAGAGGCACAGGTGGTGTGGCTCAGCCGTTTGTGTCCCGCACAGGGGCCCGCGCCAAGGCCTTGTTCTGCGCTGTGACTTTTCATCAAGCGGACGTGAACGTGAAAAGTAGAGTGCTCGCCACTCACATTCGGCCTTCTCAGCCGCTGCGAGCAAGCCAGTCACCATTTACAAGTCTGACCTTTCCACATGGATATTTATTTTGCCACGGTCAGCCCTGTGAGGTCATTTCTGCTGTCATTTCTCTTCGCTTCGGGGAGACTGAGAGCTTGACCAGCCTCACCTCGGGAAGGGGAGAGAGAGAAAGCCTCCCGGATTTGGAAAAGTCAGAGGGGCACTGGGCAGACGTGGCTTCGGGCTCCCGGAAACGTGTGAAAAATTGATTTTATGCCTTACCTATTTATTTTGTTGGTTCCTAACTTCCAAGAGAGCGAATGCTTTCTCATTGCACGTGCGTGCAATGCAAACAGTCAAAACTCCGAGTTAGAGTTAATCAAGATGTGCGCAAAGGCAGGGAGGAGCCCATGAGAGGAAAGTGAGTAGTTGCTGGTGGGACGCACTGCCTGGCTTCTGTTAGTGGTCCAGGCTGAGTCTCCATGAGCACAGCCTCCGGATGGAGCAGAGATGATCTGCTTAGTGGCAGTAGCAGTGATGAGACGGATAAAATAATAATACTATAAAATAGTTATTTCTCAAGAGCTTATTACGGGCCAGGCGCTGTGCCATCCGTCTTATGTGGATTATTTTATTAAATCCATACAATAATCCTGATGAGGTTGGTACTGTTTTTATTTCCATTTCCCCCCATTTATTTCCATTTTATGAATGAGAGAACTGAAGACTGAAGAGGTCAGTAGCTGGCCCAAGGCTGTTATGGTGGGATCAATTACTGTGTGTGTGTGTGTGTGTGTGTGTGTGTGTGTGTGTGGCGGGGGGTGGGTATAAGGTGGAGGTACTGGAGGGAGAAGCAGGGAGGACAGTCGGTGGAACTGAGGGGCAGCCGTGGTGGCACTGAGGTCCAGCAGGTGACCAGATGAAAGCACTGGGAGTGGGTGGAACTAAGATATGAATTTTCCTGGGACATTTTCCTGTGTGGCATATTGTCTCACTGTTTTGCTCTGACTAGTCAGTCTTATTGCATCTTCACATTGAATCATTTTTTTTTAAAGATAGCAGAGTCCAGCTCAAATCAGAGGACGCAAAATGAATCAAGTTTATTTTGCTTGGCTCATTGTCTCCTTCTAGAAAGGTATATAAATAAATAACAGAATTTTGCTGTTTTGTAGGACAATGGGTTTCAAACACTTTATAAAATCCTTGAAAATTAGGCCTTATGTAGAAGCTCAGTGTTTTAGGAGATAAAAACATGGCTTTTAAGAGGCAAGCTCTATATTACTGCCACATGTGCAGGTGGCTGTTATATGGGTAAAAATAAAAGCAAGGTGCAGGACAGTGCAGTGAGTATGATGACAAGGTATAAAGTACATGGAAGAGAACTTGAGACTGGAAGTGAAGGATATAAGGAGACTTACTTTTGTACACTATAATTCTTTTTTTCTTTAACCTCGTGCATATATTAGTTAAATAACAAAATGGGATTCAGAGGCTCTTAGCGTTGACTTCTTAACTTTCTTTTCCTCTCCCCCCCTTCCTTTCCCTTGCTTTCCTTCTGACACCCCTGAGGGGTTCCTTGGAACATAATTTGAGAAGCACTGCTCCAGCAAGTGCTTTGGTTGTTCCCTCTTTTTTTTAAAAAAAATATATTTCTTTATTGATTTCAGAGAGGAAGGGAGAAAGAAAGAGAGATAGAAACATCAATGATGAGAGAGAATCATTGATTGGCTGCCTCCTGCACACCCCCTACTGGGGATCGAGCCTGCGACCCAGGCATGTGCCCTTTGCTGGAATTGAACCTGGGACCCTTCATTCCGCAGGCTGATGCTCCATCCACTGAGCTAAGCCGGCTAGGGCTGTGGTTCCCTCTTAATGAGAGCCAGCATCCACCTTGGCTGTGTTCTAATTACAGGTTGGCACTCAGGGCTGCCGTCCTCCCAGTCAGTCAACGTGCATGTATGACGTGACTGGAGGGCAGTGACCTTGAGTGGGTCAGTCTGCATCCAGTAGAACAGCTCAGTATTTGGGAATCATAAAAAACCCTTCCACTGAGGCTTGTTTTAAAGCCAAGATCCTTGTTTTTGCAGGAAGCACTCTGTACACCGAGGTCAATCTCTTCCTCCCCCCCATTCACTTAGCTCTAGGCACATACTTCTCTGCCACCACTTACTCTTTCTCATGCTGCCCCGCCCTTTCCGGAGAGTGCTCTGTCCTGGAGCGCCCAGGCTGGCTGTGCTCCGCACGGGGTTGACTATGGCCGTGGGCACAAAGACGGACTTGAAGGGGCGGCTTTGTCGGGGATCACCTTCTGAAATGCTGCCTTGGGAGGACACAGAGGAGGTCGACAATGTCCATGTGGCGTAGAGACCAGGGCTCCGGGCGTCTGGAAAACTAGATGTCTTTCTGGGTGTGGAAATGGTTTTCAAAAGAAACAGAGAAAGCAAATGGTCAGTCAAGAGTCCTGTTTTAAAAACCTACCAGCTCCCAGCCCTAGACCAGATGTGGCTCTTCCTCGCCCTCTTTCTACCCATAAATATGCCTTTTGTCAACGACGTGGGCTTAACTACGTAGCCTCATCCTACACTTGCTGACTGTGGGTGTGTTGAGGGTCTCATAAGGGTCCTTTCCGTGTTCACCTGGCTTTGCCATGATGATTCCTTGTCCATTCAGGGACTCTCTGAAGGCAGAGATTTTACATGACCTACGTGTCCTACAGACCTTAATTATGAATAAATGTTTGCTGAGTGGCTGCCATGATGCTTTCAGCCCTGATGCCAGTCACTCTGGCTAACACATATTGAGCACTTACTGTATGCCAGGCAACAGCCAAGTGCTTTGCCCACATGATCTCATGGATTCTTCACAACAGCCCTTTGAGGCAGGTTATTATGAGTACTGCTGTTATAGAAGAAAATAGAAGGAGATTTAGAGGTACTTGCCCAAGCAACTACTACTCTACCACTGAGCAACATCACCTGCGCTCTCACCACTGCGTACACAACCTTGGGGCTCGTTAGAGCATCCATCATTTGGTAGCAAGGAAAACCTGCATCCTGCTTGAAAGAAACTGAGTAAAGCAGTGGGTAGGCCCTAAACGTGCCACCGTAAGACATCAATTCTTCAGCCTTAGGGTCTGATTTTTAATGCTAGTATTCAAATTTTGTAAAACAGCAAGCAACCCCTCCTCCATTGTTCCCAGCCTGCAAGTCCCTGAACCCCGTGGGGGAATGGCTGTCAATCTACATGCCCTTCTTGCCCTTGTACCAACAAGTCCTCCCCCAACGTCACAGCCTCTCCTAAGCAGCCCATCCATCACCTTGTCACTCTGTTGATGAAATAACCTCGGCTAATTACCTGGGAATAACTAACTTGACCATGGCCCCCGGCACAGAGATGCCCTCCTAGTTTCCTGCCTGTCAATGCCTCCAGGTTTCTCTTTGGGTAATTTCCTCTTATTTTCCTCCTTTTCTCTCCTTTTGCTTAAAAGTGATATGTGGCTTAATGATGAGCCGGCCAGGGTTGTACAAAGATGAGTAAGGCATCCTTTAATGTAGCCAATCCTGCCCAAGACAGATATACAGCCCGATACGCCAGGAGCTGATGGTGCAGGGGAGTGGGCTGCCCACCATGAAGAGCCCACACTACATTGGAGGTGATGGCCGCTGGAGGAGAGAGACCCCCAGCACTAGCTTTCATGACATAGTCTGCATCTGCCTGTCTTTTTTTTTTTAATAGTCAACAGGCTGTTTTTTGAGAGAGAGAGGAGGGGAGAAGAGAGAAACATCGTGTGAGGGTGCAACATCGATCAGCTGCCTCCTGCACACTCCCCCATAGAGATCGAGCCCACAACCTGGGCATGTGCCCTGACTGGGAATCAAATCAGCAGCCCCTTGGTGCATGGGACAGCACCCAACCAGCTGAGCCACACTGGCCAGGGCATGGACCAGCCTGTCTTTTGAATCAAAGCTTTAAGGTGCTAGATGGTGCAAAACGGATTGAATACAGGAGAGAATGCTTCCAGAACTGTTTCCAGCAGCAGCAGCAGCAGCACGGAATTAGGCCCCGCCAGCTTTCTTCACCAGTCCTGTCTTTAAACAGACTGACATTCGACCTCCGTTTTCTAGTCCAGCGCTAGGCTGAGTCCAGAAACTCTGAAATCCCAAGTCCTTCATTTAACAAGGGCCCCTCTGAGTCTTAGCTCAGCACTTCTCTAGCACTTTCTTCTGACGTCAGAGCACTTTGCACACATATATTAATCAATGCCCATGACACCTCAGGCCTGCAGACATCATGATGCTTGTTTTCTAGCCGGAGAGGCTGAGGGACATTCGGGCTTGAGTGCAAGGGGCACGTGTTGCTTCTGAGTCGCTCCACGGTGCTGCTTTGATGTGCAGGTCCCTGTATCCTCTCTTCTATCTGTGACATGAGCCCTGAAGAACTTGCCGAATATTTGAAAGGGGCATGGACCTTGACAATTTTTATGTAGTTCTGTGTAGAAAGTTAAAGGAAAATGAGTGCTGGCCCATGAGTCACTGGGAGGGCACATGTACCAGGTATTGGGCGAAGTTTGCAAGAAAAAGAAATATCCTGGCTAACTGGACAGAAAGGGAATTTATGGGGAGGACGGGAGGGTGTGGGATAGGCCTGGAAACAGGTCTAAGGGAGGTTGCTGAGGAATCTGAGGTGGGAAGGGTCTGACGCTACTGTTTGTGTTTTCGCCATGAGTGGTCTTCAGCTTTGCCCACATTCTTTCCTCCCTTGTCCAGGTTTCCAAGTCCCAAGAGAAAGTATCAGGTTGGCTGAGCCTGTCCCTTCGCTGTGGTGATGGGTTGAGGAAGAGGAGGAGGAAGGGGAGTTGTTAATTTCTTCAGTCTCTGAAAAGGGAGGAAACTTCTGTCTCCCATCAAGACTGTGCACGAAGGAGGAAACTCGAAGGGATGTTGGTGCTGTTGAGAAGGGGTTTGTGTGAAAATGAGACAAATGCTCTGAACCACCTGAGCCAATGATGCCTCCAGGACCTAGGGAAACACCTCACGGTGGCAGAGATTTAGTTGTTGCTCAACACAGGACAGGCAGGACACCATCTCGCACAGAGGGCTGGAGCTCTGCGTGGCACAGCAGCCTTTCCCTCTCTTGGTAATGAAGGCTCACTTGGTGAATCAAACCTGGCATTTTGGTCACTTCTGGTCTATGTGTAGTTAGTCCCGAAACTGGCTGGCTCAGTCCATTAGGGGATGGTGCTAATGAGAGCAATGGTTCAAACGGTCAGGGCGCACCTCACACCTTCGGGCCCTGGCTATTGGTAAAAGGGGGCACCATCCACCAAGGGGGCTGGTGCCTGTGCAGAGCCACCACTGCAAACAGAAGACAGTGGGGGTGAGGGAACTTCACACACACAGAACCAAAGAGCAGAAACACAAGTGTCCAACCCACTCAGTTCCAACACAACCTGCTTAAAGTAGCAGAAACCCAGCTGACAACGGACAGCACCACTCAGCCCTAAGGAGGGGGAGGAACTACACTCCCCACAGTGGAAAGGGTGGTTAAGAATGAGGGTGAGCTGCCCCCAGATAGACAAATTGGACAAATGTCATCCACGTCCAAGATGAGTGGGGATGGGAACTTTCTCTGTGTCAGGGGGGTGGGGGGCCATAGGAAAACGTGTCCACACAGAGAGCATCGACCCTCTGTCACCTCAGGAGGATGTACTGTGGCAGGGACTTGTTCGTCTCAGAAATGCCAGTTCTCTAGAAGCAAAACCACCCCTTAGCATGAGTAGCACCTCAGTATATGATCCCCTACTGGGGATCGAGTCTGAAACCCAGGCATGTGCCCTGACGGGGCATCAAACTAGGACCTCCTGGTTCATGGGTCGAAGCTCAATCACTGAGCCACACTGACTGGGCATGGTCACTCTTATTTTATCTGTTCTTCCACGGCATAACCAAGACTTTGGGCTAAGGCCTGATGCATAAGCAAACGCCCTAGGAGTACACACAGGGCCCTAGAGAATTCATGTTAGATCCCACAGAAGCAACTGTTCATGAGTTAGGGTAGGTGTCCTCCTAGCTCCTCATTGTCCTTCTAGACCATTCTCCCACCCTCCTCTGTATCTCTGAGCTCTGACATATTATCAGACTCTTCCATCTTGTTGCAGTCGTCATTTCTCCTCAGGTCTCTCCTCTCATTCCTGGAAGATTTCAGCTCCAGGCTCACTGTCCTTCTCTCCACTCCACCTGATCCTACCATGGTGATTTCATCTAGAGTTAGGGCTTTAAATGCCATCTTAAGCCTGGACTTCCTCCTTAAATGCTAGACTTGCATATGCAACCACATCTTTATGAGGATTACTCACAGACATTGGGACTTAATCTGCTGCAAACAAAGCTTTCGCTTCCCTTCCATCCCCCAAAACCTGTTCCTGTTTTGGTTTTCACCTCCATAGCAATAAAAGGCAACTCCATCCTACAGTGACTCAAGGCACAGAACTTGGACTCACCTCAGATCCTCTATTCTTTCACACCCAATATTGGATCTGTCAGGAAATCTAGGGTATAGCCAGAATCTGATCACACCCCCCTCCCACCATGGCTCACACCTGGTTCAATTCACCATCACTCTCTCCTGGATTACGATAATATTCCCTTAGTCTCTCTGCTTTGAACTTTTTGTCTCAACAGTTTATTCTCAAGCCAGCAACTAGAGGAATTCCAGTTCAAACTTATGTTAGATCATATCATTCTTCTGCTCAAAACCCTGCAGTAAGGTTCAAGTCAAATTCATTATGACCTAGGAAATGCTCTATGATCTGACCCCCTGTTACCATTCTGATCTCATCTCCTACTAACCTGCCCCTCACTGGCTCTAATCCAGGCCTGTTGGCTTTCATGTCAGGCACAGTCCTATCCCAGGGCCTTTGTTCAGGAATTTGCTGCTCCTTTGGCCTGGAATACACTTCCTTTGGCGACCTACATGGCTCCCCTCCTCATTTCCTCATTCCTCCTCCTCCTCAGTAAGGCCATCCCTGACCAACCTGTTAGAACCTTAATCACCCCCACACGAATTCTATTCCCCTTTCCTGATTTATTTTTCTTCTTAGGCCTCAGCATTAACATACCATACATATTACTTATACAGCTTGTTTTGTGTCTGTCTGTTCCTCTAGTATGTAATCTGTAGGCAGGGATTTGGTGTATTTTGTTCACTGGTGTTTCTCCAGTGTCTAGAAAGGTGACCAACACATGTCAGTGGTCAGCGCTCAATAAATGTTTGTTGAATAAATGAATTAAAGCATCAGTTGTAGACACCCTTAATTTGCTTTTGGAGATTTTGCCACATTCTAACAAATTCCAAGAACCTTCCTTTGAAGGATAACTAGGATCTTCTGCCCCAACTTTCCACCAGTATTTTTACACAAGCCTGGACCTATGGGAACCCAGACTTCGCCTGCACTCTTCCTAGGAAGGGGGTCCACCACCTCACCTGCTAGCCTGATAGGCAGCCTTTCATTGAACCACAACCTCCCACTGGTTCACTGCCCCCTCGTGGAATAAGTCTGTTTCTTGGTCGACACAGTCTATGATGGTCCCTCTGACCCTTCTTTGTACATCTTACACAATAGCCCTTGCTTATCGGTTTCTTCTCTGACGTGGTTTTGTCCGCTTACCATCCTTGCTGCCCTCCTCCAGACTCAGTGCCTCGCCTACATGAAGGTCCCCCCTGAACTGAACATATGACTCCAGGAGTGAGCCCCAGAACGTACCATGAGATCATCACTTTCCTTGGGATTATGACTCTCTGGCGTGTCATAAAGACAGCATTTGCTGTGGTGATGGCCTCACTGCCTGTGCTTTGCCTGAGCTGGTAGAGGTACAGGTAGGAGGAGGTGTGGGTAGTTTGGGAGTTTGTGTGCATTGTGGTTGTGATAGGAGGTGGCTAGACAAACTGTGGGCCAGGGAAATCAACAGGTATGGCAAAGATGACAAAGGTTGGAACAAGTTATTTTGGAAGAAGACCTGCAGGGTAACTAACATGTGACCTGGGGTGTGGATGGACAGGGAGTAGTCTGAATTCACAGAAACTCTGCTCACGGTCCAACTTCCTGGGAAGGTTCCTGAGGTCCTCTGGGTGGTCATCCTGCCATCACATTTCCCCATTCTGCCACTAGATGGAGTGTTGAGGAGGAGGATGTGAAGTGGGATTTTTGGCATTTGTACAGAAAACCTGAAATCTAGATCCTGGGCAGGTTGCTTAACTCTGTACATCAGTTTCCTCATTTGTAAAATAATATATACCTTAAAGGGTTCCTCGGCATAGCTAATGAGTTAAAAAATGTGAAAGTGCTTGTAAACTGTGGAGAACTCCAAAAAAGACAGCTATTGCCCAGCCGGTGTGGCTCAATGGTTGAGCATCGACCTATGAATCAAGTCACAGTTTAATTCTTGGTCAGGGCACATGCTCAGGTTGCGGGTTCGATCCCCAGTGTGGGGTGTGCAGGAGGCAGCCAATCAATGATTCTCATTATTGATGTTTCTATCTCTCTCTCCCTTCTCCCTTCCTCTCTGAAATCAATAACAATATAATTAAAAAGAAAGATAAAAAGGACAACTATTTTAACTATATACATGTTTTTAAAATTAAAGTGTTAGGAGGGTAAAAGCTGTTTCTTGTGTTTCTTGGCCCACACTCTGTAAGAGCATCGAGTTGTTCAACCATTCAACCATCCTCAGGTGGCCCTGGTCTAGAAGACCCCACCCCCGGGTGCCTGGGATTGGAGGGGACGCACCTGAAAATGGGGATGACGTAGTTGTTGGGGAAGATGCCGACTCGCCCGGTGACCAAGGAGACTCCCTTGAGCCAGCCGTCCTGGTACTTCCCCAGGACCCTGATGCCTTCTCCTCTCTGCAGGTCCAGCTCATCGGGTCCGTGGGCGGAGTAGGAGTGCAGAGCTACAAACCTGGGGGACACAGGGCACTGGTGAAGGACAAAGAGTACACCTCTAGGTGGGGAGGGCAGGGGAGTGGCGAAGGGCGAGGGGAGATGGAACCTTCAGCCCAGTGGTTAGAGATAACAACCTTGCAAAACTGAAACCTTAATATGTAAGGCAGATGAAGATGGCAGAGAACCTGGTCTAAACAGCTGAAGGGGCCCGATCCCTGCCCTCTCCATGTCCCCCCACCTCCGCAGAATGTCACACAACTGCAAGTCACTAGTTTAGGCCACACCAGCATTTTGACAACGGGACACTGGCCTACAGTGGAGAAAGGAGTCGGTGACCAGCAGTTAGTGGCAGAGCCAGGTCTCAGCCCCGCACGTGATGGCTCTGCGGAGGCTGCTTTCTCACATACACACGTGCAGCCAGCAGGCGCAGGGAAATGAGAGGTCGGCTGGAAGCCTCCACCCACTCCCTCTTCTGAGAGTAGAAACCTGTTTGCCCCCAGGAGCTAGCTTAACGTAGGCAGGGAAGTGGGCACTGGGCTGGGGGTGGGGCAGGGTTAGCTCTAGTTCTTTGGCGCACAGCGGAATGCTGGCTGCATGGTGGGATGGAGGGAATGGGCTTAGTGTGGTGAAAATGCCCTCGGGTTAGAGCAGTGATTTTCCACTGTGAAGTCCACACAGGGGTCGGGTAGGTCTCACATCCAGGTATGAGTTGGGGATGAAGACACTGGGGAATGGTGAGGCTGTGAGATGAGAATACCTGCTGACTAAAGGCATCAGAAAATAGCCCACCTGGCATGCCAGCTTCAGGGGCTGCCGGTATATGGCCCTCAGGCTAGACCTGAGCAAATCCTTCTAGATTCTAAGGACTGTGAGACACTGGAAGGTCTTATCAAATGGGCTGGGGGTGGAGTGTTCTCATCTGCAAGTTCTTCCCCCTAGAAAATGCTACTTTTTTTTTTTTTTTTACTGATTACTAAAGCAACATCTATTTATAGCCCACCTTGAATCTAAAGGAAAACAATAGAAATTGCTCAGTACACAATTTCCCAGCAATGTTCTGGTATATAACCTTCTAGTCTCTCTATTTGGTGAAATAATGAGCTAGGATGACGTGCTTTGCTAATTTGTACTTTTCACGGTTATTTCCATTGGCGATTTGAAAGGGAGGGGAGCTGTTGTCTCTCTGGAGGGGAAGGTTTTGGAGTACTCAATGGCAGAGGGATGGCTCAGATGACCCCTCTGCACCAAGATCGGGTGGAGGGCTGAGCTTTTTACTCACATGTTAGCTGAGAGGTGTTGCTGGGAGCCAGGCAGACTGACGATGGCCATGGAATGTCCTGGGGAGGCAGGTGTGGCGTGATACATGCTGACCTACACGGACAGAAAAGACAGCCATGATGAGTCAGTGAGCGACACAAGCCAGGCCCACAGCAGAGCTGCTACAGAAAGGCCTGATGCAGCTAGAAACCAAGAGTCGTGCCCAGCGCTACCCATCATGGGCCATGTCTGTGGTTTGTGGGAAGAGCAGGGTGGGAATACGTCGGTTTATGTCCTGGGGAGGTGGGGGGATGGGGAGGTGGCTTGCCAAGGCTGCATTCCCAGATTACTCAGGTAAGACCGAGAATCAAGACCAGTTGGATTGACAGTCAACAGGGCACCACCAGACCCCTGGATCCGTCCCCGCCGGCCCCTCCCCACCCCTCTCCCAGTGCACGCACCTCCCTCTCTCTATGAAAACCTGCTCTCAGAAGATGATACAACGGTTAATATTGATTGAGAACTTAACACTTGCCAGGCACTTTGAAGTGCTTTACAAGCAAAGGTCATCTTTATTAAAGGTACTGTTATCCCTATTTTTGGATGAGGAACTGAGAGAAAGGTCACCCAACTAGTAGGAAACAAAATGTAAAACCAGGTAGCCTAGGTCCGCCCCCTCACCCCCACCTCCCAGCTTATCCAGTGACTTATGGAAGATGACTCTGAACCCTTTCTACGTTTTTTTCCCAGAAAAAAAGAGGGAGCAACAAAGTGATAAGCTCCTGGAAACTGTCTGCTCGCCTGGGACTTTGCCTCTTATCTAACTGACTAACTTGCCTAGTTCCTTCTCGGCACGTATCACAGCCTGTGATCGTTTCCTCATTTACTAACCTTCCCTCCACTAGACTCTAAATTCCATGAGGCGGGGACTGCGTCTTGTTCATCACTATATTTTTTATGTGCTCAATATATTGTTGTGGCTTAAAGAACAAGTGAATGAAAAAGTTTTCCTACCGAGGACTAATGAAACCTCATCCATTTCCATGCCATCCAGAGTAAATACATCCAATCTGTCTCAGTTACCCACCCATAAGTGATGGTAACTATGCATGTGTGTCCTTTTAGGACTCTGGTTTTGAGTTGGACTCAGTTGAATCTGAGTGGGCAGGTGTGAATGCATCACTGAGTGCATCTGTCTCCGGTTCTCTGTGCAAGTGTGTATGTTTGCTCAGAATCCATGACAGTCGTATGTGGATGTGTGATGGCACTGGTCTGTTTTATGTCTGATTATGTTCAGATATATGGGTCTATAAGTTGATATGCACATATGCCATGTGTGATTATATGTATGTATGGTTGTATATGTGACTATAAATGTCTATCTGGGATTCTGTGTGCTTGTGTATGAACTTTAGAGGTGTATGCAGGCATGTATGACTATAGTTTTTTGTGTTGATGGTTGTGTAAATGTATGTGTGATTGTGACATTATTAAAATCCAGTTATAGGATCAGAAACCATTCCAGTCAGATAATAACCAGTGTTGGTGGTAATGTAGAGGAACTGAAACTCTTACACAGTGCTGATGGGAATGTAAAAGTCTGGCAGTTCCTCAAATGATTAAACATAGAATTACCATATTACCCGGTACGTCCACTCCCAGTACATACCCAAGGTCACACAAAAATTTGTACACAGATGTTACAGCAGCAGCATTCATAATAGCCAAAAGGTGGCAATAACCCAAATGTCCATAGACTGACGAGTAGATATACAAAATGTGGTATATCCATACAATGAAATATCACTCAGCCATAAAAATGAAGTATTGATACATGCTAGAACATGGCTAAACCCTGGACACATTTTGCTAAAAGAAGCCAGATGCACAAAGACTATTATTACATGATTTCATTTATATGAAATGTCCAGAATAGGGAAGTCTATAGGACTAGAAAGCAGATTAGAGGTTTTTAGGGGCTTGGGGACAGAGGTAGATATGGGGGTGATAGTTAATGGGTATGAGGATTAAAGGGTACAAGGGCTCTCTTTGCAGTGATAAGATGCAAAATTGCAGTAGTGATGGTTGTAAATATCTGTGGATATATAAAAAAGCCACTGAATTGTATACCTTAAAAAGGTGGATTGTATGGTATGTGAATTGTATCTCACTAAAAGTCTTTTAAAAAAAAAAGCATTCCATGGTCACACATCTGAGGCTAACACTTCGTCAAATGTTCTGATCTTGGCAATAAAATATTGTCATACTGGTTCCCTCAAACAGAGATGAAAAGGAGCTAGCTCTGGCCTGGGCAGGTCCTTTCCTGTGACTGGGCAAGGTTAATCCTGCCGGGCATGGGAGCTGTGCCAGGGAGAGCCTTGTTATGCGAATAACTGATCTTATGTTTGTAGAGACTGTCGAAGCACTGATTAAGCAGCATGAACTTCACTTAGCACCCACGACTTTCCAATGTTATGTTTGCGTAAAAAGTCCTTCCATCTAAAAACACTATTAATCTTTAGGGAGGAGGGAGTTGCCAGAATGCAAAGCCACCCCCTCCACTGCACCAGGCTCTCTCTCTTTTCTTCTCTAGGCCTTCCCAGAGAGGGAGTATTTCCTCCTATTTGGCACATGGTACCTCGCCAGGACTGAAATTGGTGGGCTTGTGTTGGAATTCTTTCTAATATGGAACAGTAAGGGGGTCAGAGTCTCAGGTTTTGAGGTGTCTTGGAGGGGAAGGGAGAACATGAGTGGAGGAGGTGGAGGAAGAGGGGGGGGGAAATAGTGGATGACTCTGAGAGTGGGGAAGAGAGAAAGTGAGAGAGGCACAGACAGAGCCTCAGTGGGGGAAAGAGAAGGGTTCAGAGGGATAGAAGGAAGAAGGGAGAAGAAAGGGAAATTTTAAAAAAGATGAGAAAAATTCTGACAACTCATTAAAAGAAAGACAACACAATAAGAAAAGAGCAAAAACAAGATATATTGAGTGGCCAATAAATACATAAAAAGATCAACATCAACAATTATACAAAAATACAAGTTAAAACCACTATGAGATACCACTATAAACCTAAGAGATTGGCTAAGATGATACAGATGGACCATACCAAGTATTGGTGAGCATGTGGAGCAACTAGAACTCATTTACTGCTTATGGGAATGTACAATGGTGCCACCACACTGGAAAACAGGTTGGCCATTTAAAAGAATAAAGTCGAATATACATTTATCATGCTACTCAGCAATCCTACTCACAAGTCTTTATCAAAGAGAAATGGAAGCATGTCCATACAAGGACTTGTCCATGAATGTTCATAGCGGCTCTATTCATTTTAGACAGAAACTGGAAGCAACCCAAATGCCAAGCAACTGGTGAATGAATAAACAATTGTAGTTTAACGACAGTGGCATGTGCCTCAGCAATACATGCAACGACATACATGAATCTTAACACCATCCTAAAAGAAGCAGGACACCCGGGACTACATGTTCTGTGATGCCATTTATATGACATTCCTAAAAAAGCCAAAACTATAGTGACAGAAAACAGATGAAGAATTGCCAAGAGCCAGGGATGGGGAAAAAGGATCGCAAAGGCAGAGCCAAAACTGAATACACGAATGAATGGATGAATGTCTGACTGGAGGGATAGGGAAGGAGAGGAAGATAGACAAAGGCAGGGAAAGAGGAAGACAGAAGCAGACAGAAATGAAGGCCCTGTTCGGGAAATGAAGACAACCACATAGGTAGATGGCCAGCTTCTGAGGAGGCAGGTCTGTTCCTGCCCCTGGCATCGAAGATGGAGGCCCGCCCTCCTGAGTGAGAGAGCCTCGTGAGTGGTTCCCTGCGGTCAACTGTGACCTCAGGTCCCTGGGCCCTAGAGGTTTGAGGCCAGGTGTGAGGTCCTCCAGCAACGGGTACTTCCTGGCACAGCGTTTGGGGACCCGAGCAGGTTTAGAGAGTGGGTGTGGATTTGAGGGTGAGTATTTCTGCTACAATCTAAAAACATTTTTCTTCCTTTTGAAGGAAATGACTCATTTCTAAAAGTCTTTATCAGAAATAGAAGCATCCACAGCTGTGTGGCCTCTGGGTGTTTTCAGGTCTTGAGGTTTTAAATGAGGGAGGGAGGTGGCACGGAGCCTGGCACAGCATTGGTACAACATTCCGCTGGCCCCAGCGCCTTTCCCAGCAGCCACACAGGCGTAGAGAATGTGGCTCCCTCTCTGGACCTGGACAGGAGGTCTAGCTTCATGCTCAGGCATGTGCCTCTAGTGTTTGCCAGGATGTGTGATCTTGGGCCAGTGATGGATTTCTGGGGGTCTTCCATTTCCTCACCTGTACAATGGGGCAATAATGGCATCTCTCTCATAGAGTTGTTACCTGGAGGAAACAGCACAACCCATGTAAGTCGTTTAGCACATGTGAGTGCTCTATGAATACGACTTATTTGGATCTGCAAAAAGATTAGCTGCTTGGTGTGGATGGTGTGGATGTGTGGATGGTGTGGATGGAGCACTTCTTTTATGCAATAGTTCTGCAAGGCCTTGGACTGAGAGCAGGGCCCAAGAGTGTAGTGGGGGATGGGAACAAGCAACCCTACCTCTCCCTCTCTCCTGGAGGAAAATGTCCCCCTCCCAGCCCTTCCGTGGCCTGCGCTATTTCCTCCAAGGCTCACACCTTGGTGGGCATGGGGTGACTCCTCAGTAGAGTGTGGTCCATTCCAGAGGGGCCCATTGTCCTGCATCTCAAGATTCCCAGGAGCTAACAAGGGCCTTAACCTACATAGTGTTCCTTCAGGGTTGGGAGACGAGTTGCATTTTAGAGACAGAAGATTTGGTAGCTTCTGTAGCATTATTTGGTAGCTTTTGTACCCACCACTGTGGGTAATCTGGAGTTGACCATCTGTCTTCATAAAATTGAAAAATCTTTCCTCTATAGATCAAGAGACTTAAGAGCCACATGCAGGAATTGCAATGTGTGAACCTTATTTGGCCCTACACGCTGGGGTTAATGCAGTGAGCAAAACACACAAGGCTCCTCCTTCCCCATGTGGTACTCACCAAGTACACGGGAGGGAGGTGATTTAACCCATAATTATATAAGCGCGGTGCATGTTAGGCGGGGGAAGTTCAAGGTGCTCTGGGCACCATTGTGCCAGGAGACCCTTGCCTTGTTTGTCAAGAGGAATTTCATTCTCAGACTCTACAATTCTAAAGCTAACTTACTGTACACAGGCCTCATTGTCATTATCCCCATTTTTACAGGTGAGGAAACTGAGATAAACCTCACTGTGGCTAAGAGGTTATATGTATGAGGCATGTTTGTCCATCCCAGGAAAACAAAGCATCCAGCCAAATTCAATGTTCTGTTTTTATGCTCCTCGATACACTGTGTTCATGATGACCACTGTCCCTGTCAAGTGTCCCTTGTAATACGAAATAGATCTGATAGCAGGTGGAATGTTAAGTTGTTTTTGTTTGTTCCTCTTCTCCCTTCCCTGGCAGAACAGAGGTCCCAAGAGTAGACAATGTTCCTGAGAGTAGACACTGAGCTGTGAGATGACTACATTTCTATCTGCCAGGTAGTCCTGGAAGCTTAGACTATTCTCTGTGGTCTGGCTCCTGCTTTCCTCTCCAGACTTATCTTTCTCCTCTTCCCGTTCACTCCTGGCCTTTGCACACCTCCTAGCCCCCATCCTGCTCTGTGACTTCCTTTGTAATTAAAAATGTTAAATGATAAATACATTATGCATCCAAATAAGTGTATATAATTTTATGTATCATTTAAAGAGTAACAAAACAGCTGTATACATACCATCCAACTTAAGAAATAGAAGAAAAATAGGAATGGAATGTTGTACCTAGAGCTCCTCTGCATATTCCTCTACAATCAGATCCCCTCCTTATCCCCACCTCTACCCCAAGGTAAGTGTAATACTGAAATTTGTGGTAATCATTCCAATGCTTTTCTGTGTAATTAAAAATGTTTTTATTGATTTTAGAGAGCGAGGAAGGGGAGAGAGAGAGAGAGAGAGAAAGAAACATGGATGTGAGAGAGAAGCATCAATTGGCTTGTGGTCACCACTAGGGATCAAGTTGGCAACCAGGGCATGTGCCTTGACTGGGAATTGAACCAGTGACCTTTCAGTGCACAGAACTATGCTTAACCATTTACAACATGACCAGTGCTTTTCTATGTAATTTTTACCGCCTTGGAATACATCCTCAAACAATGTTGTTTACATTTGCTAGTTTTAAAATAGACTTAAAAATATTTTTATTTTTAATTGATTTTTAGAGAGAGAGGAAGGGAGAAGGAGAAACACTGATCAACTGCTTCTTGCACACCCCCCACCAGAGATCAAGCCTGCTACCAAGTGTGTGCCCTGACCTGGAATGGAACCAGCAACCATTCAGTGTACACGACGACACTCAACCAACTGAGCCTCACCAGCCAGACCAGGTTTGCTAGTTTTTAAACACATTATGAACAGATTCATATTGTGTGTATTCTTCTGTGACTTGCATTTTTTGCTCAACACTGAATTTTTGTGGCTAATTTTCACTGCGGTCTCATATTTCATTATATGCATATGCCATCATTTAACCATTCTATCATTTACATGTCATTTGGGCGATGTTCGGTTTGGGGCTGCTATGAATGATGTTGCTATGAACATTCTTGTATATGTCCCCTGTGCACATGTATAAGACTTTTCCCAGGATATACAGCTACAGGTGGAATTGATGGGCCACAGGGTATGAGCCTGCTCAGTTTTATTAGGTAATAACAAACTTTCCCCAGTGTGGCTGAAACAATTTACACTTCCGCCAGCAGCAAATGACAATTCCCATTACCCCACAACCTCCCCAGCATGTGGTAATGCCCAGCTTTCTAATACTTGCCTATGGTGGGTGTGAAATGATATCTTATTGTGGTTTCAAATGAATTTATCTGGGTAGTAATGAGCTTGAGTTTCTTTTCAAATGTTTATGAGTCATTCCTGTTTCTTTTTATTAAATTAAATTTATGGAGGTCACATTGGTTAATAAAATTATAAAGGTCTCAAGTGTATAATTCCATTATATATCATCTGTATATTGCATTGTGTGCCCACCAACCAAAGTCAAAGCTTCTTTCATCATATATTTGGCTCCCTGTTTCTCCTATGAAATGCCCATTCATGTTCTTTGTCTATTTTTCCCTTCTACTGGGTTATTTATTATTTTCTTATTAAGTTATGGAGTCTAATTTTTTTTAGTTCTAATATTTTGAATATGAATTATTTGTCACTTGTATTTTTACTGCGTGGTGTCTTTTGATGAACAGAAGTTCTTTTTAATAGTAAAATTTACAATATATTCCCTTGCAGAAATCTTGAACATAATTTTTTTAAATCTCAAGGTCATAAAGATGTACTTCTATACTGTCTTCTAAAAGCTTTATAGTTTTGCCTTTCACATTTAAGTGTTTGATGCAGCTAGCATTGATTTTTGACAAGGGGAATCCAATTTCATCTTTTTTGCACATGGATACACTGTTAGCCCAACACCATAGTTCCTCCTTCCTTCTGATCTGCAAAGTGCACTCTGTCATGAATCAAATCTCCAGGCTGTGTCTATTTCTGGGTTCTCCAGTATGTTCTGTTGGTTTAATAGAATCCATATGCTAAATCCATGCCCTCTTAATACTATAGCTTTATAAATAAAACCTGATATCTGATGGGGTAGATCCCACTCCTCACCCCAGCCAAATTCCATAATCTTCTTTTTTAGAAATATCTCGGCGGTTGGCTTTTTGTTCTTCCATTTAAAATTTTGAAGCACCTTTTGACTTACAAACAAACAACCCACTGGTATTTGATTTTATAGATAAATCTGGGGAGAATCAATGTCTTTAAAATAGTAAGTCTTCCAACCCAAGAGCATGACATAATTCTTCATGTATTTTAGGTCTTTTAAAAATGTCATTAAACAAGGCTTTGCAAATGTTCTTCATAAAAGACTTACATGTCTTTTGCTGAATTTATTTTAAGGTACTTAAAAAATTTAGTTGCTGTAGAAAATGGTATTTCAAAACAACATTTTCCTAATTATTATACAACTAGAGGCCCGATGCACAAAATTCGTGCAAGAGTAGGCCTTTACAGCCTTGGCTGCCTCACTGTCCACCTACTGGTTGTTCTGGAAATTCATTCTGCCTTCAGGTCAAATTAGCATATTAGCTCTTTATTTTATAGGATTCACTTCCTGTATTGATTTATGTCTAGTAACCATGCTACGTTCATAGTTATTCCTAATACATTTTTCTAGTTCTTTTGAGTTCCTTATTGAGAGAATAATATCATCTGCAAATAATGGCAGCTATGTTTCTTTCTTTCAAATACTTGACCTTTTATTTATTTTGCCTGCTCCATAGTACTGGCCAGGCACTCCGGGAGGGACAGTGTTGGGCAGAAACACACAGGCATTCTGTTCTTTTTGTTAATCTTAAAGGGAATGACTTCAACATTTCATCATTAAGTATGATGTTTGCTGTCGATTTTATATAGATTTCATTTATTACGCTAAGGAAGTTCCCTTTTATTTCTAGTTTGCTAAGATTTTAAGAAATATAATGAATGGCTATAGAATTTTATCATTTTTTCTATATCCATCGAAAAGATCACTTGTTTTTTTCTCCTTTAATCTATTAATATAATAAATTACACCAATCAATTTTATAATATTAAATCAACTTTTCTTGAGAAAACCCCAACTTAATTTATTTTATTTACATATATTCCTGGGTTTGGTTTGCCAATAGACACAGAAGGTTTTTGCAGCTGTTTTACGAGTGAGGTAGAACTCAAAATTTTCTTATGTTGTTGTTTTCCTGGTTTTGATATTAATAATACCTTAGCCTCATGAATAAATTGGGGAATGTTTTCTTTTTTCCGCATTCTTTGGAAGCGTTTGTAAAGAGTGACAGTATCCTCTTCCTGAAAATGTGAAAAAACTCACTTGTGTAACTGTCTGGATCTTTCTGTGTGGTTTTCTGTAAGGGGAGATCTTAAATTACTGATTCAGTTTCTTTAATGGTATAATACTATTCTGAAAGGTTGTCAAGAGCTATTTACCAGATATAAAATGTTTTTTTCATAAACGCTGTTTGCTGAAGATAGATTCCTGATTTATTTATTTGCCTCTTGACCTCTGTCGGGGAGAAAAGGTGGTGCTTGGAACATCTGTGTAGAGCAGTGATGGCGAACCTTTTGAGCTTGGTGTGTCAGCATTTGAAAAACCCTAACTTAACTCTGGTGCCATATAGAAATTTTTTGATATTTGCAACCATAGTAAAACAAAGACTTATATTTTTGATATTTATTTTATATATTTAAATGCCATTTAACAAAGAAAAATCAACCAAAAAAATGAGTTTGCGTGTCACCTCTGACACGCGTGTCATAGGTTCGCCATCACTGGCGTAGAGGCTTGGAAAACCCTAGCTGGCGTGGGTCCCCATACTGTCAGTTCAAGTCCTTTGAGAACCCCCTGGGGACCCTCACTGATCAGGTGGATTTCTGTACCTCCTTGAGACTCTATGCAGCCATTGCTAAGAGAATGGACTTTGGGGCCGTCTGAACTGGGTTTGAGTTTTGACACTGAAACCTACTGGCTGTGTGAGTTTCAGACTTAATTCCTCTGAGCTTTCGTGTCCTCATCTATAAAAGGGGGTAGCAATAGTAGCTACCTCATAGGATTCTTGTGAGAATTCAATCCGAACATGCATGCAAAGTACTTTGCACGCTGTCTGGCTCCATGAAGTACCAATAAACAGTCACCATTGTTACTGCTATGAGGTGGGAGACATACAAGGCAGATGGGTGAGGAGAAGATGCAGATTCCCTTTGGGTAGGGCCTGTGATGGGTGGTTGACCCTATGTGTGGGGGACATGCATTCAGGAATCTCTTTCCTGACACTGGACTGGGATATTTTCACGCACCCTGAAGCTTCCAGTGAAGGGTGAGGGCTGGCACTCTACATAGTTGGGCTCTGAACTGGCTTTTTGGGAAAAAGGCTGAAAATGCAACTTTACCTCAAACCACAATGACAAAATCCTGCTTCCTCAGCCGGGTCCTTGGGTTGGTGGGTAGAGTGTCCTCAGCGCTGTCACCCTCTGTTCTGTTTTCTATCTCATGCTTTCCTGAGCCCAAAGGCCTGCTGCCTTCAAGGCAGGATTTTAGCACCAAAGCAGAATCTGAAGGGGTGAGGCTTATTAGTGGTTTTTGCAACACCAAAACCTTAATTACAACCCTTGTCCTCCTCACCATAACAGTCCACTTGAAGAAGTAACTGCTTGGCTACAATGATAATTAAATCCTCTCACCGGGCTTCATTAAAGGCCATAACATTTAAACAAGCAAAGTTCCTGTTAAGTCTGCTGTGGGTCTCCTACTGGCATTTATTCAGAGAAGATGCTTGTTGCACATCTGCTAGGTCCTGGCACCTGGCGAGGTCCTGGGGATTGGTGACAAAGGCCACTGCTCACTGCGACAGTGCAGATGGTGTGAGAAACCTGCCATCCATCCTACACTGGGGTCCTTCCCTCACATTTTCCAGACAGGAGCGCCCCAAAGATGAGCAGGCTCTGAACCTCTAGAAATGCCCATGTTCTACCCATCTCTGATAGAGACCACAGGACCTACATCCTTGGAAAGCAGCTTGTTATGGTGGAGAGAGGGGGGCTGACAGTTATTTCCTGAACTAAGAAGCGGAGGTGCAGACAGAGTTGGATGGGATTTGTAGGAGTCCCTGAGGGCTGGACACCTCAGACAGGCCTTTCTAGCTCATGTGCTGGACTTAGTCAGGAGGAGCTGGCCTGGTTTCTGGGAACCCTGCAGAGACGTCTGAGAAGGGACTTTCTTCCGAGTCATTTCCATCATGGGGTTTTATGGAACACTTTTAGGGCTTTCCTAAGGCGTAGGCAGCAGGGTGGGCTTTGGCTCTGAGCAGAGGTTTGGCCAAGCCCGAGGGAGCGGTATGGCAGCATTTGCATAGTCACACATGATGCTCAGGTGGCCGTTAGAACAGAAATGTCACCATGCCCAGCGTCACTTCACCCTGACACAGGCCAGATTAAATGGCTGTCTCCATGAAATACCCAGGGACTCGGGTTCAGGTTCACTATATGAATCTTGAAAATCTCGAAGTCCCTTCCCTTGGCTTTAGAACCCTAGAACGAGAGAGCTGGGAAGGACCTTGAGGATAGCCTCATTCAATCCTCTGAGCTCCCAGAAGGGGAAATATGGGGTTTGCCGGCTGAGTCAGGTCAGGCCCACCGTTGGGGGAGTCAATCATGTCTTGGTAGCTAGTTCAAGCGGTTGGTTTACAAGACTTGTTTTCCAGACTATGTTTCACTCATTTTTAGCAAATATTTATTGAGATTTCCATGTGCCTGGCTCTGTCCTCGTGGAGCTTATATCCTAGTGAGCAGGCAAAACAACAATCACACACAAAACAGAAAGCAAGGAAACAGACGGGTCAGATATGCACTACAAGGGAAACAGAGTAGCTGGAGTGACCTGCCGTAGATAGGATGTTGTTGATTTTGGCTAGGATGACCTTGGCCATGAACTTCATCCAAACCCGACCTGTTCTCCATCCCTTGCACCTGGAAAGATGCCTTTTGGGGCACTCAGCTTTAGAAATAGGTCCTATGCACCTATAGTGCAGGGGCAGCATGGGGCTGAAGACATCAGCCGAAGGCATGCTTTTTCCATATATGGGAGGCCAGTCTTGGAGGCAGGGCTGCCTGGCATCCAGCCCAGGGCACAGGTGTTTTTGTTCTTCTGACAGAAGCTCCAGATGCTAAAGCACTAATGCATGGGCACACCCTCAGCAAGGGAGGGCACTGATTAAGCTCAAAATCCCCATGGCTGGCAGGGCAGGAGCAAGCAAGGCAAAATGATGAGGTTAGCAGAGCGTGGCAGTGACACGCTTTATCCCTGTTATGTGACATTTGTAAAGACCCCACCCTGTCGATCACATACATACTTATTTCTTTATTCCTCAACCTTATAAGAATTCCCTCATTCATACTCATTTATGTCTTCTTTCTTTCATCAAACCTTTTAATCACTTATTAATTCATACGTTATTCAGCCTCTAGTTTATGTTTATTGATGCATGTACACTTACACCTACATTCACTGGGGTTTTCTCGCTTCTTCACTCACACATTCAGCTAACTGTTACTAAACATTCCTCCCTGTCAGGCTCAGCTGGGATTAACCCTGGAGGGACCAGGGAGCTCCAGGTACTCTATCCTTAAAGGGTCAGCTAGTAAATATTGGTAGGGACTCAGTAAATCTTTGTTGAATGAATGGAAGATGGACACATGGTAGGTGCCTTTTGCTTGTGAACATGCCCAGGAAGGCAGCGGTCAAGGCCAAGGCAGCAGGTAAAGCGCAAGAGCTCAGTGGGGCCTTTCCAGCTGAGCCCAAGGGGTGGGAATGCTTTGTTCGAGTTTCTGACTCTGCCCTCTGTGTCCTCAGAGCTGCCCCCCCGTCCTGGCCGTGAGAAAGCATGCCTTCCCTAGCTGAAGTGTCTGGAAACAGACATACCGGTGTTTGCAATATTCTTTGCATATGTGAGCAGGTTTTATTATGCATCTCATTGTGCAATTTTCCACCAGGGCTTGATTGTTTGGAGGGGAAGAGAAGGAGAAGGCTGGATATTGTATCTCCTGAGGTCTGTGCTTTGATCTACGATAAACATTCTTTTCCTATGAAAAAAACTGGTCCATTTCCTTAAAAACTTCTCTTTCCTTTTCTTCTTGGAGAACATTGTTACTCACCCAAAATAAAATTCCTGAAGCATTAACAAAGGGTTGTGATAGGGGCCCGTATCTTGCTTTTCCACGGGAACAATCTGTTAAGAACATGCCCGTTTTGTGCCCTCTGTAGAAGCCCCCACGGAGAAAGCCTGTGGAGAAGACCTGATGTTCAGCTCGTGCCCTAAGAAGGCGTATGGCCCAGTAGTTCATTTGCTGAATAAACCCAGGCACATCCCTAGCCCAGTAAAACCCCAGTGAGGATGATAGAGAATCATTGCCTCTTGGATTCTGGGCCTGTCCAGATGCAGGGCCCCATTTTAAGATGAGGAAACTGAGGCCTTGCCAGGTTGAGCCACGGGCCATGTTCCCTGTGCCAGTAAGGAATGTCCGTGCCCCCGTGTTTCTCTACACTGTCCTCCCTGTCCCCAACTGCGGCCCTGTACACACCTCTTTGCTTGCCCTCCTCGTTTATTTTGCTTCTCTTGTTTTTTCCTTCTTGCTGAATTCTATGAGAGAGAGCTTTGCAGGCCTCAGTGGCCTTGAATATCAATTACCCCTGCTTCTGGCTCCCAGAGCTATAGAGTCGGAGCTAAAGTGTTTGAGGTTCAGGCTGGGCTGCTCCCTCTCTCACCCGGGCAGGGCTGAGTCTCTGGAGCAGCTCACCTGCCAGGATTAATTGGGCAAAACGATGATGTAAAGCTTAACCTCTCTTTGGAGAAATGCTGAATCAAGGAAGCATGCTGAACAGCAGGGCTAATTACCGAATCTGCTTCGGTCACCAGAAATCAGAAAGGCTGTGCCCCAGAGGACCCCAGGGGCTTGGGCAGGGCTGGGCAGCGGGCACAGCAGGCGTCACAGGCACCAGGAGAACTGGCGTTCTCTGGTGTGACTTTGGAACAAAGGGAACTGGGGCTGAGGAGAGGTGCATGCAGGGCCTCACATCACCTCCTTCGTCACCTGGCTGATTTCTGTTATCCTTCAGGTCTCCCTCTGAAGACCACTTCCTCCAGACAGGCTGCCCTGACCTCCCAGAGGGGGTGGGCCCTCCTCCACAGACTCCATTCCCCGTCCTTAAACCTCATAGCTCTTTGGATACTCAAAATCCCCTCCTCAAGTATTTATAACAAGTTCAATATTAGTCTTCCCTGCTGGCCTGGACGGTCCATGAGCGGAGGGAGCATGTGTGTCTTGTCCACTGTCTCACCTGTGCCTGGTGCACGGGGACACCCAGCAGCCCTTTGCTGGCTGCTTCCCTGAGGGGCTGGAGCAGCCAGGACCCACCCGCCAGTCCCGGTGAGGATGGGCTCACAGAAAAAGCCGAAAGGCGCGTACAGAAAATGGTGGACAGAGGGCTCTGCCTCCTCCTCTGTCCAAAGTCCTTTCTCCTGCACTCATTCTCGGCTTCTCTCCCATGGGTTCCCCTGGGGATTACAGCTCAGGTCTGAGCTGAGTAAGAGCCGGTGCCCCAGGGCCCCCAGGTACAAGCTAAAAGCCTCCCTCCTTTCTTCCTTCCAGAATTCACTGCCTGTCAAGGAAGTGAAGGGGCTTTTGGGAGCCCTGCACTGAAAGGCAGGCTCCCACGGGTCATCCTTCTGAAGTGAGGGGCGGGTGAATGTCATTCCCAGCAAGGCCGGTCTGCACATGCCAGCCCCGCGGCGGTGGGACTCGGGGATAGTTACAGCTTCCTGACTTGACCCAACATTAATGACAGAGTGAACGGCTATTGACTATTTACCACTGCCAAACCCTGGCTATGACCTCATGTACGAGCTTTGCTTTGTTTGATCTTCATAGCACTCTTATGAAGTTAAAGAAATTATCATCATCAGCTCCATTTTACAGATGGAAAACTGAGGCCCAGAAAGATTATGTAACTTGCCCAATGGGATACTTACTGCTCAGCAAGAGGCAGGGGGAGAGTTCCATCTCAGAGTTGGCCGACCCCAAATCTCATATATTCTCACTATACGGCCTGTGCTGAGAAACTGCTGAAAAGCTCTCTGCCTCAGAGAACTCCGACACCTGCTGGGGCTGAGGGAGCTTGGCAGTAGACAGAAAGGAAACAGGTCCCTGGCGGGAATGTGTGCTTGAGCAGAAGGAGGCATCACTACAATGACCAGCATGAACTAAATAATAGGAACGGCTCTTCCTGCTGTTCTCTATCTTCAGAGTGTGCTGTTAACGAATTTAGCAACAGGATACCCTGCCAGCTCAGTTTATCCTTCCACCTGGAAAACCGGGCAACAGGGGCCTGGAGAGGCACAATGCACTTAGCGGGTGGGAGGCAGATCAGGTTCTCTAGGCCTAACCTGCGACTTGGTGGAACCTCAGGTGGTGATGGCTCCTGTCTTGTGCTAATAATGGCTATTGCGACTGGGATTACGTGGCTCCAGGATGAGGCATTACCTGACATAGGGACATTTAGTTCTACCTGAAATTGCAACTAGTTCATTTGTTTTGGGGGGGAAGACCTTGAGTCTGTTATGGAAATAGCTTTTCGTGTCAGTTTTTTTCCATGTAAAATGAGACAAGATCACCTCCCTATCTGCTGGTAGTTGTGAAAAATACACCTTAGGACAGTGGTCGGCAAACTGCGGCTCGCGAGCCACATGCGGCTCTTTGGCCCCTTGAGTGTGGCTCTTCCACAAAATACCGACTTCTGCACATGGGCCACAAAGTTTCAGTTGCACTGTACGTGCGCTCCCGCACGTGGTATTTTGTGGAAGAGCCATACTCAAGGGGCCAAAGAGCCGCATGTGGCTCGAGAGCCGCAGTTTGCCGACCACTGCCTTAGGGGATTCAGATAGGAAGGGTCATCTAGATTTTGGAAGATGCTTGGCTCATTCCCTGACCTAAGTCAGGGACTCCCTTCAATCACACTAAGGATGAAATACTCCAAAGGCTCTTCTTGGAGGGAAGGAGGTCAGAACGATGGCTACAGCTTCCTGAGTCAGTGCTAACCCTTGCAGAGGCCCTGCATGGAAGGGCCTACTCATGTGGCAGATGAGGACACCGACCTCAATGTCAGTAATTAGGTGGCAAAACCATGGCAAGAAGCTTTGCCTGACTCAGAGCCTTTTCATTTATACTAAGCTGCCTTTCTCTCCAGGGGAAAGTAAAACGCAAAGCAAAACCCAACAAGAAGAGTATCCTATAGGCTCCTTCAGCACTTTCAGTATTTGGTTTCTAAGAATCTATGTGCTAGGAGAGATTTCTCCTTGCACCTCATGAAATCCTCCATGTTATGATTTATGTCCCCTTTCTCTTCCGGACACCAGAACACAAAACCAGTATATAAACCCAAGTTTGGAAAAATAAAGCCATTGCCCATCCCCGCATGAACCCTGAAGCCCTTTCTTCTCCAGGCTGGACAAACCCCAGCCTTTTCTCCTGGCCGTAGCCCAGGTGTGGGAACCAGACCTCAGGAGGGGCGGGAGAGTGAACACATGGCCAAACGGGCCAGGACGCCAAGGCCAGCCTGAGGGCAGTGATAAGGATGTAAACAAGGAGACTGGCACAGACAGGCAGGGAAAGATTAGCCCAGCTGGCAGTGGCCAGTGGAAAAATGGGTAGCAGTTCAGTGATGTCAAACATGCCAGGCGAGAAGGTGGTGAGAAATGAGTCCTGTCTTTGAGCTCTGAGAACGCCCAGGAGCAAACAAGAGAGAGAATGAGAGAGAAAGAGAGAGAATGAGAATATAGTGGTTGAGGCATGAACTTTGGTTACCCAGTATGTGATGGGGGCCTATTTTGTGCAGGCTTTGAGATCATTATGAAATAATTTAGGTAAAACTCACAGGATAGTATCTTGCACATAACCAGCTCTCAAAAAGTAGTAGTCAATCTCATAGAAGAATTGCAGGAAGAATGATAGATTTAGAATGTCACCATTTTCAATCTCAAATGAAATATGTTCATGAATAAAACCTCAAATCATTAGGTGAAATGCTGATGGGGAGGCTTATAATGGATGGAGAAGGCTGACAACACCTGAATCTGAAACAATTTTAACGCAAAATGAGAGGCATTCTTTTACAATAAATGAAGGTATTTGGACCCCCTACCTCATGACATATGCAAAAATTAACTCCAACTGCATCATACAACTAAATGTGTTAGAACTATAAAACTCTTACATGGAAAACACAGCAACAAAGGAAAGAGTAGGTAAAGTGGACATCATCATAGTTAAAACATGTTGGGCTTCAAAGGATACCACCAAGGAAGTGAAAAGGCGATTCACAGACTGAGAAAATTTTCACATTATTTACCTGATTAGTGATTTGCAGCTAGAATATATAAAGAACACTTACGACTCAAGAAGAAGAAGGTAACTGACCCAACTAAGAAATGGGCAAAGGATATTAATAGACAGTTCTCCAAAGAACACATGTGCAATAAACACAGGAATAGCTCCTCAACGTCACTGCCATCAAGGAAATGAAAATCAAAACCACATGGATACCACTTCATAACCATTAGGATGCCTATAATAGAAAGGACAGGTAGTAAATGTTAGTGAAGATGTGGAGAAACTAGAACCCTCACACACTGTTGATAGGAATGCAACATGGTGCAATCACTTTGGAAACTAGTTGGCAGTTCCTGAAACAGTTAACTATAGAGTTACCATATGATCTAATAATTCCACTTCTTGGTATAAATTTATTTCTGCAAATTACCTTAGAAGGAGGATTAGCTAAACCATCTTAGCCATAAATTAGACTGAGAGTGTTCAAGGGGAAAAATTATCTTAATACTAAGTAGAAACCACCTCTCATGGCGCTCCTGAGTACTGTAAAGTTGGGTTGGGAGATTCCTCTGAAAGATGAAGACAAAGGGACACCCTGGGACAGGATCTGGACTTAATGGTTCAGGTTCCTTGAACTCGAATAAAGTGAATAAAGAAATCACTTTATTCACAATATTTCAAATACAGGATCGAAAGGAGTCAGCTTTATAGACCCCAGAATTCCCCAACGTGCATGCCAGCTCTTCCTCCCAGGAGCCCAGGGGAGATGCTGGGACTTGTCATTAGCCTCCTGGAATGGGACAGAGGAGGGGCAGGGAATTCCATTCCTTACCCTGACTTCTGCAACCTGCCTTTTCCTCTCTGTCTTAGCTCTTGTTTTCTGGATAATTATGAGAGGGGGAAGGGATTGGTAAGTGTTTAAGTAAGTCATAGGCTGCTGCTTTGATTTTTGATTCTTGAGGCAAAATATGTTATTGGAAACCTTTACTGGGGCTTTGGAAAGTCAACAGCAACGTAAATGAATAAAACACCATCCTTGCCCTTAAGTTTTCAATCTAGTGAGCAAGGTGGTAAGATTATACACGGTATTTATAGTACAAAGAACAAGAGTGTGAGCCATGCACTCTGACCACAGGGGAGCGAGATTAATTCTGCAGGGGAGGGGAAGGCAGAGCTGCTGTGAAGAAATGGTGGGCATACAGGGCTTTGGGGCATGCAGAGGATTGTGACAGGCAAATGCATCAAAAATAAATTCCTGGAGGAACAGCAAATATTTATTCCACAAACATTTGTTCATGATAACACCTGGGCAAAAATGTAGAAATAATTATAATCCACAGCCTTCTGAATCGAACCTCCCTCCCCCCGACTATTAATACCGTGCAGTGGTTCCCTGGGAATAGTATATGCATATGCCACACTTTGGAACTCTCACTGTTTGTGAAAACTAGGAAGAAATACTTGTTTTGAATTCCATTAGGATTCTCTTCTCCTGTCCAGCTTCTCTGTAGATGAGGTAAATGAGCAGGAAGAAGAATTAAAATGGAAAGTGATTTGGCTAAATCTTTTGAGAAGCCAGTTTACAGCTGAATCAGCTAGCTTAATCCACTGACTGTGGGCTGTACTTTATATATCTGTCTATATATAAAGAATAGTTCCAGAAAAATTTGTCACTCTTTGGCTTAATTGTGAGTCAGTAGGTCCCCATTTGTGTGTGTGTGTGTGTGTGTGTGTGTGTGTGTGTGTGTGTGTGTATTGGAGGGAGAAGAACTTTGGGCACAAAGTGTGTACGTACTTGTAACAATGTGTGTGGAATGGGAGCCTTATAAGTGTGATTTTTTAAGTTGGAGGAGAGTGTATATGGAGAGAAGTGTGTGTGTGTGTGTGTGTGTGTGTGTGTGTGCACGCGCGGCAGGTGGTGGACAAAAGTACAGGGACAGCCAGCCTCTTGGCAATCCAGACAGTGGTGTAAAATGTGAAGTGTTATAGAAGGTGATTGTTTTCCTTTTAGACCAGTACACAGGTCTTTCAGGAGTCCTTGACTTTCTCCTCCTCCCTGTCTTGTTAAAAAGGGATTAGAGTCCAATTAAGCCATTTAATCCCAAGGTAGAGATTCATGTTTAAAAACAAGATTTACAGCTTTAAAAAAATGCATCATGCAAGTTGAGGTTTGTCCTCTCAAGTTGCCACCTGCATGGTTCCAAAGAATGTTTTCAGCAGAATAGCCAGCATGCAGTTCTTAATTACGCTGCCTCATACCTCCAGTCCTTCATGTGCTAAAGTACCCTTCAGCCCAAAGAGCCACACGCTGTTAGAAGTACTTCTGCTCTGGAGTGCCACAGTTGCCCTGGTTTCTTTCCCTTCAGCTGGCAACTCAGTGACCAGGCTTATTAAGAACAGTATTAAGAGCCAGTGCTTATTGGGTGCTTAGTATGTGCCCGGCATTGTGCTAAGCACTTTCCATACAGTATCGCATTAGATGCTCCATATGAAAACACCCAGGCCTGTCTTCAGGGGTGTGGAACATGTGTAGTCACACAAGGCTCAGTGCTCAGAAGGGCCCTCCACTTGTTTCATACTCTGCTGTTGCCATCTTGAAATTCTTAATCACTTCTGAGCAAGGGAGCTGCATTAGCATTTTTCACTGGGCCCTGCAAAGTATGTAGCCAGCCCTCCAGACACCCAATAACTCATAAATTCTTTTTCTTCTTCTCCACATGATGCCCAGTATCTTGCTGGAGGACGGGCCAGTAAATTTCAAATTGTGACGCCAGGACCCCCTCTGAAAAATGGGTGCCATTATCTCCTTGAAGGGAAGTTCTCTAGGGGAAAGGGACCATGTCAAGGCTCTTAGCATGGGAAAGCAAAGCATCTGTGAGAATTTGACAAATCGTTAAACTCCTCTAAGCCTCGGTCTTCTCACCTGTAAAGTGGGGAGAACCCTAATCATGCCTAATTCACAGGCTGTTTCAAGGACGAGATGAGGTCACAACTCTGACACACAATACACTCGTTATTACGCATTATGAGTGCTTAGCAGGTACTAAACATCCAGCTTTGCTTGTGACATGGTGTGGATCACTTGACCAACTCCAAGGTGCCCTTATCCCGGGGGTCTGTTTCCTACCTGTCCCAAAGAACTGGGAAGAACATCTGCTTTCTCCACGTGCTGGCTGATCACAGAGGGGTTGCTAGAGCTGATAAGCACTGGGGTGCTGATCTCCACCATATGGCGCCCCGAGGGAGAATGGACCATCCTGTTGAGGGTGTTCAAGGCTGTCGTGATGGAGAGCTGCCCGGGCCCCTTCCTCCTGGACCCAGGGCCCCTCCGGAGGCTGGGCGTGTTGGTGGCTTTGCCTCTGGAGGAGGACACCAGGGACAGGCTTTTTGTGCGAGACGGGTGGTGGCCTTTGTTCTTCTCTAGCAGGTGTCTCGCGGTGAGGTTTGGCTGAGGAGACAAAAGGTTTGGTGAGAAGTTAGTCTTCCTGGTCTAATATGACCAACTAAGTCTTACCCAGGCGAGTCTGAAGCCAGTTCAGATGCCACCACCTCACTCGCCATTCCTGATTTATAGAGTCTACCGATTTCTGTGGTGTAAATATCTACCAATGGTTCAACAACTGGCTAGCAAAATTCCTGAAAATGTAACAACCAGCTCTTGCAGTCTAGTACCAACTAGTTCTAGCACAACCACTGACTGCATTATATTTTGAATACCCTGCCCACCAAGGGCCCACATGAATTCATTTCCTCCAGAAACCTGAAATATGCTGACAAAACAGGGGTCTGTGTGAACAAAACTTTACAGAACAAGTACTTAAATATGCGTCATTATGACTGTCGCCAGTTGCCCTCTGAAACTACATCTAGTCCGTCTCATTATAATTTAGAAATTTAACTAAGTAAAAGGGAATATTCCCACTTAAGAGCTTCTCAGGTGATTAAAATAATCAAGAGAGAAAAGTTTAAAGCAGATGTAGTTTATGTCTCAAGAAGCTTGTAATATTGTGAAAAAAATAATCAAGTAGGGGAGGAAGCGTTATGTTGTCCACTTTAAAGATAAGAAAGCTGAGGCCCAGAAGGGGTGACTTATAAATGGCAAAGCCAGCATAAAACAAGCAAATGAGAAAATGTCTGATAGTAATAATGTTCTGCTGTGATAGTGACTGGGGGAGGTGGCTCCTTTAGATTGGGGGATCCAGGAAAACCTGCTGAGAAGGGGACATTTAAGCTGAGACACAGATGGCAAGAAGGAACCAGCCACGTGAAGCCTGGGTAGGAACAGGCCAGGCAGAGGGATTATAAATTAGTGGAAAAGTCTTAAAGAGGTGGCGGGGGGTGGGGGGGGGGTGGGGGGGGTGGGTGGGTGGGGGGGTGGGGGGGGGTGGGGGGGGAGGGAGGAGGAAGAGGGAGGTGTGGTGGGAGGGTGGTGGCAAGTTCAGCCTGTTTGAGAGTAAGACAAGGAAGAAAGAGAGAGGGCTGGAACAGAGCAAGTGAGAAGCAGGTGGTGGAGGAGACCACAGGGACAGGCAGGGGCTGGATCTCAAAGGGCCTGGGAAGCTTCATGTTTGTTTTAAGTGTAAGGAAGCCTTTGAAATAATTTAGGTAAAGGAGTGACATGATCTGATTTATGCTTTTGGAAGTTCCTGCTATACTTTGAGAGTTTCTTACAAAGTCAAACACATACTTAGCATCCAACCCAGCAATCCCACTCCTAGATAATTACCCGAGAGAAATGAAAACTTATGCTCACTCTAAAAATGATATGCAAATGTTTATAGCAGATTTAATCACAGTTGCCAACAAAGGAAGGGAAACAGCTACAGTGCCTTTCAACTGGTGGATAAATAAACAAACTCTGGCACATCCGTACAATGGAATATGATTCAATAATGAAAAGGGGTGAACTACTTGCTACATGCAACACCATGGATGAATCTCAAATGCATTGTGCTAAGTGAAAGAAGCCAGACTCAAAAGGCCACATTCTGTTTGATTCCATTTCCATGACGTTCTGGAAAAAAGGAAAACTATAGGAACAGAAAACAGATCAGTGTTTGCCAGGGGGTGGGAATCAGGGAAGGAGCTGACTACAAAGGGGCAGCATCACCTCATATTTTGGGGAGCGTTGGAGCTATCTACATCTTGATGATGGTGTGGTTATTCTGAATACATTTACCTAAACATGTAGAATTGGACACCAAAAAGAGTAAATTTTATTGTACGTAAATAAAAATAAATACATAAAAAGGTATTATTCCAGACTAGAAGGAGGGAGACCATTTAGGAATTTACTGAAACTGTTTAGGCAAGTTCTGACAGCCTTCTGGATTAGGGACAATGCCCTTCCAGTCCCCAGAGCACCTATCCCTCCATTGTTCATCCAGAAAGAGGACAATATACACTCTTCAAGTTGAATGAGTAAACTTCTTCAGGGTCATTAACAGCTACAATGCAGTTAATGTTTTCCTGCTTCCACCTAATTGTTCTGTCCGCAGGTGAGCAATACCATCAGCGACACTGACACTGAGAAAGGGCCTCTGTGACTCTTGGTTTGCCTTGTTCTCTGCCAATGTGACTAATGGCTCAGTTGGGGAAGGATTGCACATCTCCTAAGTTTGCATCCACTCATTTGAAACAACATCCGTGAGGTTCATTGAGCTGAGCAAGATTCACATAACCCAGGCAGGCCCTGTTGGAGAAGTTCTGACAAGAATGGGTGTGAGCTGAGTGTTTGCTTTGCCACCTTTTTATCCAGGTGCAATTCAATAAATCCAATGCTACATTAACAAGAACAATCCTGTTTATGCAAAAAACAAGAACAAAACACACACACATCCCATATCACTCTCATAAGAAAGCTTTCCTTCCTTCCAACTGTTTTGCATGGCACTGGAAATGCAGAACTTATTTAAAGAGTCCTCAGCAAGTGCTAGTCTTAATGAAACGACGGAAGTCAGAATCTAAGGGCTGCTTTAGAAAGCTCAGTGTAGGGTTCCAGCCATTTTTGAAAACCAGGTTCCCAGAGTAGAGCAGCCACTTGATTATCTTTTTCCCCTCCTAGCAATTAGGAGAACAAAGGAAGCAATGGCTAGCTTAATGACAATCTTGAGGATTCTTATAATCACCAATTTCAGAGGTGAAGTGGGGGGAGAGTATCCAAATGAATAATCATTAAATGTAGAAGTTTTTTTGGGGGGCGGGGGAAGGGTATCAGAAGTGGGTAATATCTGATCATTGGTGCCTCTCCCACATGCCCCAGCTATGAAGAAGCTTCTTGAGATAATGCAGGGGATGATGTGAGCTCTCATCTGCAAAAATTTCAGCCTGCCTGTGTGTACAGCTAGACGTTAGTTGTAGCTCATCTCTGTCCTTAGAATCTCAACCACTGTCTCCCAATCAACATGATTGTTCCTCTTCAGCAAACGCTGCTTGACCAAGCAAATGGCTCCACCACCAACCTAGGCACACAAATCAGAAAGGGGGCATGATCCTTAACCGCTTCCTCTCCCTACTCCCTACTTCTGTCAACCTCCTAGTCCTGTGGATCTACCTTCAAAAAGGTCCTTGAATCTACCACTGGTTCCAATCTATTGGTCAGAGCCATAGTCACCTTCTAACTGAGCCATGCAGTAGCTCCTAACTGCTCTTTCTGTTTCCCCTCTCCCTCCCTCTTCAAATGATTCTTACCACTGCAGCCAAGGCAGTCTTAAAATATATATTGATTTCAGAGAGGAAAAGAGAGGAAGAGAAAGAAACATCAATGATCAGAGAGAATCATTGATCGGCTGCCTCCCGCATGACCCCCAATGGGGATTAAGCCTACAACCCAGGTATGTGCCCTGACCGGGAATCAAACCGTGACCTCCTGGTTCATAGGTTGATGTTCAACCACTGAGTCACACTGGCCGGGCCAGAGCAGTCTTTAAGAAACCCAAGTCTTGTGGAATCATTGCCCCACTTAAAATTTTTCAATAGCTTCTCTTGACTTCTGGATCAAGCTCAGACTTCAATGATATGGCAGAGACAACAGTACTCATCAAATATTCTATGTGCTCCCTTATACTTGGAGCTGGCTTGAAGACAGGTAGGGCTATGTGACTGGTTCAGGACAGTGGGCTATGAGTGGGAGTGACAAGGGTCACTTCTAAAGCTGGGGCATTGCTGATATATAACTCACTCTTCCTCACTCTTCCGCTGCCACGAAAACTAGGGAGTCCATGTGTTCCAGATGGTGCCACTACAAGACGGCCCAGCCTTATTAGTCTGGGTTCCTGCGTGACTCATGTGAGCAGAGCATATAATGTGGGTGAGAAAGAACTTTTTCTTTGTTAAGCCGCTGAAATTTTGGAGCTGTTTATGATCATAGCCCATCGTCATTAATGGTTTACAAAGCTCTTTGAACCTGTCTTCCATTTATTTCCCTGGCTTCATTTTTTGGACACTCTCTGAGCTCCAGCTCTAGTATTCTTTCGGTCCATTGGACATAACACACTTCCTCATCCTGTAGGACTTTTGCACATGTTACTTCCATTCCCTAGAACCCTCTTCCCTCCATGCTTACCTACATAACTCCTCTTCATCTGTCAGATCTTGGCTTAGGAGGCATTTGCTGAACCCAACCCAGGTAAGTTGCACATCATATTCTCCCTCCCCACAAAGTTCCCTCTACATTATTCTTGTGTCATTCATCACACTTATAACTGCTTGATTAATGTCTGATTTTACGTTCTGAAAGTAGGGACCCATGTCTGTCTTGTATCTTTAGAACTTTGCACAGGACCTGATATAGCAGGCACTCAGTGAAAAATTAGTTGAATGATTGAATATTAGGATGGAGTCATCCTGAAAGGTTTGTTCTCTAGTTTTTTTCCTGGTTACTCTGACAACCTCCTGAATACTTCCCCGTTCACTCACTTGTTATGCAATTTTTTTAATGGAGTACTTGTTCTGTGTTAGGCTGGCCTGTGAAGTACAAGCAATATACCCATCAGGTATTCAGAGAAGAGATAAATGAGTGTTCAACTAGTTGCTGAAATTTTATGGAGAAAGTGGGTGTCTAGCTGAGTCTTGTAAAATGAGTGAAATTGGAACAAGTAGAGAGAATTGGGTGGGTTGGGTGTACCTGGTCGGGGCCTCAGCAGGAGAAAAAGCACTGGGGATGAGAATTTATTAGAGATAAAAGACCAGCCTCTCTGGACCCTTCTTCCATCCCTCCTTTCCACTTTTCATCCCTTCCACACTGATACAGTAGAGGGGATACAGAGAACCCTGAGACCTGTGCAGTATTCTGGACACTCCATTTACCTCAGAATCCGCTTTGACTCTTACGGATGAAAGAATTGGTTCCTTCTCTCCAGTTATGCCTCTGTACTGTCTTTACCCCACTCTCCTAGAGGTCAGGGAGCATGCCTTTTACTTCTTTCATAGCTCCCCACTACTGACTTTTACTGCTTTATTTTATTTTATTATTTTATTTTATTTTTGGTTAATCCTCACCAGAGGATCTTTTTTTCCATTCATCTTTTAGAAGAGAAAAGAGAAGGGAGAAAGGGGAGGGGGGAAGAGAGAGAGAGAGAGAGAGAAACATTGATGTGAGAGAGACACATCAATTGGTTGCCTCCCACACTCACCCCGATTGGGGTTAGGGATCAAACCTGCAACCCTTGGGTACAAGGGCCGACATTCTAACCACTAAGCAATACCGGCCAGGGCACTTTTACTGCTTTATGCCTGGTAAGCTGTAATAAATGCAGTTAATTACTGAATCTTCTCCTTTAAATTTGCAATGACCTGCTTCAAGCTCAGGTGAGGCTGAAGGTTACAGAGGTTAGAGACTCCAAGTTATATTAGGTAAATATCCTAGCATGTGTTCTTTCCTCTTTAAAAAAACAAAGAAGAAATATGTGCTCATTTCAGAAGATTTACAAAATACAAGCCAGCAGAAAAAAATTGAAATCGTCTAGAGTCTCACCATTTGGTGATATTTTGATACATTTCCTTTTAGTTCTTTATCCATTAATATATACACATATATTTGTAAAGCTAGTTTTATATAGTTCAATTTGTTTCTTTTTATTGGCAGGAAACATCACATCAAATTTATCATATGAACCATTTCTAAGTGTACAGTTCAATAGTGTAAGTAATGGTTGTGAAATTGATCTCCAGAACTCTATTCCATTAAACTTTATTTTACTTGACAATAAATCATAAACATTTTCCCATAATTCCAAATACTCCATGATACTGAATATGCTTCTCTAATATTATTTTTAATAAGTATATATTTTCATCACCATTATTTTTAAAAACAAAATTCTAATTGTTTCTTTTTAGATTATTATGTTTTTAGATTATTTCTGTTTTTTTTACTATTATACACAATACTATGGTGAACACGTGCACAGTTTATACACATATCTCTGCATACTTATTTTAATATTATCTTATCATAAACTCTCTGATGTGAAATTGCTGATTCAAAGGAGATGTACATTTTTAACATTCTTGATATGAGTTAGAGTTTGAATATGAGAGATGACACCAATTTACATTCCTATCAGCAGAATAAAAAGGCCCATTGACCCATACTCTTGCCAGAACTGGATCTTATCATCTGGCATCTTTTCCTAGAGACTTTAGTTAGTTCTGAATAAGCCTCAGATCAAATGGAAATTGCTCTCAGGAATCACTGTGTGACATGCATCTTTCTGGTAAGCTTAATCAGATGTAGACTTCATGCTCACATACCTCAACAAACAAGATTGGGAAGATGCCGATTTTGTCTCCTAACTTTCCTTCTGCCCAGTTCTCATCCACTCGGCTGATCACAGTGATGATATCATCCTGAAAGACAAAAAGTCTCATGGTCAGTGTTCTGTTTTCAGGTGGTGAAAGCTCTGAGTGGACATCAGTTTGGAGCCCCAGATGGTGTGAGGTACAAGGCATGGAGTTCTTTCATGATTTGTTTACAAAATTTTCCTGCTAGATGATCTTTTTCCATAAAGGGCCGGTCTTGAATCACCAAGACACAAGAGACATACAAATACTTTGGAGGATCAGTGGACTCCAATAGGAAAACTTAGAAATGTTTCTAATTTTTAATCACCAGCAGAATCTGGCCTTTTTGTTTAAATTAATCTGATGAGGAAATCAAGATGAAAGCCTTAGGAAGACAGGCGATCTTAGCACAAGGAAGAATGAATTTCATTCCTATTTTGAAGACTTTTCAGAACCTATCAGTATTCAATGTATCAAATGTAAAGTGACTTTTAACTCAAATTTTTCTTAGTATAAAAGTTTATATGTAGACTTTTTTATTATAAAAGGTTATATGTAGAAACATCTTAAAATACAGATAAGCAAAACAAAGAAAAAAATTCTATCACAATATAGGTATGATCACTGTTAGCACCTTAGTTCACACCTTTTTCCCCCAGATTATTTTCTATGAAGAGAACACATATATACATATACATATAAACATACTAATTTTAGGCTAGCCTGTGTGGCTCAGTGGTTGAACGTCGACCTGTGAATCCGGAGGTCATGGTTTGATTCCGTGTCGGGCACATGCTCAGGTTATGGGCTTGATTCTCAGTAGGGGCATGCGGGAGGCAGCCGATCAATGATTCTCTCTCATTATTGATGTTTCCATCTCTCTGTCTCTCTTCCTTACTCTCTGAAGTCAATAAAAATGTATTTTAAAAAGCATATTAATTCTTAAAATCTGTTCCAAAAACATACACAAATTAATATAATAAAGTACATAAATTTTATATATAAAGCTTGATGAGTTTTTACATTAACTATATCCACGGAACCCCATCCAGATCAAGAGTTATAAACATGACCAGTATCTAGAAGGTTCCTTTGTACCCTTCCTATCACCTAACAAGAGGTAACCACTCTTCTGACTCCTAGCATGCCTAGTCATTCTGCCTCTTTTTGCACTTTATACAAATGTAGGACACATTGATTTTTTACTTAATACCATATCAGGGACTTCTTTCCACATCCATACCTGTTCATCAATCTAAACCTAATAGTCACCTGCTGATCTCTTTGACCTTCTGACCTATGCCCCTGGGTAATTTAAATGAAACTAAATCTAAATCAATTTATTGCATTATATCTTTTCTTAACTTTTCTGTCCTTATTACACTTTGCAATTACATATTTAGTGGTTAGTATTTTTTTAATGCTTATCTACCCCATCAGAACATAAACTTTATGTGTGCAGGGCCTGGGTCTGTTTTGTTCATTTCCGTGTCTCCAGCACCTAATACAGTGGCCTCCCTTTAGGAGTCATCCAATAAATACTTCCTTGTTTTGTTTTTTTGCTTATCCTCACCAGAGGATATTTTTTCTATTGATTTTTAGAGAGAGTAGAAGGTGATGGGAGGGAGGGGGAGAGAGAGAAACATTGATGTGAGAGACAGACATTGATTGGTTGCCTCCTGCATATGCCCTGACCAGGGCCAGAGATCAAACTTGCAACCCAGACAGGCACATGTCCTTGACCGGAAATTGAACCTGTGACCCTTTGGTGCGTGGCTCAGCACTCTAACCACTGAGAAGCACTGACTAGAGGGGAAAATATTTCTTGAATGAATGCATGCATGAATAGATGAATGTGTGAATAAATTGTACAATTTCATGAGATGGAAAACACTAGGGAAAGACCATGCTGAATTCATGTTTAATTTGGATATACTGAGTTCAGAAAGACCATGCGATTTCCTATTGCAGTTTCAGCCTCCATACCCTTCCAGAATGAATCAAATTTTCTCTTTTGGTTCCTTGTCATAACTTACCATTTATGTGTCTGTTTCTTCCACTAGTCTGCTGGGTCTGTGATGGTAGGAACAGTGACTCATCACTTTGTTCCCAGTGGAGAAGTTGGCGCATGGATGGGCCTACTGAATGAATGAGCTGTAAGTGCCCCAGAGAGGGGCAAAAACAAAACCCCAAAACCCAAAACAGGATGCTCCCTGCTTGTGTCTTCCCCCAGCTGCGTCCCCAGAGCACAGTGTCTAACGCCTGGCACTCAGTGAACACCGAGTAAATGCTTGGGGAATTGAACTGTCCTTCCTCTGACTGCAGTTGAAATATGGCCTGTGCTGTTTGGGCTACAGAATGACCTTCCTTAGGGGACTCACTTGGAGGTGCCAAGACAAGAATGATCAGTATTTCAAAATGTGGAGGGCAGTGAGGTTATCTAGGAGGAGGGAATGTGAAGTAAATCTCATCTCTGGCAGTGGTGGAATAAAAATGTCCTACAAAGCAGACCTTTCCCGAGCCAGTGGGACAGTACCACTTCTTGTATTTGATTTATCATAAGTAGCAAAGGATAAAAACCACACCAACTATGGTTTCTATGAGGAAATTTGAATGTTGAAGGAATAAGAAATACTGAACAGAGAATTAAAGGAGTCTAGACTTTAGTACAAGCATGCAGGCAAAACATTTTTAGGGTGATTAATGTCCTTGGAAAGTATATCTTGTAAGAGTTTTTTTAATGATAGACATACTATTTTAAAAAAAAATACTTTTATTGATTTCAGAGAGGAAGGGAGAGGGAGGGAGACAGAAACATTATCGATGAGAGAGAATCATGGATCAGCCATCTCCTGCACACCCCCTAGTGGGGATTGAGCCTGCGACCCAGGCATGTGCCCTTGACTGGAATTGAATCTGGGACCCTTCGGTCCACAGGCCGATGCTCTATCCACTGAGCCAAACCGGCCAGGTCTTGTAAGAGGTTTTTTATGTTTAAAGCTATAATTATGCTATGGTGTGTGTTTGGAGTGTCTTGAATGTAACATTTACAACAAAATAGATGGTTGTAAATGAGAAGAATTAGGTGATGAGAACTTGGTCGGTAAGAATAGCCTTACAGATACATGATAAAGAGATAAGAACTGTAGTGTTGCAAGCACGCTATCAAATTGTGTTTGTAATTTTCTGTCCACATGCCTTTTCCTCCCACTACTCTGTCTGAGGTCAGGCACTGGGACTTGTTCATGCTGTATCCCCAGTGCCTGCAAAGAATAGGTGCTCACATGCTGGGATTGTGAGCTGGATCCCCAGTAGGGGGCATGCAGGAGGCAGTCAATCCATGATTCTCTCATCACTGATGTCTCTATCTCCCTCTCCCTTCCTCTCTCTGAAATCAGTAAAAATATATATTTTTAAAAAGTAAAAAAGAAAAAAGAAAAAGAATAGGTGCTCAAAATGATTGTAGAATGATGAATGTGTAATGCTTATTCTCATAATTGCAATAGAAAAGGCTTAAGGATTTCTATCAAGCTGCTATTAATAGATTTCTCTAGTGACTTCATGTCTATGTAGTTTGAATTATACACACACATTGCATATACAAGCACATATGTGTGTATACATACATATATACATAGATATATACACTTCATATAATTTAAAAATATAAATAAATATTAAGCAAACAACTCCAGGTTCTGCACAGTCTCTCCATGGTCATTAGTGACACTGGTGGCTGCCCAGAATCTTACCTTGAGGAAGGTCAGGCAGTCCTGGTTGTCACTCTTGTCCTTATTTCGTAGGTCGAAGTTGTAGAGGGCCCGGCAAAGTGGGGGTGGCTGGGGCAGCTGCTTGATGACCTCCACAGAGCTGGCCGGGAAGAACCCACTCACTCCATTGATCTCCCCCTGGTACCAGTTCTCGTCCAGCTGTCTCCGAAGGAGAATGACATCGCCCTTATTAAACCTCAGGTCACCAGGATTCTGCCCTCGGTAGTTGCATAAGGCCTTTGCTCGAGGCACCTGCCAATAAAACATGTACTTGGCTTAGAGGCTGGAGGAACAGAATGAATCATATTAATAATTAACTACTGAACCCTTCCAATGTGCTACGTGCTAAATGCGGATCATCTTGTGGATCTGTAGACACTGAGTGCAATGTTTACCACAAAGTAGGTTGTTATGAATGAGTAGAATTACTTGGTGAATTGTATGTAAAATTATATAGTAGAATTAGATGACCTGTGGACCATATCTTTGAGATGGACACTCTAATTATGCCCATTTCTAAGTAGGGTGACTGAGGCACAGAGTGGCTGAATAACTTGCCTGGGGTGACACAGTTGGGAAATGGCAGGTATGGGATCTGAACTCAGGCCACCTGAGTTTAGAGCTCCTGTTCTTAACCACTATGCAGGGCCAGAGTTCTGGATTTAACTCCACATGTATTTGAGTGAGTCAGCGACTCCGGGGCCTGGACGCGGACTGTGAATTTTGGCTCCCGCTCTTTTCCCTTGAGTGACCATGCTCAAGCTATTTACTCTTTTCTTAAACCACCTTCATTTATAAAATGAGGTAATAGTAGAACACCCACCTCATTAGGGAGTTGTGAGGAATCAGTAATATTCATAATAGTTTTAGCTTATGGCTTGGTCCATAGTATGCGCTCAGTAAATGATCTCCCTTATTATCATCACCTATAATGGAGGGCTGATGATATCAGTTCTACATATTCCTCAGTATCGATGGGAAGAAAACTGGGCTGAAAACTCCCCGAAGATAAAGTGTTACATGAGGGAGATGCCGCGGAACTTGTCTTCAGCTTTCTCTAGAAACTGTAAACCTCACCATGTTAGCCTCTCTAGGAAGTGCAACTGACACATCATTAGTCAGAAATCAATCATCAATATTTAAAATTTACCTAAAGAATCATCATTTGTTAAATCTGTTGTCTGTCTAAATCATTATTTCAGTCAAATGCCTTTCTTTTTTTCCTAATCGAAACGGTTTCTCCACACAGAAAGGACCTCACTCTGCTCTCCCGGAAGCCAGTTTGACAAACTGAACGTTCCAATAACTTAGGTTTAGTGGCAAGCCCGCCACTGTCACCTGGGATTGTACTTCACGTTGTGCTTTCTCAGCACTGGAGTGGAACAGTCCCCTCTCCTGGGGGCAGCCTTGCTTTTGTAAGGGGGTGGAAGAAACCATTCATTCTGGTCTTCAAGGACCTTCTGAGGCTGCAATGTTCATTTGAAAAGGAATTGCAAGCAGTTTAGGGGTAGAGCCAGGACAGGAGCAGCAGTGTCTTGCTGATGGATGGCAGAGAATGCTTTCCTGCTGGTCCCTGGGTACAGTAAGAGGAACCCAAAGGGGTAGGAAACCACAGGAACACAGCTCATCCTCAGCAAAGATGTGCGTACTAGGAGGTTTGCAGGGCCGTGGGTAAATGGAATTGACTGAATAAATTATGATGGACCCATACAATGGAATACCCTACAGTTATTAAAATTGATGTTGATCTATAATTAATCGTATTGAATTACTCAGAATATACTGTTAAGTATAATAGAAGAGGTTAAAACAATGTGTAGACTAAACTTTTATTATAAGTACATTTATATCTTTTTTTACCCAGGGAAAATGCTAAATGCTAGATGGCTATCCACCAACATTTTAAGAGGGGTTTATTTCTAAGTGGTGAGATTTTTGAATACTAAAAAAATTATTTCCCTAAGTGCTTAGCTGTGTTTTCTAACTTTTCTACAATAAATTGATTGTATTGCCTATTAGAATCGGATAGTAAAAATAAAATAAATAAAACTGAGGGATGAGAAGTGAAAGACAAGGGAAAGGAATTTGGGAAGGAAATAAGCCAAGCTGAGTAGGATTGGCAAACTACGCAACCAACTTTTTGGATACATTCTTACCTGAAAAATAAGCAGGTAGATAGATGCTGGATGAGAGCAAAAGATGTGTGTGTGTGGGGTGATCTAAACAGGCTACACTCCCAGGGTTGGCTGTATCAGGGACAAAGTCATCCCTCCATATTCCTTCTTTCCAATTTTCCATTGAAATAAATCACTTTTTTTTTCTGGTTACATGACCACCTAGAATAGTAGTCACATTTTCCAGCTTCCCTGACAGCTATGTTCTGGCCAAAGGGGTCTAAGCAACTTTTAGGAAGTGTTTTTACTGAATGAGACCAATTTTCTCTTTTCTTTCCTCCATTTCGCTATGTGGAATGGAGATGTGATGGCTGGGGCTCTGGCTGCCATCCCGAACAGTGAGGAGGAAGGTCACACCTACAGAGGAAAGGAAGTAGTCTGGGTTGTGGAGTCACTACTGAAGTCCTGAACTACTTTACTGCCAGACTTTTGTCTGAAAGTTAAATAAACTTCCATCTTGTTTAATGCACTGTTATTTTGGATTTGAAAAGGAAAAGAAAAGAAAGGAAGAATTTTAAAATTAAGAAAAAAATTAAAGCCCCTTTGACTTTGTATTATAATAATAACATTAATAGCTAATATTTATTATTTTAATGACTACTGAGCATGTATGTAAAACTAAAATTGCACTAAACGCTTAAGCCTCTTTGAAGATGCATTGACTCTGAAACGCTGAGATAGTGCCAATGGTTTTGTTGACCATAAATGACCCTAGGACACTGGTGGACTGTCCAGTGGGAGTTGGAGAGAACACCTAACATTACAACGCATGTTGTCAAACACACTTAATCTCCAGTTTTCTGACACCAAGTGCCAACTGTGGTACTTTCTTCCCTTAGGATGTTAATTCATAATTATTTCTTTTTTGTTGATGTGTGATACCTTTTCCATTGATTTAAATGTATACATTACTTTTACTCCACATGGCCAGCAGTACTCATATATTCCCAAGCCACTGGACCACTTGAGTGCATAAATGCCACTGTTTAATGAAATACATATATTCAGGCCTGTAAAACCTCACAGTATGAACTTGGGGTACTTCTGCAAATGATTCTGACTTCTGGGTATTTATATGGACCATGGTGATATCCAAAAGAAAAATGCTTTTTTATTTATAGATTATTTCATTGAACTTTGTAAAATGGTTATCATTAGTGTATTTACTGTGCCCTCCCAAACTCATCATCTTTTCTCTACCTCCCCTCAGTATAGATAAGTATCGTGAAAGTGAATTGTAAATTCTATTTTTAACACAAAGACTCTTTTCATCTTCTTTCTCTTCATTCTGGACAACCCCTCCCCTTGTATTCTCAGTTCTACATTCATACCCATAGGACACATTGCTTCCATGCTGTAAAGGAGGAGGAAGGGAAGGGGAGGGAGAGAATCTGAAAAGGGGAAGGACATGAACAATTATTGTTGTTCTGGCGAGCCACAGAAAAATTTCTGGCATTTGCCCAATTGCACTTTCCATGTATTATCTCAATCATATGATCTCTTGTACCAGTGAAGTGGATGGTACACCCCATTTTACTGAAGAAGCAGCAGAAGTTGTGAGGTGTTTGATGTTATACCGAGAGGTCACACAGCTTGTGTATGGCAGCCCCGAGACTGACTTAGGCTCATTTGACCTCAAAGCAGCCTGGCTCTTCATCCAGCTGAAGTCACCTAAGTGTGTATTTCCATCATAAAACTCATTGGGGACTCTGTTTTGTAATCAAAATCGGAACAGAGTATGAATGTAATTTGCTTGCTGCTGGCTGCATTAGCATGAATTATTGAGCTCCAGAGCCCTCACATAAAAGTTAAGCACCTGAAGAGACCCAGCTGGTTGATTCTATCCGGTCCTCAGCTGTTCTCTCAAGGGAAAATGACTCCAAGTGCCACATCAGCAATCACCGTTGTCTTGTTGGTAACAGCGTTCATCACCCATGAGTGTTTTCCCAAGTGCAGGCAGGAGGGGGAAGGGGGAAGTAGGAGTGAAGGTCTCACAGCCAAGTTATTACCACACTCTCTTTCTTGGTGTTTTCCTGAAAGTCAGATAATCCCATGGAAGCTAGTATGTACCTAAGAAGCTTTCCTTTTCTGGGATTCAAAAGACTCAAGATTTCTATGCTCCTGTAATTTTCTATTGCTGTGTCACCTCAGTAGGGTTTGAAAGCCACAAGGGCCATGCTTCTTGGAGGAACAATGGAAGCAGGGCATGTGGAGGTACTCATAGTAGAATTATGTTGGAGTAATTATGAATGTTAGTAGTAAAATTATGGCAAGCATCCCTTCTTTGCTCTTCTGATGGGCATGTCATTCACTCTGGTCTCACCACACACACAGAGTTATGCGGTCCAGGCAGGCCAGTTAGAGTATCCCAATCCCCCTGGCACAGTGGTTGGTACAGGTCAGGCATGTGCCCCAAACAAAGCCAGTTAGAATCTTCCTTGAAGTTTGATATATAGATGCCAAAAAGTGAGTCTTACTTTTGGATCATGAGCCTTGAGTGATGAGCTGTGGACTACCATTGGTGATATTTCCCAACCAGTAGACACACCTTCCTGATTACAGCTGCAGAAGGCAGCAGAACCAGAGCTATAGTGAGATAGATAGGTAAATAGATAGGTAACTGGATAGATGGAGCCTTGACAATAACATTTGAATACCTAGATCCAGTTGTCCTTGAAGGATACTCAGTTAAATGAGACCATATCCCCAATGTGGTGTTTATTACTTAAACTACTTGGAGTTATTTTCTGACACTTGAAACTGAACAAGTCCTGACTAACACATATTAAAAATCCAGAAACAACAAAACTGGGTAACAATGGAGTATTCAAATAGCAGACTTCAGAACAGCAGGAGGTCTAGCTGGCAAGAGCCCTGAGTTTATTTCCCATTGGAAAATAATGAAGGAGGCATGTGGTTGAAAACAGGGTGAGAGGAAAGGAGCCCAAGTAGAGAAGAACCACCCCAGTGAGGCACACAAGGGGAAAAGTGAGCTGGGGGGTGAGAACACAGCCTGCTATGTGCCCAGCTCTTCACCGTGCTCTAGTGACACTTCCCACTCATTTAGAAAGGAGTTGGCCCAGTTCTCTCTAGTCCTGGCACCAGGTGAGGCCAAAATCAACATGCTGAGCTAACTGCTTGCTTCCCTGAGCTGGTCATGAGATCACCCATCACTGCAGAATGGAGCCAAGGAAAAACATCCTGGCCTTTGGCTCAAGCTATCATTCACCAGGCTATGAATTTTCTGTTGGAGAATTCCGGACTTGTGGCTGAAGCGCCTCTTTCATCTTTATCTTTGAGCCCTGAACATAAACAAGTGTTTAATAAATGCTTGATGGATGAGTGAATTTGTGAATAATTAAGAAGCATCCAGGAATCACCATTCCGAGAGAAAAAGGATGCATGCAAGATTAATAAGTATGACTGATAATAATGATTTGAAATCAGATCTATTGGTATGAGTTGAAAAATTTTTAAAAGGAGAGTTTGGTTGTATTTTCCAGATTGCCCTGAACTTTAATAATTTGGTGCTACACACACTCAAAAAATGTGCAATACTCCCATAAACTCAGGAAACACTGAGTTAAAGCCACACACGTTTTTTTGCTGACCTTCTCAGAAGGTTTACTCTGCTGTGATTTCGTATTTGCATCTGGACCACTTTGCAGGATTAGCAGAACAGGCCTGGGGAATGCTGGGTAAGGCAAATGTGACTTCCCCCGGGATTTCACTCTATTGGCCAGACAAAGGGTCAACTAACTGTCCTGGATCCTAACTTCCTAGTCTCTGCTTAGCCAGCTGAGCCACCCCCCATCCTCCCTCCCCGATAACCCTTTTGGAGTAGTTTGTTGGGGACAATGGAGTGTATATTAGAAAGTGCTGGCTGGCCCTTGAGCACGTTTTCCCTTCTCTGCTGAGCAGAAAGAACTCAACAGGATCAGATCTGGCTGCTCTTGGCCAAGCCCGGACCATCTGCTGCCCGGGGGCTTGCGTTCACCAGAGGCACACATTACTGTGATCTTCTCTAAATGTGAAGCCCTGAATGTGGGCATTCGAATTTGAGAGCAGGCTATGAGACACTCGATGTGAGTTTCTTTTTTTATAGAGAATTTTACTTGTTCAGGAAGGTACTAGGGTGCAACAGAACACAGATATTAGAGTCAAGTAAGATGTTGGCTTGCATTCTGGATTTTGTAACTTCGGCCAAATCACTTCCTGATTCTTAGTTTGGCTCACCCACAAAATGGGGCCAATGCTAATACTTCCTTGTGCAGTAAACTCAGCAAGTCTGAGTTATACAACTGCATATGTTCCAATGAAAGTTCTGGCCCTTGACCTGAGAGATAACCCATAAGCCCTTGAAATATCTTGCCTTATCAGTGAGATTTTGACTTCCTGGGGCCTTGAGACACACCAGAGTCTAAGCTAACAAAGTGACTTATGGTGGTGGGTGTGGCTCATGCACTACAACCTTGACTTCTAGAGGGGCTAGAGACTAAAGTCAACCACACAGGAAGTCAGTCATGCCCACCTGACCAAAACCCAGTAAATGTCCCAGGACATCCAGTCTCTGGTGAGCTTCCATGGTTGGCAATATTTTATGTGTGCTGTTATGCACTGTTGTGGGGCAAAATAAGTGCTCTCTGCTCTGGGAGAGGGCAATTCAGTTGTGCCTGGTCTCCCCTGGACTCTGCCCTGTGTAGCTTTTCCCATTTCTGACTTTAATCTGTATCCTTTCACTGTAATAAATTATAAATGTGAGTATCATATCTTTGCTGGGTTCCATGAGCCCTTCTAGTGAATCATTGAATCCGAGGGGGGTCTTGGGGACTTCTGAACACACTTTCTCATGGGTTTGTTGAGAGAACTAATGAAATAAACTACATTGAGTAGTTAGTAGAATGTTCAGCAAATAAGAAGTATTCAACCTGGCCAGTGTGGCTCATAGTTTGATTCCTGGTCAGGCACATGCCCGGGTGCGGGCTTGATCCCCAGTAGAGAGTATGCAGGAGGTAGCAGATCAGTGATTCTTCTCTCCCTCTTCCTTCCTCTGAAATCAGTTATATATACATGTATTCAGTAAACAAGGATACTTAGAGATTTTTCCCAAAGGAGGAGAGGGAAGTAATGAATTACTGTTACACTTCTGGCCTGATTTTTCCAACCCTACTTGTTATTCATTCTTTCTTTCAATAATTTTTTTGAGTGACAACTATGCCAAACATTGTGTAGTTGGAGAAAGAAAGATCAAACTTATAAGTAAATAGATAAATATATAATTACAAGTTGCAGTAAGTTTTATGGAAGAAAAGAATAGGGGGGTGAGAGATACTGAGAGTTGGGAAGGGAAATGATGTAAGTAAGATTCGTATTATTGGCCCTATCTCTGTATCTAAAAATCTATTCTGTTCTGTGACTTTTGTCATGGATCTCTCTCTTTATTTCACCTTCCCCCAGTCTCTGTCTTCTAGTCCTAGGTAGAGAGCTGGGGCTTCATAGCACTCCAGTTCTGGTCTTTATCCATCTCCTGACACTTTGAGTCAGTGGGCATGGCCTCCTTTCCTCCCTCTCTTAATAAAATATGAATTAAGCACTACTTTCCCTTAGTTCCAGGATATGCCAGACTTCTTTCCCTTGCTTCCTGCTGCCTCCCAACAGGGTCCTATAGCAGGAAAGAGGTGAATGAAGCAGGAATTGACACCAGTGGGCAGAGAAAGAACAACTCAGAGTCATCAGCCCCTTTAGCATGCTTTCATTTTTCCTCCAAACATTTCTCTGAGATTGCTTTGGGGTGATCTCATTCCCCCATCATAGGAGGTAATCCCAGACAAGTTCATAGCCATATCCCTGGCTCCTGACATAAGCTGGTTCTTAATAAATAGCTTGGGGTTGCTTTTGAAATGGGTTGGGTGCCAGGTACCAGAGATGTTCAGTGAGATAGCACTGAAATTATCCAGAGAACCAAAGCATTTCCTTTGCCATTGCTTGCTCCAGGAGGGCCCAGGGCACCTGTGAGGAAAGGCTGGAGGTACTGGCAGCTTGAAGGACAAGGGGAGGAACTATCTCATTCATCCCAGGAGGGAATTCTGCTTCCTTCCATTATCCACATTTCCAGAGTGAGCTTTTGCTACAGGTGTGGCTTCTGGTACACGAGTCTCTTTCCACATGGTTTGAGAAACAGCCAGATCCACCATGCAGAAGGAGGAAAGATGAGTCAATGACGCTCACACCCTCACCTCTTCCTCTGGTTTAGGAAAATAAAGCTTTTATTACATGGTCACAGGCTTTCTCCCTCAAGTTGTTTCTTTCTTTCATTTCCACGTAAAGATTTCTGGAGCTGAAGGAGGAATGACTAGTGACAACATGACCCAGGCAAACAGTAGAATGTTTCTGATAATGGGGCCATCTGGTCTGGGCGCTGGAGTTGACCTCTAGAAGTGATACTCAGAAAGTAGTGTCTTTGAGTGACGCACAGAACCTCAACTGCAAAGAGATGATTTTTTACCTTTCCTTCCAACTCTAAAGATAACAGGATATTAAGGTGAATGATCAATACTCCAGGAGTATCTTTACAATACTACAGAAATAAAGGTGATGGATTTGAAATGGAACCAAATTGGCAAAATGTAGATAACTATTGAAATTTGAGTCATGGGTAGAAGGCAAGTTATTGTACTATTTTCTCCACTTTTGTGTGTATGAGGTCCTTAGAATTGCTGGTGAGGTGCAGGTGCCACCAGCAGCCCAAACTGCAGTGGTGAGGAATGAAGTGGCTGTGAATGCTCCCAGACCTTTGGGGACAATGACTTTGAGGATGAGAACTAAAGTGGTTGGGCTTGTCTTCTGTTGTCAAAAAAGTTACATTTTGATTTCAAATGGATTAGTCTTCACTGTCAAGACTTCTCTCTCTCTCTCTCTCTCTCTCTCTCTCTCTCTCTCTCTCTCTCTCTCTCTCTCCTCTCTCTCTCGTATCTGTGTCTCTGTGTGTGCATATTTACACGTATTTGCACTTTAATTTGGTGGTAGCATGGGAAAAACCTGCATGATCCTTGTTGAAAGCAGCAAGCCTGGGAAGTGAGAATTCTTCCCTCTCAGTTCAGTTGTCCTGAACTGAGCCAAGATGTTCATCCCAGGACCTTCTGCAATTTATCTGCCTCTTTTAAATAAAAATTCAGATCATTCCTTTCATTTATACTAAATTGAACAGATATAACCTTGGAGAAAAAAATACCTTGCCTGCCTATAGAGTTGGACCCCATGTTAGGAGTGAGTGTCTCTATACCAGAAAGATGCTAAAGATCCACATGTCATCTGTCCCACTAGACACAGGGTCATATTTTCAAGTAGAAAGCTTGAATTTAAGGAAACCTTCTGGAAGTCCCTGAGATATGGAAACTGTCTTCTCTGATTAAGCTATAGAAGTGTCTCAGCGGTTTTTGCAACCATTTTTCACTCTGAGATAGAGTCTGTAGTCCTCCTAGGAATGTGAGATATTGCAGGATGTGTGGACAGTTATTTCTTCCCATAAGGTCATATCCAGATAGGAGACAGTATCCTTGGCATTGCCTCTGTCTTCTGCATCTTTGTCTCAGAAAGCCTTTACTGTCCCTGAAGGCTGAATTGTGTCTCTTTTTTTGTGAGCCATTGGGCTCCATCTTTCCCCTGTCACAGAACTCATCACCTTGTATTGTAATTGCTGGTTTACTTGTCTGCCTGTTCACCAGATTTAAACTCTGCACGGTCTGTGATTGTTCATCTAAATTCCTAACACCTGGCAAAGTGACGGCATCCACTAATTCATTCAACAAAAATGTACCAAATGCCTATAATAAGTAAGCCAGACACAATGTGTGCCTTTATGGGACTTACATTCTAGCAGCATCTAGTAAGCACTCAATAAGTATTTGTTGAATGAATGAATAAATGAATGAATCAATATTAAACCTCACCATTCCACTTAACCCTAATTTCAACTTTGATATTTTGCCATCTCTGTTCCAACATGCCTGCCCAGCCAGCATAGCTCAGTGGTTGAGCGTTGACCTATGAACCAGGAGGTCACGGGTTCGATTCCTGGTCAGGGCACATGCCTGGGTTGCGGGCTCGATCCCCAGTGGGGCATGCAGGAGGCAGCCAATTGATTCTCTCTTATCATTGGTGTTTCTCTCTCACCCTTCCTCTCTGAAATCAATAAAAATATATATTTTTTAAAAAGATTCCAACATGCCCAACTAGTTATTTTTCGAAGATTGGGGAGTATCCAGGCATACTAGCCACAGATAAAATAATATTTTTCCAGGTCATCCTTTACAAAAAGGCCCCATTATTCAAAATGTGCTTTGAGCTCTGTCCATATCCCAGTTTTTCCAAAGGATACCTGCCTGAGACACTCCTCTTATTGAAGACTCTCCCCGCCCCCACATGTCTTCTACATCAAGTCTATAATCTCTATTGCAGGCAGCCATGATGAGTGACAAAAATTGCCAGCTGGTAGGAAAGGGAGCAGAAGGGAGCAAGGAGGTATCTTTTTCTGCCTATTCAGAACATTGAAATCCAATTTATTGCTGGCCACTTGAGCCAAAGAAAGCAGCTCTCAGCAGCTGTTGATCTGAGAGGCTCCAGCTCATTTCCATGACCTGGCTGTCACACTCCTCAGGCACGTCTGGGAGTGGGTCAGCATGAAGCAGCAGCCCTCCTGTTCTCTCCCCGAAGGCCTGGCCTTGGGTGGGCCTGTTTCAGATGGCAGAAAATGTGATAGAGTCACTCTTTCAAAATCTTTTTTTCTTGTGGATGGACATTCCTTGGTAATTGCTGCCCCAGGGTTCCTCCTCTTATTATTACTCTTGTCCTCAGTGGTGTGCTGGTAAACCAGCTGGGGGTTGGGGGTTCTGATTTGCATCAATTTCCATGGTGTAGATACTCCTACTTTGACTACCAACCTGATGTCACTGAATATGGAGGTGGGAAGACATAAGACCTGTGTGTTACTGCCTTTCATGTTCCAGCACCACTAGATACCTTGCTGTCTGACTGGCACTCGCTCCAGAGGTGAAAGGTTGCCCTAGACTAGCACCATTGTCTTTCTTACAGTTGGAACTCTAGGATATGGTTGTAAAATCCTTTTGTATCTGTTTTATCATCGGGCTCTGACCACAACACTGGTAGGTAAGAATGACAATGCGTATTTGGTAGAGGAGGAAACTGAGGCACAGGAAGATATGACTTGCCTCAGCTCCCATAGCTGGGGTTCACTGTTCTTCTCTCTCCACTCTTGACTCTGGCCATTCTCCTCTCACACGGCCCATTGCAGCCAAATGGAACATCATTTTGTGCTACCAATGCCTCGGTCACTCTCACTCCTTCAGTTCTTCCCAGAATATTCTTTCTGAATTCCACCCTCTCCCTTTCCTGCCCAACTGTTGCTTGTCTTTTGGGGTCTCAGCTTAAACATCATGTCCCTGAGTGTCCATGTCAGCGTCAGGGATCCCTGCCGTGTGCATTTATGACTCTCTCTAGCACCTCCATCACACTTATTTGTCAAATGGTGTTGAAGTGGCGTGTTCATTGGTCTGCCTCCTCTACCAGACGGTAAACTTGGCGAGGGCAGACACTTTCATCCAGCTCACCTCTGAGCCTAGTGCCAAACACAGTGTCTGGCCCCACAAGTATTTTTAGAATAAAGGGATTCCTGAATGATGGCTTCCTACCCCTGTTCTCTGAGCTATCTCCCATCAGGGCCCCATAGAATCCACTTCCTCATAGATTGGTTGAGGTTTTCTCAGGAACCTGGGGAGGCTCCTGCCACAGTGCTCAGCCAGCCAGACTGCTCCCTCGTCAGTTGCAGCTGCTCACCTCCCCTGCCTTGCCACGGCCCCTCTGGGCTTTGCAGAGTGTCACAGAAGCAAGCTGAGAAACCTGTTTGGTGTGCTATGAAATGTGCTCATTACACGCATGCCAGGACAGAGACATAGGAAGAAGGCTCCAGCCAGAAGCACCCGAACCTTCGGGAAAGGAGGAATGTTTAGGAATATTCTGGAACGAACATGTCCCATAATAATTGCAAGACTAAGCCTTATGGATTAGCCCTGATTCCCTCAATTTCCCCCTGCGGAGGCAGAAAAGGATCCGGGCTGCTTACATGCTGGGGATCTGCTGACCTTTTGGCACCACAGAATCTCAAACATACCTGAGGCATTTATTACAAACATCTAATCATCTGCAAACACAGGCGGCTGCCACTTAAAACAGGCAGGAGCAGGGTCGGGCAATGCTAGTTCCTTCCTTTATTTTACCGAGCCCGCCTAGTGATAAAACTTCAGGGTGTTCATATTTGCTCTGGAGCATATATGAGAAAAGTTAATTTACCAATCATCAGAGGACCTGGTTATGCCTCTAAGCATTTAGTCCAGCAAAAGTTTGCATGGTGATAAAATGTGCTATTCTGTAATGTCTAATACAGCAACCACCAGCCACATGTGGTTACTGAGCCCTCGCCAGGTGGCTGATGCAAGGGAGGAACCAGATTTTAAATTTCATTTACTGTTAATTAATTTAAATTTGAAGTTAAGTAGCCACATGTGGCTAGTAGCTACTATATTGGACAGCACAGCTCTACATCTAACCTACAAATTTTGTCTAGGAGATGAGAGTTTTAACTTTTAAAGATATACATATATATATCACACACAATTCCTGTGACTGTTATATATACATATCACAAGAATTACAGAAGATTGAAAAACACATGAAACGACACAAAAGGGATATAAAAAATTTCAGAAAATGGGAAACTATAAGACAAGTGCAATAGCAAGGGAAAAAAGAAGAGAAAGTACGTGTGTATGTTTGGAACCCAGAGGTTAAAAAAGACTTAAGAGGCATATCAACGAAATGCAATGTGTGGAACTTTGTGGATCTTGATTCAAACAAACCAATTATTAAAAAATTATAAAACAATTGGGGAAATTTTAACACTGACTGAATATTTGATGATATCAGGAATTTTTAGATGTGATAATGGTATTGAGGTGATGTTAAAAAAAATAGTCCTTATCTTTTTAAAGGTACCTATTAAGTTGTTTACACATGAAAGAGGATGATATGGACTTGATGAGTGGGCTACAGATGAAATAAGATTGGTCTTATGTAACTGGTCTTATGGAATCCAAGTGATTGGTACATTGGTTCATTATTATTATATTATCTATTTTTATATTTAGAAAATTTCACAATAAAAAGTTTTAAAAAATCGTAAGAGGGATGCCAGTGTTGGTGAGAGATGGGCAAACAGGCACTTTCCTTCTTAAATGTTGGGAGCTTAACATTTTATATTGGGAAGGCAACTTGGGTACATTGATCAAGACCTAAACTATGTGTTCCTTTTGACTCAGGAATCCTAGTTTTAGGAATTTCTCCTGCAGACATATGCAAGAATCTATATAATGGGCTGTGAAGTGCAGGGTTTTTTATAATAGTGAGGAATTGGAGATAGCCTAAACGTCCTTTGGTCATGGATTGGTTATATAAATGATGGTATGCAACTACTGTGGAATGATACACAGTAGTTGAGATTTAAAGAGAATAAGATAGATCAGTGTGGACTGCCATCAGAAAGATGTCCATGATATAGTCTTAGGTTAAAAAAAAGCAAATTTCAAAAATTATGTGTAGTATGACCCAATGGAAGCAACATATGTGTGTATATGTGTATGCATATATAGATATTTTGTTGTAGAAGCACAGATAAAACTTGGAAAAAAACATACATCAAATTGATCCAGGGAGGGGAGGAGCTTACAGCTCCACTGAAATGAGCATGAGTGGCTGTGTTATCTGTGGCTCTCGAGTAGCTAGACTCACATTGTTCCATGAATAATTAACAATTGGCTCTCCCATCAGACAACCTGGCTGCTATGGTCTGAATGTTGTGTGTCCCCCAAATTCAGTGATGAAACTCTAATCCCCAAAGATGATGGTTATTAGGAGCTGGGGCCTTAGGGAGGTGCTTAGGTCATGAGAGTGGAGCCCTCACAAGTGAGATTGGTGCTGTTTTGAAAAAGACCCCAGAGAGACCCATAGCCTTTTCATCTTGTAAGAAGACACTAGCTATGAACTAGGACGAGGGCTCTCATCAGGATGCAACCATGCTGGTGCCTTAATCTTGGACTTCCAGCCTCCAGAACTGTGAGAAATAAATTTCTGTTGTTTATAAGCCACCCAGTCTATGGCATATGTTATAGTAGCCCAAAGGGACTAAGACACTGGCCCTTCCTGTCAGAAGAAAACAAATGTTTTTGTGACAAGAAGCTTCATTCAGCACAAACTGCTGATCCCTACTTCCACAGGGGAGAGGCGTTTAAAAAATTCATTTCTGTCGTGGTTGCTGCCAGTTACTGAGCAACACCCTTGGCCAAACACTGTGCTAAGAGGTCTATGCACATGTCTCTTACTCTCAGGCTCTGGAGTCAAACTCAGATTCTCCCACTTGCTATTTGTGGCCTTGGACTAGTTACTTCAGCTCAGTTTCCTCCTCTCTAAAGTGGAAGGAAAAATAGTACCTATCTCATGGGTATGTGAATTCAATGAGATAATGCATATTAAGTGCCTGGCATATATAATTGCTCAGTAAATGTCTACTCATTGTTTTCTCACTCCAGCATTTCTACAGCCTTCTGTGGTCTAAATACTATTATGCATCCATTTGGCAGATGAGGAAATGGAGTCCTAGAGACAGTGGTATGCTGGCACCAGGTCACATGGGTTTATGAAAGCAAATGTTAAATTCTCACACATCATTTTGAGTTGGCCCACCATCATGTTGGTAGCTTGAAATTAGCTGTGGTGGGATGTGAGTATTTACACCATGGGAATCAGCAAACACTGCATTCCCTCCCTGCCCCCCTTCCCCCTCTCCCCCCAGAGCTGTTCATTGAACATTACCAGCACATTGAGTAGTTAAGTGACTCATCTAAGGCCCCGTGGCTGGTGTGTGGCAGAGCCTGGATTTTAATGCTGCTCTGCTCAACTCTAAGGTCTTAATGCTTGGATATACCTCATGGGAGGTTTATATACATATATACATATGTAAATCTCTCTTTAAAAGTCAGAGCACTCATCTCCTGGACAAAGCTAGTTGGATAATGCTTTTCAACATCATGTCCCTAGAGAAGTGGTTTTCAAAATTTAGGGTGCTTCAGATTTATCAGGCAGGATGTTGTTGAAACATAGATTTCTGAGCCCCACTCCCAGAATTTCCTATTCATTTTTTGGGTGGGGTTCAATAATTTACATTTCTAACCAGTTCCCAGTGATGTTGGTTCTACTGGTCTGGGACTATACTTTGGGATCTATTGTTCTAGTGCAAAAGCTGAAGCTTTGTGTTGTACATCTTGCCATAATCTTACCAGGTCCATGGCTTTAGCAATCCTCTCATCTATAGATGGGAAGGTTTAGGTAGTGATTCTAGGCCCTGAGCTTTCTGCTGGAGAGCGTTCTGGTAAGATATCGTGCTCCCAGCAGTTCGAGCACAGGAAAACAAGAACCAAATCTTGGTGCCTCTCTCTAGTTGGCCTCTGCTTAGCTCTGGCCACTATCCCAAGAGCCTGAGCCACTCCCCACATACAGCAGGAGGCAAATGAAAAAACACACACCACATTTCAAAGTCTATCTTTAAAACCTGGCAGAAAGCTGCCCTATAATTATACTAAGTGAACTAGTTACAACTTCTCTTGTATTGATGTAGGATTACTGAGAGATTGCTCACACAGTTCTGTGGAATTCAGTTAATGAAGTTAGAGCTTTCTAAAAAAAACCACCTCTCTCTTCTAACCATTTCTGGCCTCCTAAATATTATAGGTAACAAAATCACCAAGGAAAAGGAGGTAGGCCCTGAATTAATGTTTCTGATCAGAACATGTTTACTACTTTAGAAGCACAACTTTCCCAGCCTAGTTTTCTAACTTAAGTATCTCATTTTTGCAAGCTCTTAGAGGAGAAAGCAAGAGGGCATGGAGAGACATATAAAAACTCACCTGTGGACATAACTTCAGAAGAATTAGAGAAGCTAAGATGGGGATTTGGCTATACCAAGTTTGCACAGCTTTAATTCATTCTATAACAGTGTCCTACTAATACACCTAGCCAAGGAAGGACCAGGCCAATGGACTTTGGTAGTCCCCTTTTATAATCCTGGGTTTGGGAGATAAGACAGGCATTCTTGGCTTAATAGGAACTATGGGCTTATACCATTTGGACTTGCTTTGATTGAGGAAATCAGAAAATATAATTCTGGGAATATGAATTCTGGCTGACAATTGGAATTCCAGTTTCTTGAGAGTAGGAAATAAATCTCATTAATCTGTAGCCCCACATTCCTGAGCACATAATTAGAGTTCAATAAACTCAACAAATGCTTGAGAATGCCAGAATCTTTTGGAAAGAACGAGTCAGAACAATTTGCATTCAAATCCCAACTGTATTTTCTACTATTTGTGTTACTTGAGCAAGTCCTTTAGCTTCTTTGACACTCTGACCTGTAAAATGGGGGTCAATCAGTCAACAAAATTTACTGAATGCCTGCGTGTGCTGATACTGTTCTAGACACCGGGGCTATGTCAGTGAACAAGGCGGTCAGGATTTCTATCCTCAAGGTGTATGTAATATTAGAGCCTATCTCAAGCTCTTATCCCATGGAAGGGATAAGGGTCAGACCTCCTACCCTATCATGCCTCTACCATTAACCAGCTGTGACATCTCGGCAAGTGAATGTAATAGGACCAGCCATATGGGAATGCTGTGAAGGCCTCCACCACACATCCATCCTTGCCTTTTTGTATACATTGGAAAGGCATTTCTTTGGGCAGATGAGTTACACAAAGAGGCACTCCTACAGAGGAGCTGATGTGGTCCCATTCCAGGGCTTGGTAAGAGGCTGGATTCCACCTTCAGTATACCTACTTGGCTGGGTACCTTGTGCAAATACATGTAAAGTTCCGACAACAAACAGTACTTGACATAGAGTAAGTATTCAATAAATGATAGTGTTTATTATTGCAGGTGTTTGATAAAAATTTAATGCAAGCAAGGCGTTAACAATATACAGTTGATATTGAATAACTGTTAGTTCCTGTCCTCTTAGTATGTGGAGAAATAGTCAACATATGCATCACAACAAAGTATAGGTGATGGGCTAGCAATCAAAAGACTTGGGTCTGGTCCGAGCTCACCCATTGCATGCCTCTAATTGCCCAGGTGACCTTCACGAAACCTCAGCTTTCTCATCTGTCCATGTAATGAGGGTGCGGATTGGCTAGGCCATGTGCTGGAATTATGACATAAATGCATTTCACTGTAACATGTTCTTCCTTTGCCTAGTGTGTGTATAGACACATATGGGTATGAGACAGTCTCAGGAAAGTGGTGAGTAGGTGAAGGTGTCTTAGAGAGACTCTCTATTTCAACATGTTTTTTTATTATAAAGCACTGGTGGAGATGACGGGACTTGACCAACATTCACACAATGAGTAGCTCTAGAGCAGCGGTTCTCAACCTGTGGGTCGCGACCCCTTTGGGGGTCGAACGACCCTTTCACAGGGGTCACCTAAGACCATCAGAAAACACATATATAATTCCATATTGTTTTTGTGATTAATCACTATGCTTTAAATATGTTCAATTTGTAACAATGAAATTGGGGGTCACCACAACATGAGGAACTGTATTAAAGGGTTGTGGCATTAGGAAGGTTGAGACCCACTGCTCTAGAGGGTTTCAAGTGACCTTGAACTTGGATAACCATGGGGAGAACTGGCTAGAGAGCCTAGCTGTTGACTAGATGGCTTAGGCATGTGAGATTCTGTTTTCTGTCTTAGGCTTGCTTGGGCTACCTGAGTGACAGAGGCTCAATCACTTCTGGTTAATTTGATCTAAGATTCTATCCAGCTCAGATATTCTATCAGTCAGTGACTAATATCTTCCATTTCACATCGACTTTTCCAGTTAGAACAAGACTATTCAAATTCCCAATCAGGCACATGAATGAGGCATTCTCTCTCTCAATTTGGGGAGTAAAACTATTGCAAGGTGGTTTCTAAGCAGTTGGTGAGTTTAGCTTATAGGCAAGTGCATTTCAGAAAAATCCCTTTTTTGTTTCTCCTTAACTCCACTAGTTTGTAAAATAATAAAAGTCACCATTAAGTGAGTGTTTGCCGTGGTTCAGCAACTGGGCTAAAAGTGCATGTAGATGCATTATCTCATTCAGTCCTTCCAACCAGCCTATGAAGCAGGTATTACTGTTAGTTTATAGGCAAAGAAATATGAAGCTCAGAGAAGTAGCCAACCTAAGATCACACAACTGATAACTGGCCTCTTTTCTCTGCAGCACCGGGCCTTTATTAATGATTGCTCTCTGTGAAGCATTACGTGATTGGCTTTGCTGTTGTAGTTGCTTCATATTCCAGGTCAATTAACATTTTATAAATATTTGCTAAAAACCCACTATGTGCAAAGAAAGGTTCTTTATTGGTATGTATGTGAACTCTCTTACTAGAGCCGCACAGTTATGCATTTATATATACTGTTCACTTTATTATAAGTGACATTTATTGGTCAATTATTCAGTATTGGTCAATATCTCATCTAAGTTTTACAACAGCCCAGGAAGAAGGTCCTCTATTATCCCCACTTTCAGATAAGGAATGTGAGCTACAGAGCAGGGGTTTTTCTTTAGCCCCCAGCTTGCAAATAGCAGGGCCAGGCATGAGAACACAGTGTTTTCTGTTTTCTTCGACTCTCCACTGAGGGTCCAGTGCTCTGCGTAAAGTCTGAACTCAATACAAGCTTATTGCTTGGTTAGACTCCAGCAGGGTTGACTATGAATCATAGGATCAATGGTCTTACTCATTTCTCCCTCCAGGCAACGCCTCCTGGGGGGCGTTGTCAAATCAAATAAGTAGTGCAGACCGCTGGGGTGGGTCCTGGGACTAGCCAACCTACCTGCCCTGAATGGTGCAAGAGGGATCCAATTTCTAAATCTAAACCCTTCCTTTTCCCCACACTGTTGTGAGTCATCTTGTGTCTGCATGAGGAGGCTTCCCATGGTGCCTGCAGTTGCCCCTTTAAGACATTAAGAGGGGAGTGAGGGGTGTGCCATGTTCAGCCATCCTTCTTAGAACAAGTGCTGGAAAGTTCTGGTTTCTGAGGACTGATGCCGAGCAGCACTTTTGGAGCCATCTTGTTAGAGTGGCTATTGGGAAACTGAGCTCCAGTGTCAGTTGGGAAGGAACGAATGCCCAGGAATAGAACGGGGCATTGCAAATGAGCCGTGAAAAACAAGTGCAGGCCCTGGCCCAGCCGCCTGGGCCCAGATGCTCCCCTACAGAAATTTGGCAGAACGTGGGTGGAGGACGCTGCCTGGATGAGCTGGGTGTCTCCAAGGTCCCGGGCACAGCTTGGCTGTCGTATTTAGCTCTCGGTTCTGAAAAACTCAGGTGGGCCAGAAAAGGGTTCAGAAGCATGAGACTTGTCTATGGTTCCCCTGGCTTCAGTTCAACATCATGCTTTTCTAATTGGCTACTTCCTGTTGTAATCCATCCAATATATTTCAGGTTTCCTTATTGATTGCCAACTATTTTAGGAACAAATTTGCATTCGTTTGGAAACTGTTCTCTTTCATTTCTCCCTTTATTCTCCTTTCCTCTCCCCTTCCCTGCTCTCTTAAAATACAGCATAGTAGTTATATACTCGGGCTATGGAGTCTAATGCAAATGAGGATGAATTTGTTTTACAGTTTTATACTCTGTAAACTTGAGGAACTCAAGTCCTCTGAATCCTGGTTTGCTCTTTTGTAAAATGGTAATAATAGTAACATCTACCAATTAAATAATAAAATGCATGTAAAGATTAATTGGCCCAGTACTTTGCATACAGTACATGGTTAATTAATGTTATGTATACATAGATACATTTTCCTTCTCTTTTTGTTTTTCTTTTCTTCTTGCTCTTTTTTTTCTTTCCTTTCCTATCCATCTGTGGCTGACACTCTAAGGTGAGTCCCATGATCCCCCATCTGAACAAAGGTGTTCATGCCATTGTGTAATCCCCTCCCCTTGGGTGTAGGCAGACTTGTAACTTGTTTCTAAACAACCGAACATGGCAAAGGTGTGAGATGTCATTGCTGTGATTACTTTCTGTTATGTAAGACTCTGTCTTGCTAGAGGTTCTCTCCCCGCTGGCTTTGCAGTAGTAAGTGGCCGTGTTAGGAGGTCCATCTGACAAGGAGCTGAGGAAAGTCTCTAGAACAGAGGTTCTCAACCTGTGGGTCGCGACCCCTTTGGGGGTCGAACGACCCTTTCACAGGGGTTGCCTAAGACCATCGGAAAACACATATATAATTACATATTGTTTTTGTGATTAATCACTGTGCTTTAATTATGTTCAATTTGTAACAATGAAAATACATCCTGCATATCAGATATTTACATTACGATTCATAACAGTAGCAAAATTACAGTTATGAAGTAGCAATGAAAATAATTTTATGGTTGGGGGTCACCACAACATGAGGAACTGTATTAAAGGGTCGTGGCATTAGGAAGGTTGAGAACCACTGCTCTAGACGCTGGAGGTGGCCTTTGGCCCACAGCCAGCAAGAAGCCTGGGCCCTCAGTCGTACTGCTACAGTGAAGTGAGTTCTGACAACCACCTCGGGAGGCTGGGAGTGGATCATTTCTCAGCCAAACCTCCAGATGAGAACCCCGCCCTGGCTGACCCCTCCATAGCAGAGGATCCAGCTGGTTTTGCATGTTTGTGCATTGACTGCTGAGCCACTGACACTGTGAGATAAGTGTGTGTTGTTTTCTGATGCTAAATTTGTGGAAATTTGTTACACAGCATAGAAAACAAATACACCTTCTTTTCCAATTATTCCTTTATATTTATCACTGTTCGTGACTTTCATATTCTCCTGTATAGTATTAAGTAAAAAAAAAAAATGTAGTGAAACTCATCCATATATCCCTTGCTGAAAATTTTATTTATTTACTTATTAAAAATTTTTAAAATATATTTTTATTGATTTCAGAGAGGTAGGGAGAGGGAGAGAGATAGAAACATCAGTGATGAGAGAGAATCATTGATCAGCTGCCTCCTGCACACCCCCTACTGGGGGTCCAGCCTGCAACCCAGGCATGTGCCCTGCCTGACCAGAATCAAACCATGACCTCCTGGTTTATAGGTAGATGCCCAACCACTGAGCCACACCAGCCAGGCTCTTGCTGAAATATTTAGAAGACAATTTTGTCTCAAGGTCAAAAACAAACACAAACAAACAAAAAAACCAAAGACCAAAATGAGTTCGGTTAAACATCTCAACTATCCTTGGAGGAAGACCTAGGAGAGCTGCAGCCTCTCTTCCTCCTAATGGGTCAATAGAGATTTCAGCAACTTCTCATCCTTCCTAAAAAGATGAATCCATTTTTGGACATTTCAACAAGTACTGTGTATATAACAGATAGTTTGAAGAAGTGAAACAAACTCAAAAGAGTTATTTTGGAGAGAAGCTCAATTGCTTTCAGAGCCATTGTCTTTCTTAAATGGTGTGGAAGATAATGTTGAAAATGCCCAGTTCCTAAATGATCACATCACCTTTTTGCTCAGAGCTCTTCAGCAGTCTCTCCACTGCTCCCAAGATAAAGTCCTGACTCCTTAATATGGCTTAAAGGCCACTGTCTGCTTTTTCAACTTCATTGTTCCTCTTTCTTCCTCTGATGTTCCAAGTTCTCTCATTTCAGAAACTTTGCACATGCTGTTCCTCTGCTCTGAACCCTCCTTGTCGTATTTTTTTTTTATTGCTTAAAGTATTACAAAGGGTATTACATATGTATCCATTTTATCCCCCCGCCCTAGACAGTCCCCTAGCCTCCCCTATCACCCAGTGTCTTATGTCCATTGGTTATGCTTATATGCATGCATACAAGTCCTTTAGTTGATCTCTTACCCCCCTACCTCCTTGTCGTATTTTTTAACTGGCTAACCCTAACCCATCTTTCAAGTCCCAGTGGAGATGTCATTCACTCTAGAAAGCATTTCTTGACTCCTAAGCATGGTAGGTGTTCTCTCCATGGGACCCTTTACTTCCCCCAATCACAGCCCTTTAATTACACATTAAATGACTGTCTCGCTCCACCAGAGCATGAGTTCCTTAGGGGCAGGATTTATATACCTTGTTTCCTCTTGTATCTTGCATGCCTTGGTGAATAAAGTAGCAAACAAGCCAAAGTCTTGCCCCCATGGAGCTCAAGCTAGGATCAGGGTATTGTACATTGCCAGCCCCAGCTCCACTTTGGCACCAGTTACCTTTAAAATCCCTCTACCAACTAGGCCAAGTGACTTGCCATGATGCAATGTAGATATCCTCTATATCTCCTACAAGGGTGCAAAGGATATAGGAGCCCAGAAGGTACTTGGGCTTCCTGTGACATTTGCCCCTTGAGGCAGTGCTCAGGTTAGGGAAGGACTTCACAACCAGTCCATGCCCCCTCCTGGCCCAATCACCAGGGATTGCCCTGTGAATGGCACCCTGGAGCCTGGTCTACAGGGAGCAGTGGTGGTAGTGGTGGTGTGGGCCACATCCTTCTAATGCCTTTGCTTCTGCACTCATTCCCTTAAGCAGACAGCAAACCAAGTTTTCCTGAAGAGCAGAAATGGGGCCTTTGCTATTCTGATGGGATGCTGGAATAGTCCCTGTCCTCTCCAGCTACTATAATTAAAAGCATGACATTTCTTTTCCTTCCTCTTTCTGTCTTTCTCTCAGTTGGTGTTACTAGGTTTATTTATTTATTTTCCAGATGAACTGATACAAGTTAAATTAAATAGCATGCTCTAGGTCATCAGATAATGAGTAGTATAGAACCTATCTGGTTCTAAATCCCAAGAAGTATATTCTTTGAAGAAAGAAAGATCTGGGTTCACATCCCAGCTTTTCCATTTCTAGCTGGGTGAACTTGGCTCCATCTCCTCTTTAAAATGGTGATAATAACAATCTTATACAGTTGTTGTGGGGCTAAATGAGATAGCCCATATACAATGCTCAGAACTTGGTAAGTGCTCAAAATTGTTAGCCATTATCATTATCATTGTTATTACTTCTTTATTATTCCAAGCCTCATGCTTTGTCTTATGTCTTAACCTTGAGGATTGATCTAAGTCTGGCCATTCCAGAAATGATACCCTTGTTTATCCACACTCTGCTGGAGTCAGCTAGGACAATGCTATTTTCTTTTTTTTTTTTTTTTTTTTTTTTTAATATATTTTATTGATTTTTTACAGAGAGGAAGGGAGAGAGATAGAGAGTTAGAAACATCGATGAGAGAGAAACATCGACCAGCTGCCTCCTGCACATCTCCTACTGGGGATATGCCCGCAACCCAGGTACATGCCCTTGACCGGAATCGAACCTGGGACCTTTCAGTCCGCAGGCCAAGGCTCTATCCACTGAGCCAAACCGGTTTCGGCGGACAATGCTATTTTCTTCTTCAAAACCATAACACCTAGCACGTGGCTGGCCACAGTAGGCATCTTGGTCAATCTTGTAGACTGACTGTCAGAATGATCAAACTTCATTTATCCTTACCTTGACCTGAATGGTTTATATTTCTGCTTGGCCTCTCCCATCATAGAAAATGGAACAGTACTGAGGAATGAACGCAGGCTTTGGAGCCATTTGCCAGCTAGAAGACTTTAGAAAAATAACCTACCTGTTCTAAGCTCTTGGACAGTTACTATGAAGGTTAAATGACACATGTGAGGAGCCCTGTACATGTTGATTCCTTCACTTCACCTCTTCCCTCAATTAGCTCTTATAACTAAAACAGTCACTTTCTAAGGCCTGGATTTGGAGGGAAGGAGAGCGGCAGATTATTTATTGGCTTTTTGCTTCATTTACTTACAAACCAACAAAGCCTGCTCATCAGCTTGTGATGGGGAGGAAAGTTTCCAAGCCCAAGGGCTCAGTTAGTAGATGAAAGAAATACGACTTCTTGCAGAGTTCTCAAGTTCAGACACAGCCATGCAGGTAATATTCATAGGTTGTTTGAGGCTGGATTTCCAGGTTCTTACAAGAGAAAGTGGAGCCCAGGTCAAGGAGAACTAACCCGATGTAAAGGAAGCTTCGAGGCTAGAGACTAAGTTTGGAAGTCCTTGGAACCAAGTTCCCATTAATACTCCCTATGACTCAAAAATGACTCAGTTTCATAAAGAGATTGCTTTTTTCTCCCTTCTTTTCAAATGCTCTTGAGAATAATGTGGAGATCAAACTAAGAATAATGAGGAGATCAAATTTGGAACCATGTCACTAAAATCACATGTTCATTAATTATCAGAACATGTCCTGATATATACCAAATCTATAAAGTTCACATCCCTCTTAAAAAAATTTCTCCAAGCTCTGAACTCGTAGTTTCTAGGGGACTGGAAAACTGAAAGAATATTTTTTTTAAGTACATTCTTTTTTCCCCTCTTTTTCTTTAATATATTTTATTGATTTTTTACAGAGAAGAAGGAAGAGGGATAGGGAGTTAGAAACATCGATAAGAGAGAAACAATGATCAGCTGCCTCCTGCACACCCCCTACTGGGGATATGCTTGCAACCAAGGTACATGCCCTTGGCCAGAATCGAACCTGGGACCCTTCAGTCCGCAGGCTGACGCTCCATCCACTGAACCAAACCGGCCAGGTGAAAGAATATTTTTCTTATACTGACTATCTTTTCACATGGGACCCAGTCAATACCCAGTAGGAAGGAAATCAGACATAGCGTAGTGGTCAAGACCACTGGCATGGGTTCAGATGATATCAAATATCAGCTGCAGCCCTTTGTGGCAGTGGGAATCTGGGCAGGCAAGCTACTCAATGTTCCTGAGTCTCAGTTTCCAGTATTTAAAATGGGATGATAATAGTAAATATGCCAAAAGGTTTGGCATATAAATAAGTTAGTGCAGGTAAAACCAACGTGAGCAAGGGCTTGTCATGATTAGCCATTATTATTATTGGGCGATATGAGTAGATTTCTTTTGCACCTGAATTTCTTCTTTCTTGATAAAGTAGACACTTTTCAGATTAAGAAGATGGGGAGGGAATACCTCAGAGTTCTGGGAGAACGTGCTCATGATACGCAGCGCTACCCTGCGACCCTGGTTATCCTGAATCCTGGGAACCACACACCCATGGTTTCCCTTTTTACTCCAACCTGCTTTGCCCTCTCACCTCTGTAGCTACATAAACCAGGTGGAGAATCAGGAGGTGTCGGCATCTGTCCTCTATCCCTTTTCATCACCAATCAGTGACAGAGGAACCTGGAATCCACCTGGTCCAATATGCCTATAGTGAGCATCTTTTGTTCCTCCCTTCTCTCCCTTCTTTCCTTACCTTTCGCTTCCCACCGACTCTCCTTTCGTTGAAATCCCATTGCACTGTCAGCCCTGCACTGCCTACTTGATGATGGCATTAGAAGCCTTGAGTTCTTTCTCTATTTTTTTTCTATAACTCTTTTCTCAATAGAATTCTAGATCCAAGGGTAGGAATTGTGTCTTCTGCTTCTTTATAATCTCCATGGGGTCTTGCTATCACTGTGATTTTTTTTAATCACACTGTACATTTTTTATTGTTGTTAATCCTCACCTCAGGATATTTTTCCCTTGATTTTTAAAGAGATTGGAAAGGAGAGAGAAACACACACAGAGAGAAGCATCAATGTGAGAGACACATCGACTGGTTGCCTTCGTCAGGGCCAGGGATCGAACCTGCAACTGAGGTACATGCACTTGACCAGAATCAAACCGGGGACCCTTCAGTTCCCAGGCTGACGCTCTTTCCGCTGAGCTAAACTGGCTAGGACCACACTGTAAATTTTTAATAAACACTTGATGGCTTGATTTATCTCTTTGACAGCAGCATGTATATATGTACACACCTTTGATTATGAGCCCTTGATATAAAGGATGTTCTAACCTGGGTGGGTTATCTGGCTAGACCCGAGAAGCAAATTCAGGAACCTGTATGTTGCACCTAACAGTTTTTAAAAATATATGTAGTTAAAAAGTAAAAAAGAAATATATCTTCTCTGTTAAAAAATCTAGACACTATAGGAGTAAGAGGAAAATATAGCCTCTTTTTTTTGTTCTCTCTTCTATCCCATTTCCTGGTCAATACAATCTCCACCTGCAGTTTGATATATGTGCTTCCGGATTTGTACTATCCAATACTGTAGCCACTAGCTGGCAAGTCCAATTATAATGTGCTTTAAATAAAATAATTCACTGGTTTTCAAAGGCCTATTATGAAAAAAGAATGTAAAGTATCTCATTAATATTTTTATATTGAGTACGAGTTGAAATAACATTTTGATAAATTGGGTTCAATATCAATATTAAAAATTAATTTCAGTTTTCTCTTTTTTTAATGTGGCTACTAAAATTTTAAATTATATGTGTGGCTCATACCATATTTTTATTGGAAAAATGTTCTAAATTTTTTTATGCATAAGCAAACCCATTTACATGCACAAACACATATGTAAATAATTTTAACAAAAATATGTATGTAGTACATGTTCTGCAACTTTCTTTGTTCATTTTGTTTTGAGCCAGTCGCTCAAACAGGAATCTTAACAGTATTCAGCACAAACTAAGACTGCTGTTCCAATATCATTGTTCCAAATGCAGATTTTCGCCCTAAGTATAAATGCTCAAGCATTCTTATTCCTTTGAAGGGTTTTTATTTATAAAGTAATTACTTCCCTTTGTTTCATGACTACCCATCTTATCACTTCTTCATTTCCACCCACAGAGTTTGGATTGTTCTGAGTGCCAGAATTATATCTCATCTTTCTCTTGTGTTCCCCCAGCATTTGGTACAGTACTGAATACAGAATGTGTGTTTTAATTCTTGTGCACTAGAACCCCTGTCTAGAGAAGAGAGTTTTTATTCAAATCACTCCCATTGGTCTGAAAATAATGAAAACAACAGCAGCTAACATTTATTGAGCATTTACAATGTGTTCAGCATTGTTATAAACTCATCACACACATTGTCTTCCTTTATTCTCCCAACCCCATGAAATAAGTGTTACTGATTCCACTTTAGTGTTGAGGGAATTGAGTCTCCAAAATAGATCTCAAATATGTCACTTCTCTGTCTCCACGGTCACCATTATCTCTCTTTGCCATCCTCTCCTATTAGGCCTCCATTTCCACTTAGCCCTCACTCAGTCCTTCTCACCAAGGCAGCCAGAGTGATCTTTAGAAACACAAACTAGATCATACCGTCCCCATTTAAAACTTTTTGGTGGCTTCCCATTGTCCTTAAAGCTGATTGGGTCCCTGCCTCCCTTACCTCTCCCCTGTGACTCCTCTCCCATCCTTCACTAGGCCTGAGGTCCCAACTTCTAATAGCTCATTCTCCCACCTCAGGACTTTTGCACAAGCTACTCCTTTGCTTCAGATTCTCTTGCCAAACTCTTTAGTTGGTTTATTCCAACTTATACTTCACTTCCTCAGAAAGTACACTTTTAATTATGCCTCCCTCTTCAAGAATAGGTCAGAGCTTTAAGGCCTTTTTCCTTACTTTCCAATCACACTTTAAAATAATATATTTCTGCCCTAGCCAGTTTTGCTCAGTGGATAGAGCATCGGTCGGTGGACTGAAGGGCCCTGGATTCGATTCCAGGTAAGGGCACATGCCCAGGTTGTGGGCTCGATCCCCGATAGGGGGTCATTGATATTTCTATCTCTCTCTTCCGCTCTGAAATCAATACAAGTACATTTTAAAAAATAATATATTTCTTTGTGTTTTACTATTTAACATTTTTCTGATGAGACTACATACTCCTTAAGAGCGGAAACTGCCTCTACCTTTTCCTGCACTGTGTCCCCTCTAGGCCTAGTCATCTGCCTGGCATATAAGTAGCTGATAAATGAATGTTTGCTGAAAGGATGAACTGATACTTAGAGTAGTTAGTGTAGACACTGATGACCTTAGTTCTTTTCAATTTACAAACCCCCACAATGCCATCTAATGCTCTCTGTGCAAAAGGCAATGTTTGTTGAAAAGAATACAATTGAGCTTCCACTTTCTTTTTCTTCTCTTAATTTAAGAGAAGGCTGCCATCACCCTAGTCCAAGAAGGCGATGGCTCTAGATAGCAAAATAATGATTACTTGGAATAGTTTTAAGATAATTTATAACAGAGCATATCAATTGACCATTGGTTATTATGGGGCTAATATATCCTAGGTAAACAAGTGAACTTGTATCACTCTTTCCTTGATGGCTACATCAGAACCAGGCCTAACCTGAGGCTAACCACTGGGAAAAAAAAACAAAAAACAACAACAACAAAAAAACAAGGCAGTGCCATTTCTAGGAGAAAAATAGAAAAATTGCAATTGGATAAGGGTTTTTCCAGTTTTTGCTTTTTGAACAGCCTTGTCAGATATAACAAAAGCCTCTAAAATGAGTTTGCTGCTTCACTTATTCTCAGAACATATAAGAAAATGTCTTTCTCTTAGGGTATTTTTCGTGAGAACCAAGTGGAACCCTGAAGGGGATCACTGAGAAGGACCTGCAGCCAAAATTGACAAGGGCAGGTCTCTACAACATGCTCCGCTCTTGTTTTTGCTGTAAATAGAACTTAACTGGAACTGCAGTTTTTGGACTTTCTGGTAATAGGAAGAGGCAGCAATAAAACCTCAAACAGCCCTGCTGGCGTGGCTCAGTGGTTGAGCATTGACCTATGAACCAGGAAGTCGCGGTTCGATTCCAGATCAGGGCACATGCCTGGATTGTGGACTAGTCCCCAGTGTGGGATGTGCAGAAGGCAGCCAATCAGTGATTCTCTCTCATCATTGATGTTTCTATCTCTCTCTCCCTCTTCCTTCCTCTCTGAAATCAATAAAAATAAAAATATATTTTTAAAAATCCCAAAACAATTAAGGGGAACTCCAAGGAATCAGTGCTGGGGGTGAAGGGATAGGGTTGCAGAAAGTCCCCTGATGTCATTTCATCTAGCCCCTGTCCTCATGGAACTTAAGCAGTTGCAAGTGATGATAGGAGGGTTTTGGTGTTTAATCAACCTGGCAGGAAATGGTTTTTCTTGTATTAAACCAAATCCTCTTGTGCCATCATTTAAATGCATCGTGTCCCATTTGTTTTCAATGCAGTTTTGATACTTTCCACTATAAAGTTTTTGGTTGCTCACTTAGCTGATCTTAATCCCTTCATTCTTCAGAACTCTTTCGTATTGGGATAAGGGGGAAGTTCGTGTCACTTACAACCAACTCTATAAAGTCATCCATCCATCCATCCATCCATCCATCCATCCATCCATCCATCCAAGCATTCAGTATTTATTTTGTGCAAGCTGTAAAAAAAGAAATGGTTGAATAACATAAAATTATTGTTTTCAAGGAACTGAATCCTGAGGTGAAACAGATAAGAAATACACGTCAATTGAGGGAGATAAGTGTTATGTTGGGGGAAGTATGGATCAATGAGCATCCTGACTTACACAGCCTTTTCTTCCTTCCTTCCTTCCTTCCTTCCTTCCTTCCTTCCTTCCTTCCTTCCTTCCTTCCTTCCTTCCTTCCTTCCTTCCTTCCTTCCTTCCTCTCTCTCTCTCTCTCTCTCTCTCTCTCTCTCTCTCTCTCTCTCTCTCTCTCTTTCTCCTTTTCTTGCCTCATTATTTTCTGAGTTTTAGACTAGTGGTGGTGGTGGTGGGGGGCAGCGGTTATAAGGCAAAACCATGCATGTATAAGACCTATGAAGGCAGGATAAGATAAGTGCCAGGTGAGTGTGGCTACAGGGACTGAAGAGGAAGACAGTCTCAGAGGGAGACTAACAGAATAAAGAGGCAGCATTTGAATAGGTCCTTAAAAAGTGTGGGCAAAATTTTGATAGAATGATTTTTGGGGTGATGAAGAGTAAGATAGAAAGTCAGAGGGTTCAGAGAAATAATCAGGTATTGGGAAGTTCTTTGAATTTTGTTTTCTATTTGATTTAAACTGCTGAACATAATAAATTAAAAATCTCTAAAATGTACCCATGATTTAAATGCATTCTTACTGAGACATCCATCTGCAAAGAATCTCTCCATTGGTGAACCACGTGTCTTTTATTCCCCACTAATTATGCTCAGTCTCAGTGGTGCAGGTGGGCTGACTCTGCACTGCCCTCTGGCTTCAGGGGTGGTCATGTGACTTAGTCCTGACCAATCAGAGTATTTCTTAAATCCCACGGGCAGCCAATGCTCAGAGATGCACACAGGACCTACAGTGAGCTAATTGGAGTCTCCTTGGCAGAGCTGTCATGGAAGACACCCTCAATTTCTGTAAGATTAAGAGCTTTAAGAATGAGGTAGGCTTTGGCTGCCAGTATTTTTCTCATAGAACCTTCCTGAGGATGAAGAACACAACAGAAAGTTGAGCTGAGAGACAGAAATACAGAATTCAGATGACTGTGAACCCATAGGTCATCTGCCACCCTAAGATCACCTGTTTAAATCTCTGTGAAATTACCAACCCTAGTCACTTTCTCCTCCCACCCACTTTTTTTTTTTTTTTTTTTTTTTTTGGCTTACGTCAGTTTGACAAAGAATTTTACCAAGTACCACTAAAAAGTCCTCACACATAGAGTTGATAAACTGTGTCAACACAAGGGGAATTTTCTGGGCTAAGTTCATCTTAAGTATTGATAAAAATTGACACTTCAAGTTAACATCTGGCTTGGCCAACTTTTCTTTCTTGATGAACTGATGACCTCAATCAGCAACTTCAGTTAAAACGATAAAACCACTGTGATTATAGTACATGGCCAAGTGCATTCAGGACTTCTATTTTTTAGATCAAAGCTCCAAAAATTCTTCTAACCATTATTCGCCATGATTATTTTTTCTTATATTTTAGGAATTTGAGTCCTTTCATTCTTTGGAATCCTGAAATCGTTTCCTATCTGCACCTAGAATGCCATGAGTGTTATTTCATCCACACCTGCAGTGTTATCTCTCTCTCTGGCTTTTGCTCTTTGCCCCAGACCAGAAAGAGGCAGGGGTGGTGATTTCCTGAGAAATAAGAAAATTCTAATGAGTCAGCATGTCTTTATTCTACCACCAAATTAGGGAGACTGTCACCAGTGACAGCAGAAGATGACCTGCCTCTCGGGAGTTTTCCCCTCTACAAACTCTTTGGAACTGGCATGAGGCAAATAAATAAATAAATAGATAGATAGATAGATAGATAGATAGATAGATAGATAGATAGACAGAACTCAGAACTTAGAACAGAATCAAGAAGACAGAACCTACACGGAGCCTAGAGACAGAAGAACTTCGCTGGAGAGAGCATGCCGGAGGATCCTGGAGAGGGACTGGCCTCGGAGCCTAGAGACAGAGCCTAGCGGGAGAACATGGCAAGGGATCCTGGACTGAACCTGACTACAGAGATTGGCAGAAGAACCTGACTGGAACCTGGACACTGAACCTGACTGGAGAGCCTGGACAGAACCTGGCTGGAGAACCTAGCGAGGGAACATGGCTACAGAACCTCGCTGGAGATCCGGGCTGGAGATCCGAAGCAGAACCTCTCTGGAGATCCGGGCTGGAGATCCTGGCTAGGCTGCTGATCAACTGAACGCTGTCTCCGTATCATTCCTTCTTCACCGACTCCGTCCACACCTTTGGGGACCCCTGGACCCGCTGGGGTTGGACCCCGGCATATGGCGCCCGAACAGGGTTCCCCTAGGTAAGCCCCCCGCACTCGGGACGGATAGGACTCCACTGTAGGAAGAGGGTGGATAGTCTTCGCCAACTCCGTCCACACCTTTGGGAACCCCTGGAACAGGATTCCCTTAGGTAAGCCCCCCCCCCATTGAGAACCCCCACATTCGGGACGGATAGGACTCGACCAGGGTGCTGCAAACCCCCCTACAGAGGATAAGTAGGGTAAGAAGGTGGATAGTACAGAACTTAGATTGAGAAGATGTGCCATACTGAGTCCAAAGAAAGAAGACTTTGTATTGATCCTTAGATTGAGAAGATGTGCCATACTGAGTCCAAAGAAAGAAGACTCTGTATTGATCTTTAGATTAAGAAGATGTGCCATACTGAGTCTAAAGAAAAAAGACTCTGTATTGATCTTTTAACATATGTGCTTGCTAGCAGAGGAGTTAAGGTTACTCCCAGTCAGACAGAATGTTTTATACAAGAAGTATGTCCATGCTTTTCTGAGGAAGGAAAGGTAAATGTAATGGCATGGGAGAAGGTAGGCCCAAGGAGCCTTATCCTTAACCCCACTGCAGCCTTTCTACCCTGGGAAAGTGCAGGATTGGCAAGCTCTCCCTGGGATGATAGATCAGGACTCAGGTAATAGTGGAAAGTGCCAATCCTACTCTTAAAATGGATATAAGAGAGCATTTGAGGTTTTTCTTTTTAATGCTTGCTTTTAAAAAATAAAAAAGGGGGAATTTGCCGGGAGCCGGTCCATCCTTGCTGTTTCAAGGGACCTGGCATATATGGCATATGGTTCTTAATATGTTTGCTCACCTTCTTGGCGCTGTGTTTTAACCAAGGTCACCTCTCCGAGAAAGGTTGAATCCCCAGGTAGGGATTTTCCCCTGAAGTTAGGGAGGGAATAAAACCCCTCAAGTAAGTGCCAGGCGGGTAATTAATCCCTTTAACTACGAACAATCATGCTTAAACTACATAATCTTTTCTCCCTGGAATGGAGATAAGAAACGCCCTAACCTTTGTAATAGAGATTGATAGGATTGAGTCAACTGGTATAAATACAGTTGTAACAAGACAGAAACACACAGAACTCAGAACTTAGAACAGAATCAAGAAGACAGAACCTACACGGAGCCTAGAGACAGAAGAACTTCGCTGGAGAGAGCATGCCGGAGGATCCTGGAGAGGGACTGGCCTCGGAGCCTAGAGACAGAGCCTAGCGGGAGAACATGGCAAGGGATCCTGGACTGAACCTGACTACAGAGATTGGCAGGAGAACCTGACTGGAACCTGGACACTGAACCTGACTGGAGAGCCTGGACAGAACCTGGCTGGAGAACCTAGCGAGGGAACATGGCTACAGAACCTCGCTGGAGATCCGGGCTGGAGATCCGAAGCAGAACCTCTCTGGAGATCCGGGCTGGAGATCCTGGCTAGGCTGCTGATCAACTGAACGCTGTCTCCGTATCATTCCTTCTTCACCGACTCCGTCCACACCTTTGGGGACCCCTGGACCTGCTGGGGTTGGACCCCGGCACTTTACGAAGTGTATCTTTCAGCACTGTAGTCCTTTGAATGCACACAACCCACAATTATTATCATTCTGTGCAAACGTGGGTTCATAAGACATGGCAAGCAGTCTTTTCCACACATACAAAGCTCTCAGAGGACGATACAGTCTGAAGTTTACTGTCACTTAGGCTCAGTCACACCAAACTCTTAACTTTAATTAAGCCACCCAGCACTGACAACCTCTTGCAGGACTGGTCTATCTACTGCTGCTCCTCCCTCAGGCATCAAGAACATTATAGCATTTGAAATTATAGGACATAGCAGGTCCTTTCTAAGTTTTTCTGTGTTTGTGATGACCCCACGTCCCAACACCCTATAGAAACTGTTTGAGAAATTGCTGGTTAACCATATCCGTGTACACAATCCAGTAAAACTATATTGCATCACCTGCTGCTGCAGGGATGGCAGATGGGCCACAGTCCAAAGCCTCTATACTGCAGATCCTGTCTTGCTATGTCGTGTGAGGCTTGTGGGAGATCCCAGGGAAACACTCAGAGTTGCTTTGTTTTTCCTCCTAATACAGACATTGTATTCACTGCGTGCATAAGTAGCTATGTAATAAATGTGTGTGATACAAACAAACAAACAAACAAACAAACAAAATAAATAAATAAATAAATACGTAGGAATGCAGTGGCTCCTGAAAAATCCTACTATCTTCAAACTTGTTATCAATGTCCCCTCTTCTTTTCTTTCTGCAGAAATCAAAGCTGGAGGGGCTCATTGTAGAAGTATGTGTTAGCAAAGCAAATTGCAGCATCTGTATAAAAATTCCACTGGTTGCTTGCTGCTCTCAGTTACCACATTCCCTGTGGAATGCATTGTAACTTCCTGCCCTGTTTTTTGATGAAACTAAGGATTGTATTTGCCATCTGCCTTGTCTTTTGGGTTCTTCTTGATCCCACTTTTGATCCTGCTAATGTATCTTTAAGTGCCAATAGCAATTTTACATCCTGTTACCATATTGTTCCTACATAAGAATCTCATTTTGTATTTTAGTGGACGTCCACTGGTAAAAACGCCAGCTTTCCATTTATCAGAAACAGTAAGTCCCCTTTCCCCCATTGAAAAGAAATTAGACAGCCACAGAAGTTAAACACAAGTGAGGTCGGTCAGCCTGCCCATCTTTAATCAAGAGTTCAGGGAACAAATATTTTAAATATAAGGACAGAGTACTTTAGTTTCATCTTTTCTTCCCATAACAAAGCTCAAGTGTTTATTAAGAATTAAAAATACTGTAAGTATGTTGTCGGTCCTACACAGAAGCCAGGACTTGGAGTCAGGCCTTATCTGTCAAAGCTTCTGGATTCTGTCCAGGAGGTGTTTACTAAGGGCGAGGCACTGGACTAGGTGGTGTGACTTTCCTTTTTTCTGGGGTAGGAGATAGAGCTGGAAAGATGTAAATCTGAGCTGTCTGTTGCCGTGTTTCTCATTGTACATATTTGTGATTTGAATGCCCTGCTTCTGAACCCCCTTTCTATGCTCGGGAACTCACCTACCTTATGAATTTTGGTGAGAGGCAGAAACTGCCTCAATATTAAGAAGTTGCACACTCCAGCTTTATCAATATTGCTTTCAGCCAGGGATCTAGGCGTTGTCAGTGATAGGGACCTGACTTGAACTTCAAGTTGGCAGTTAGTGACACAGGAGGGGACCAGGAAAGACTTGTTTCCACCTCTGTGGGAAAGTGGTGGAGGCTTACATCAAGGTTGACCTCCGACTGCAGCCACAGGAAGGGGGACCAAGGGGGGGGCTCAGTGTTCAGGGCCATCAGGGTCTACCCTAGGGGTCAGCACTCAGTCATCTGGGACATTGTTCTTGTCAAGGTGGCTTCAAGTTAGGTTTTGTGTCCCTCCCAGAAATTCTGTGAACTACCTAATATCCTTTTTTATTAATCCTGCTTCTTCTTAAATCTTCTTATGCAGCGGATTCTATTGTTCATGACTAAGAAACCTGGGGGGACTCACCTTCTGCAATTAAATTTATGGAGAACTTGCCCTAGCGGTTTGGCTTAGTGGGTAGAGTGTCGGCCTGTGGAATGAAAGGTCCCAGGTTCGATTCTGATCAAGGGCACATGCCTGCGTTGTGGGGTTGATCCCTAGTAGGGGCATGCAGGAGGCAGCCAATCAATGATTTTTCTCTCATCATTGATGTTTCTATCTCTCTCTCCTCCCTTCCTCTCTGAAATCAATAAAAATATATTTAAAAAAATAAATTTATGGAGAATGCCATTTGCAACTGGAGAATGTGACACCAATATATAGAAAGAGTGGAGTCAAGGCAGAGAAGAGCGATCTGACAGGACAGTCTGGGTTCTTAGGGGCCCCGAGACCAGCTCAAACTCTGAACTTCCCATTCTATGACTAACAAATTCCCACTTTGGCCTGAGCTAGTCTGAGGTTGGTTTCTATCACTTGCAACTAAGAGTTCTGGCAAACACAGATGAAAGTAAATGAATATGATGTATCAGGAATCTCAAAAAGATTCATCCCCTTTGACCCAGTAATTACTTTTTCTATTCTTTGGAAATAATTGAAACTATTAAAAACCAAAACAAAAATGGTGGGTGGAATTGAGCAAATGGTTGTATAAGGAAGTGCTTCTAGATAACAATATCCCTGAAGTTGGACCCACCTTCTTCCAACTCCATCATCAAATTTTTCAGACCTTTTGCTTTACACTTAAAATATTTTTCTCTCATTGCTGCCTTAGTTTTATTCTCTGTCTTTCTGTGTAGCTTGTTTCTTGTCCTTTCCCCTGTGTCTTTAGAAACTGCATTTTGAGGTGTGACATTCTAGAATACAAAGGAATTAGAAGAGTCACTCAGTCCTGCACATGTGGTGGATACTATGCAATTCTGGAGAGACCAGATCTACTATACACAGCTAGTGTGACTTGAGGGAAGTTTATTTTAATAATGTCATGTTAATAAATAAAAAGAGGAATGTGCTCTGTAGCCTCTTTGCATAAGGGAGGCCAGAGCCACTGTGAACCAGCATAACATGATGGTTAAGAATGTGGGCTGGGAGTTAGTCTACACGGGAAACTTTGGGAAAGCTACTCAGTACCCCTGAGCCTCAGTTTCCTTATCTGTAAAAGATAGAAGATGAGTCTTAACAGCTCTGTGGATTAAATAAGCTTTGTAGGTGAAGTATTTGGCACAGGCCTTTGGAAACTCTAAAAATGGTAGCTATTTTTCTGTAAATCCTTCAAATTTATATATGTCATTCTTAAAAACATAAGTGCAGACACTTCTGTATCATTTGCATATTCTGTAAAATATAAAAAGGACAAATTTTAAAATTGAGTTGATGGAATCCTGAGACTCAGAGACTCTGGGACTTTTTCTCCAACTGTAGGAATTGCTAACGTTTATTAAACACTCAGCTATAGGTGGGGTCACCTGGTTGATTCTCAGCTAAGAAAGGATTAGAAGCTGCCTTTCCTGAATTTCAGGCTCATATTTTCCCCACCTTTGATGGACCATGATGTCTATCCAGATGACAGGTTTCTGAAATAAATGGGGGAGAGATATTTTGTCCTGACTCTGTTAACATTTCAGGAAAAGCAGACAAGTTGTGGATCAGAGCTGGTCATATCTTCCCAAGTAGTCCTCCCTTGCACACTTGCTTCCCCCTGCAGCTTACCTCCCTTCCTCCTTATTCCTCCTTGGTTTCTGTTGCCCATCTAGATCTTACATGTGCCTTTTCTGCCTTTCCCATGCCCTACCCTCCTCTTTTCTCTGACTCCGTTTCCCCCTCTCCAGTCACCTAGACTCACTTGTACTAAAGCCTTAAATTTCTGACCAAGTGGTGCCTGGTTAAGACATAGCATTATCACCAACATGGAGCTGGACTGGCTATGGATTACATCATGCTCCAGAAGCTTATCAACTTTAGAATGGTGGCATTGGAGCCAATGGGAACTCACCGGCAACAGCAGATGGTGCAGGGCTCCATGCGGCTCCAAGGGAACAATGGGTTTGTCTTAACCCTGACTGACCTGGTTAAGAGCCCAGACTCTAGTCTAGATGCAGGTAGACCTGGTTCAAATCTTGGCTCTGCCACTTCTTAGCAGTTTCTGCATCTGTCAACTAGGATAATACCTCGGACCTCTAAGGGTTGTTGGGAGGATTCAAGGACACCTAGCTTATTTGTCCCAGTGTCTGGCACATGGTGTGTGCCCTGTGAGGGTCCTAGTTATTAAAGTGTTGATTAATAACCCTGTCCACCTCCTCTCCCGCTTCTCCCTTTCCTGGTCCCTCCCTCCTTGTCCAAGCAACCAGGACAAACACATCAGATGATGAAGTTTGTTTGATTCTTTAGGCCTTGGGATACGAAGTGGCACGGAGAAGTTAGGAAATCCAGGACATGTCTTAACCACAAAGCTTTATGATTATGAAAATAAAAATCCTAGTGTTTCAAAATTTCAGGAAACAAAAACAAAACAAAACAAAAAAGGTTTCATTGCTAATTCTTTTCCAATACAAAGGGAAGTAAAAGGAGGAGATGGGAAATGTTCTTTTTGCTAAAATTCATGCTCCTGCATCCTAGAACCTTGTTATAATCTCTCAAGAAGAGACCCCTGCCATCTCCTTCCATCCTTCAATCACCCTATTTCTCCTTCCTTCAAACATGGAACCACTCCAAAGAGACAGTTAAAATCCAGAGGATGCTCTCTCCTGCTTCTCCAGAGAGCCAGGAAGGGAAGTTTTCCCTTCTGTCCCTCCATCTCTCTGCCATTCCTGTTTATTAAGCAAAAGTCCCCAGCAAGCTTTATTGCAGCCTTGTTTTTCTCATACCCAAGTGCTTATTAATATCACAGCCGAACAACCTTCCTGAACACAGCTCTGCAGAGTTCTGTTCCTGCTCCATGCCACTGAATCGGCTGCATTGCCTTGGCAACCAATTAAAATACTTCTGTGTGTATGTTGATATCGTCCTTAATTCTGCAAAACCAGGGCAACCTGCTCGGAGGGCTGCAGCATGCCAGGCTGTGGATGGTGTTCTGCATTCTGGTTTGGCTTCTTTTTTTCACCTCCCAATTACCTCTGAATCCCCTGCGAGCACCTACATGCCACTGTTAACACACCTGGCCTTAAGTCAAGAAACACCCTTGTCCACAGGACAGGGGTTGGTAGGGATCCTGGGGACAAAATGGCCGGTGTGTCTCCCTTCCTCTGGCCTCAGGAGAGACACCAGGAGCTCCTGAGCCAGGAAGCTGCTGTCTCTAACTACAGTTTCTTACAATACAGGGAACGTGATGCATTCAATAATTAAACATTTATTGAACGCTGACTGCTCAGGTACTATGCCAGGTACAGAGGAGAAATAACACCTCCTTAGCCACATGGAGCTTATGCGTGCTGTGAAGGCCAGGGGGTAGCACTGGGGACTCTGGGGACTTGAGGAGGAGCTATGGCCCCCGGCTTGGGATGTGGGACAGAGGGCTGACTTCCTGGAGGAGCGAAGGCTACATTGAGACCTGAGGACGGGTTGACGTCAGCCACATGGGCCAGTGTCCCCGTTGGATGGGTGGTTTCATTCTGGGCAATCTGGCTGACACCCTCAGCTGGGTGGTTTGCTTCAGGCACCCCTGGGGGTGTTTGCCCATTTCTCCCATCTCCAGGCTAAAGTTTTCCTATTAGCCTTTTTGGGAAGGGTAACAGCGAGTGATCCAAGTTCTCTCACCTCTTCTCCTGGCTATCCATGTCGTGCCTGGGAGTGGAGGCTGAAAGGCACATTTCCCAAAACTAGCAGCATCAGGACCACAATGCCAGGACTCTCAGTTATTCTGAGGTTTGCAGACCTCAGGGCCATGGGTTTCTGTGAGTGCCTGCATGATAGGACTCAGATCAGCTGCATGTTTAAAAAGTGCAATAACTACCCTAAGCACACATACAGGAACATTTACATTTTGATCTGTAACACTATTGAGCACAGACTTCTTATGTGTAGAGAAAACAGTGGCATCCGTCTCAGCGAGTTGTAGGAGTGAAGTGAGATTCTGTAGGTACACTGCTTGACCCAGTGCCTGACGCACAGTAAGTCCTTTGTTTAAGATTTATCAAGAGCATCATAATTACTAGTCTATGTGGCCGTCTCCCAAAAGACCAGGAGCTCTTTGAGGACAAGGGCCATATATTACTTGCTTTTGTTCTTCACTGGGACCCAGCAAAGGGTCTTACACATGAAAGGTATCCCCTGCACGTCTGATGAAAGAATGAGACACCGAAAATGAAAATAAAGATGCCCCACGTTTATTGCCACTGAGCTGACAGTGTCATGCTCTGTGCTAAGAACTTCACAAGAATGCTCTTGATTTATGCTCCGTACGATGCCGTGGTCACTCTTACCCCCACATCTACGTGCAGTAAAGCAGCAGCCCAGTCTGTGTGTTGGCACTTTAAAAGCTTAGCCGACCGGGGTGAGTGCAGGTAGACAGTTAACCTTCACTAGGAGCTTGCTTTGCCCAGACCCTGTCTTTACAGGTATCACCTCGTTAGATCCTCCCAGTAACCCTGTGAGGTGAGCTTGCCCTTTCCATTTTACAGCAACGATGTCCAGAGTTGCTCCGTAACTTGCCCAGAAGCACACGGCCAGGACACACAAATGGGGAGCCTTTATTCTAAATCATAGTGTTACCTTGTTTTCTGATCTTATTGGAAGTCTAAGGTCAGAAGCAGCAGAAAATTGGAATACATGTTTTAAATATGACACTAAAACACGATTCCTCTTATCCAGAAAGAAGTTTTGTTCCAAGGACAATGGTGGGGGGAGGGTTATTGTTTACTGGGTACAGAGAGCCAGGACCGGATGGTGGAAAAGTTGTGGAGATGGAGAGTGGTGAGGATTGCACAACAATGTACATGTACTTAATGCCACTGAACTATACACATACAAATGGCTAAAATGGCAAATATGCTCTGTGTGTTCTATATATACAGATATGATGTAGGTTGGGCAGCGTGAGAGGTATAGGGGCCACGGTCCTACCTGAAATGCTATCTTCCCTTCATATAGGAGTTCAGGTCAATTTAGCGCCTAATTCAACAGCAAAATCTTTTAGAGACTCTTCCTTTCTGTCACTGGTATCCCTGTGACTAAGTGTCAATTAAGTCAAGATCAAATGTTCCCCCAAGATCAAAGGAGCACATGAAATCTGTGGTGTCTGATGCAGAAGTTTAGCCATATATGGAATGCCATTTCCTGTCTTCTAAGGGTTAGCAACTCATGAGCTAAGTGGTTTTGAACCTGGCCCACTGTGTTTTCAGGAGAGTACTATTTGTCACGAAAAAGGTACATAGTTGGGTAACCCACATCTAGACTATTTCTGTCTCCACATGACTTTATGCCTAATATAACGTGCTGCGCACTCCTCACACAGCTCTGTAATGGCCTGACTCAGGAAGTAATCATTTCTGTATCAGGAGGAGTCATCCTGTGATGCCATGAAGTGTACCATGCATTTATTCACCCATTCCAAAAATATTTTGAGGCTCCTGATACGAGCCAAGCTGTAGGCTGGCTGCTCTGAGCACAGTATTGAAAGATAAGACAACTTGCCTGTTCTCCTTGTGCTTGTAAAAAAGACTGGAGAAATGAGAGAGCTCAGAGGTGAACTCAGCTACTATTTGAGTCCTGGAGTCTGAGCCTGTGAGCATCTCTGGAATGAGCTTTTGATGGTGTGAGCTTTCAAGGCAGAGTCTAGCACAGAGTAAGTGCTTAGGAGCAGTCTATGCCCTGGCTTCTGAGCCGGGGATCTGGAGTGGTGTGACCCTGGGGGCTGACTCTGAACGAAGTTGCAAGGAAGCTGCTCATGTAGGATGGATTTGTCTTTGCTTTCCTGTGTTTTACCACTTTGGCACTGCTGGCTGGTGTTCCTGCATGCAAAGGTTAGCAGGACACCTGACCATTTCAATGGAAAAGAATGACTGTCTGCTGGTGAAGTGGAGACTGCTCCTCACTTACCTAGCCATCCACTTGGAGCAGAAATACCTTGTTTGGCTGCATGGCATCCATCAGGCAAATACAGCCCATGGGCCGTGTGATGACATGTGACCAGTGGGCTGTGGAGAGACTATTACAGAGTAATTGACATGTGCCTTCCGAGTGGTGGTTTTGAAGCAGGCGTCCAGTCACCCAGTCTCTTCTCTATTTGTTTCCTTCTCCCTCTTCTCCAGCCGTCTTTCTGTTGGACAGGTCCTGTCCTGCCTTTCCTGGCACCCACGTATCCAGAATGGACCCTGCCTCTTTGTCCTTTGACTATGTCCTCCCTGACCATTGAAACACCTATTGTTTCTAGGAAGCTTCTTTTCATTGGCCACGCTTCATTCCCTCAAACTGTCTGACATTTTCATAGATCATCATTTCTATAGTCTAAGGCTTCTTTGTCTTAATGAACCTTATTGAGTTGCAATTGACATACACAAATGCACTCTTTTTAAGTGTACAGTTTGATGAATTTAGACAAACCTATGTACCATCGTACAAAACCTTTGCATTACCTCCCAAATCACTATAGTTTATAGTTTTGCCATTTCTAAAATTTTATATAAATGGAATCAGACAATATGTACTCTTTAGTAAGACACTTCTTTTTTCATATCTTACTGCTTCTAAAATTGGATGTATCTTAGCAGTGAATATCTAACATGATAGTGTTTCTTTTTTCCTTTAAGGGCTATAACTAAACAATATATCTTACAATGGATAATATCTTTAAGTCAAATATACTATAGTATGCATGTGTGTGCACATCTATGAGTGTATACATACAGAGATGTATACTGACTTGTTGTTCTTACCATTAGATAGTAAGCACTGGAAGGTGAGAATCTTGGCTTTGCTGTGTAGATTCCCGCATTGCCTATGGCCAGAAACTACTTATGGGAGCCAAATAAATACTGCAGAAGGTGGTGATAAGGAGTTTCAAACAGTTTTCCAAAAATATCTTCTAATGACAGGAACTTACCGAAACCTCCTCTTGGAATGAGTCAATATCTGTAACTACAATAGGAGTTCTCTTTGGGGCTCAGCTATCTCTGCATTAGTATGGGACAACATTTCCCAAAGTTTGTTCCAGGGACAATTAATATTACTCAAGGTGCTAATAAAAGGGCAGACAAGGGTGCCGCTACCATAGAAATTTGGGAAACATTTCTTATTATAATTTACCGCTTAGACCAGTGATGGCAAACCTATGACACACGTGTCAGAGGTGACACGCGAACTCATATTTTTGGTTGATTTTTCTTTGTTAAATGGCATTTAAATATATAAAATAAATATCAAAAATATAAGTCTTTGTTTTACTATGGTTGCAAAGATCAAAAAATTTCTATATGTGACACGGCACCAGGGTTAAGTTAGAGTTTTTCAAAATGCTGACACGCCGAGCTCAAAAGGTTCGCCATCACTGGCTTAGACATTCACAAGTCATGCTAAAAGTTCTGAAAAGTCCTGGAGCAAAAAGTAATAGTGATATTTAAGTCTGTTTTATTCTTGACCCTGGAGCTCTATGGAACATCCATTAGTAGTGTACAGTATACACTTGTGAAAGGCAGGTCTAATATGTAAGCATGAATTAAAATGAGAGAGAAAGAGAGAAGACGAAGACACTGGAGAGAGCTGTATTTGAGCTGGTCCCAGCTAAGCCCAAAGCTATGCAATGGCATCTGGAAGGCCTGGATGAGGATGCTCCTCTCCAGTCAAGGGCGAAACAAGCACTTTCCCTCATTCCATAATCTCTTTAGAGCATGAAGGGACATGTGGCATGCAACCTTTTATAAGAGGAAGTGAAAACAACACAAAAAATATGCGTTGCCTGATGCCTGAGGTGACATGCCCCCGGTTGCACATGGTGGATAATTGAGGTCGAGCAGGAGGACCTCCTGCCTTCCTCATCTGACTAGGCCATCCCCTGGGGGAATGAGCTGTTGTGTCCGTCCACTGTTTGGCCAGACGCCTTTAATTGATGGGAAAGCTGAAGCCGGTGACAGAATGGCTTGCTAACACCGAAAGGAGCCCACATACAGGGATGACCCTGACCATGTAAACGATGGTGAAGTCCTTCTCAGAAATAGCATTGGTCCAACACCCACAGAGATGGAATGAAATCGGTGGGCTAGGTGAAAATCAGGCAGAGACGAAAGGAAATGTTCATGAGCTCCCTTTTAAAAACTATTTTAAACATTATCTATCATACAGTAAAATGGACTTTCCCCGGTGGTATATATTTCTATGAATTTTAACACATATATAGACTCATTTAGCTGCCACCACAAATAAGATACAGAATAGTTTCATCTCCCTGATGCTGTCACATCCTCTGCTAACCCATAACCCCTGGCAACCACTGAAAACCAGTTTCCCATCACTACAGTTTTGTCTTTTTGAGAACTCCCTTTACTTTTGCTATTCCTTTTCCTTAACATTTTAATGGCAATGTCTGCATGTTTATATGTGGGTGCAAAGAACTCCAGATCCAATGCCAGCAGACTTCTTCCTCTATTATTATTGTTATTTGCTGTTGCTAACATTTATTAGCATCTATTATGTACCAGGCATGTGTACTAAGCTTTTTACATACATTATCTCATTTTAATCTTATAATAGCCTTATGAGATATGTATGCTATTGTTATTTCCATTACACAAAAATGGAAACTGATGGTCAGAGAGGTTAAGTGACTTGCCTAAGGCCTCACAGCTAACAAATAATTGAATCCCAGCACAGACCCTGCTCCATTTGACCACAATCTTTAAACACTACAGTAAGGAATTAAAGGGAGGGAGTTGTAACTAGCAAGGAGGTATGTCAAGAGATTTTGGGGGCAGAGCCAATATGGGGCCATGTGGTCTTTCCAAAGGTTTGCAAATGTGTGTGAAGCTGGAGAGCCATCTCCATCTCCTGAATTCTCAGCCCCAGTTCCTGCCTTTGTCTCCCTCCATCTGCCCCATGTGGTCCCCACTGACCCAGGTGGCACCTGCCTGATGTTTGTAGGGGCCTGGGATGGTTCAGTCCCTTTGCAAATGTAGCAAAAACCACTGTCTGTGTCACGGCTTTGCTGCCGGACACAACAGCTGAGACTCAGAAATGGGGCCTGGTTTCCTTCTGGTTTCTACCAGCCCCAATTCCCCTGTGTGCTCTCTGACCTCATTTTCCCCCTCAGTTGCTTGCAACACCAGCTGAAAAAGTTTCTGGGAGACAGTCACCTGGTCTGTGTGCTGGAGGTGGCAGGTGTGTTCTCGCTGAGGTAGGGCAAGTGAGACAGGAATGTGTGTGGTTGGCATGCTGCTCAACAAAGAAGGGAGAAAGTCCGGCCTTGCCAGACCCAGGGCGGCAACCGTTGTGTTGTGGGTAGTGGGAAGCAGGGGAAAGGAAAGATGGAAGTTCATGAAGAATGGGTGATGCTGGGAAGTGGACCAGGGTCTTGCCCTGCATATGGTGTTCCTTTGAGCTTGCCGTTTGCAGAAGTGATGTTAGCTGGCAAGTGTCCTCCTAAAATCAACTCCTAGCTCCTAAAGGGTCTTGGAAGCGAGCTGCCAAGTCAGCATATGCAGGAAGAATCACACACTTGATTCATGGCCATGGATCATTTGGAGACAAAACAAGCCAGAAGTCAGGGTACCAAGAACCGTCTCTGGAAGACACCTAGTTAACACTCAAGGGGTGAAAGAGGGCGTGTAATTTAGAGTGGAAAGTGTTGAGTCACTTCAATAACAACAGGTTACACGTATGGAGCACTTAATCTGAGCCAGTCACTGTGCTAAGAGCTAAGTGACATGAATCATCTCATTTATTTCTCACAACAACACTCTGAAGCAGGTATTACTATTACCTCCAATTTACAGATGGAGATTTGGAGGCCCTGAGGTTTCTGTGACTCACTGAAATTATACTATTGAGGAGAAGAAGCAAGATTTGAATACTGGTATTTTCAAACCTAAGCTCGCAAACACTTCGCTTCATCGCCTTCTTGCCCATCTTAATTCAGAAATACTATTAAAGGGTATGAGAGGGAGGAGGAAGAGAGATCAGCTACTCAGGAGCCCAAAATCTTCTCAAAGGCTTGCAAAGGACCTTCATGGCAGTCTGGGAAGGAAGAGGAACCAGTGGGGTTTCCAGTCATGGGCCTCCCAGGAGTCTGTTGATCTTACCTGCTGGTCTGAAATAATTGCATGCTGTAGAAACCTACAGCCATTTCTCAAGTTTCCTTTTTACACAATAGGCTTGGGAGGGTTTCAGACAGGCAGGCACAATGGGCCGTTTTTTCTGCCTTGGGCTGGCACCGTGAGGTGGGACTACTGGTTCCACCCTCGCATGCTGGCCGGCACAAGGAGCACCGCACCAAAGGATCTTGATGAGCTTGTTCATCAGAGGAGCCTATGTTCACTAGAGTGAGCAGGGAAGACTTTGGACTTGAGAGCTCACGGACAGGAAGTGAAACTTGCCCCTTCAGAGTGCCGGGCTAACATGTGGGCCTCTGGAAGAGGTGTTTTACAAAGTGGTACCTGTGACAACAGGTCATTTATGTCCCTGTAGAGGAGGCACTTTATACTTAGTATCACCCTGGGTCTGGACTCATCATGGACTCAACTTCAATAACAACACTTACAATGCTCTCCAGCAAGGGCTATCACTCCTTCTGTGTTTTGTAGAATGCCTCATGCACAGCAGGGCACAATAGACAGTCAATAATAATGTTTACTATGATAACGATCTTCCAAATGCCTTTCATCTAAGGATCTCAAAGTGCTTGGTAAACACTAATTAGTTAGGTCTAGGGATAGCTCCCTGTTTTTACAATGCATTTTCCTATTTTACAGAAATTTAAATTGAGACCCAGCAAACTTAAGTGGCTTGCCCTGAAGTCATACAGCAAGTTTAAATTAATGATAAAAACGATGCTTTGCATTTCATGTCATGCATATGCATTCCATAACGAATGTTTTCTAAGGTGATCTGAGTATGTGGAAGCAGGTGGGTAGCGAGTGTTATTAATTGCTGAGACTAGATTGGGTAAACTGAGGCCAGAGGGTGAGTCTCCTGGGTGAGGATGCAAGCCCACTCTGCTGACTCTCAGAACAGAGTGGGGCAGCCCCGACCATCCTCAGGTCTCTGAACTGAGGGAGGCAAGGCTGCTCTCACACATACAGGAAAGAAAGCTGTATTTTGGGAGAACAGGTTGCAGAATGACAGCCATCGTTACATCCAGGAATGAGTCTGTTCATGTCCCTACTGAGAGAGGCTACAGGGATGAGGTGTGGCAAAGGTAGGAAAGGCAGGCTCAAGAAAACGAAGAAAAGGCGCGGATGGGGTGGCTGCCAGCCCTGCTCGCTGGCATCCTTAGGAAACCAGATCCTTGCTGAAAGGGCTTGGTTCCTTGTTTCAGCCTCACGGTCAGGACTTGGTCTGGTGAGACGTGGGGGAGGGGCTGTCACTGGCACCCTGCTCCGATGTTACAAGTCCCTGTGAAAGAGTTCCAGGGACATGCAGTATCTTAGCGGCTGTCTCTTACGTAGGACCAACCCTGATCCCCACAACTCCCTCTGCCAGGAGGGGCCTGGAATCCTCTAGGGCACAACAACTTGGCAGCTGTGGATCCGTCCGTTGCTACCTTTTCTTAGCAATATAGCCACACGGAAAAAGACAAAAACATGAACAAACACATTCAGCGGCGATAAGGGACCTGCCTCCTCCCAGTCTGGCAACATGTTCTTAGTGAGTAATGACGCTCTGCCAAGAGGCAAGTCCGACGCTGCAGCGTGGGGGAGGGGAGAGGTTGCTGCATCTTAGAAATTCAAAGGGAGTTTTGCCGCTGGAGATAGAGCCCATCCTCTATGAGATTCTCCATAAACCACCCCCCACCCCGCCTTTCCCAAGCCCGTGGATTCTGACGGATGCCTAGGCCTAGTGGGGAGCCTGCAAGAAGGGTGCCAGGCCCTCTTCTGGAATGTGTTTCACACACACAGGCACAGTGGCGATGAAAAGTCTGCAGTGATGAATTCATGCCAATGCCCGCTTCTTCCCGCTCACACTTTTGAATGTTCCCACACTCTCCTACTGCCCGGGGGCTTGAAGGCGCCGCGAAGCAAAGGAGGGGTGAGCTGTTACAAGAAATAGTTTAGAAAACTGTTTGAATGCACAGCACTAGCCTGCTCTTGGCTGGGGAGGAATCGGGAAGACACTCCCTCCCACTGCTACTCTTCCCCGTGGGGAGTCCTGGGAGTCTGCAGCCAGAATGAAAGCTCGCTTTAGGTAAGACATCACAGCACGCAGCTTTGACTTTCTAAGTATGCCAGCGACTCAGGCCACAGCTTGCCAAGTCCACTCTGGCGCACTGACTGCTGGGGTGACAGTGCAAATTGTCCTGCTGGACTGGCAAGGACCACATCCTTCTCGAGAGATGTGCCCCTAGCACAGCTTCCCCCAACAAGGCTCCCAGCCAGGTCGCACAAAGTCCCCGGGATGCGCCTGCCGGGCTGGACAGAGCGATCGCACTGTCCAAACACCAAAAGCATCCTTGGGTCATGTCCTACACGGCTCTACTGGCTCCGTGTGCTTTTATACTGCAGCCACTGACGTGCGTTTTATGTGTTTTGTTCATTTTGTAAAGTAAGACACATCCGTTGTACGCCCCAGCCTTCCTGTCAGCCAGTCCACCCACACAGACGCTCCCTCCTGCACCACCTCCGGGCGGCAAGAGTCTTGATAGCTTTGAATGGATTGTGAATGAACACTGTCAAAATAGCACTTTATGGCCAGTGGGGGTGGGGGCGGGAAGATGGATTTGGGTAGCATGCAAACAGAACCTGACATTTGGAAACTTCTCAGAGATTCCCCAAAGCAACAAGCAGTTGGATTTGTTTTCCCCTCTCTTTCCCATCCTTCGTGCCTTTTCCAGGCACTGGATTGGCCTCAGGACAGAAGTGAAAGACCAACAATATAATCAAGGAGGCTTTCCTTATCCTACTACCCTCTGTACAAGGAACTGGGAAGCTTTCACAATTCTAAGAATCACAGGAAGGATTAGATAGGTCAGGATCCCACTAAATTTCAGTCGAAGGATCACTGCCCACAGAAACTTATCTCTCAGGAATCCTGGCGGCACCGCTTTTGAAACGTAACTGAAAGCGATAAACCCTAACTGCAGGCACACACAGATCCAGCCTCTAGGTGGACATGAAATGAACAAAGGAGATCTTGCTTACCCCATCCATGTGGATTCTGATGTTGGGCACGAGTCGGAACGGGCTGGCCTGCAGACCTCTGGGGTGAGTCCTGCTCTTCCTGCCGTCCTGCAAGGCCAGCACGCCAGGCCTGCGGAAGGAGCCCCCTCTCCCGGAGCTCGGCCCCGAGCGCACGCCGTCCAGAAGGCGCACGAGCAGCAGGTTGGCCGGCAGCGCCTCGATGCTGCCAAACACCAGGGTTCTGCATTCGGGGCAGCGCAGCCCCTTGTGGGCCTTGGAGATCCTCTGGAGACATGGTTTGCAGAAGGTGTGCTGGCAAGGGAGGACTTTGGCTGTGACATCGAGCTTTTCCAAGCACACGGGGCACTCCAGGAGATCAAGTAACGTCAAATCATCCATCTTATTTTAAAACTCTAGTCCTGACCCGGAGGGGCAGAGTCCACATGGTAGGGTCAGCCGAGCCAGGGGAGCAGAGACGAGCTCTTGAGAGCGTCCAAACTCCTGCCTGTTTGAGGGAGAGAGGAAGAGAGGAGAAATGTGAGTGCTCAGAGAGAGAGATTCCACCTACATGGAGGCAGTGTCTCACCAGGCAGTTTGCGAGCACTTTGTGCCAGCACCCAAGTTTCAGTGACTCATTCTGATTCAGTGCTGGCAGGTACAAGACCGACTCCTGCTGCTGGAGGATCCGAGGGAGCATTCAGCTCAGCGACAACTTACTCACTGCCTCCCATGTGCAAGGCGAGAGCACGGAGACAACACTGGCCTAGGAAGTGGCACCCCTATGCCCTCTCCCAGCCAGGCTCGAAGGGGGTCCTTTACCCCTCCAGACAGGCAGTCTCAGCTGTCATTCAGAGCGCCCTCAGAATGCAGTGTGTGTGGAGCTGCTACTATCTCCCTGTCCTCCCTCCCTGAGGTTTAAGTTTATCGTCTGCAGCACATGCAGGTAAGTGAAGGTTACATGGATACGTTCATCTGAAGCTCATGCAGATGCAGAAATATTTCCTTCACAGTGCATCTCCCCCCCTGCACTTTGTTTTAGCAAAGGTACAAGAAAAGTGACTAGAAACCGGTTTTCAAAGACAGAGACCATAGCCTCAGAGGCAGTATTCCTCCCACAAGATAAAGTCAAGCAGCCTGTTTAGTTACTCTGACAGTTGTTCTCAGTTTCAACTGAAGCAGATAGCAATTCTGGATTGCGTAAATAACAAGACGGAGCAGAGTATACAGGTGTGTGTGTGTGTGTGTGTGTGTGTGTGTGTGTGTTCCAGAAAGTTTCCTTTAGAAAAGCCTCCTGGGAATAGGTCAGCGGACCCTCACAGTTGCTGTTGCCGTAGCTGAGGCTTGGGTGAAGGCAGCAGCCCGGGAGGTTGGGCAGGAGGGCGGGGGTGGGGGGGGGGCGCTCTAGGAAGCAGAGCAGACCTGGCACACCAGGATGAGAGATGGCGCCTCGCCTTCCCGAGACAATTCTCCAAAGATGTCAGCGCTGGGGAGGTGTGCGGCAGCCACTAACCTTGAGCTTGTAACCCCAGCTGAGTTTAGCTCAGCTGGATCCTGATCCTCGGTGTGCTCTGTCAGGCTCCCTCCAACTCGCTTTTCCCCGGAGCCAGGAGCCACACTGCCTGCCGCTGCCTCTGCTTTGAAAACTTTAACAACTCTGAGTCTTACTCATATCAAGGGATCGCCTTGCCCAGCCCAGTTAACCCTTTCACCACTGGGTGGCCAGCAGCAGGTTTTCTTTGCGTTTGCTCTCTGCTACTGATCCTTCCTTTCTGTAACTGAGTCAATTTCTGGGAAAAGATTCTAAGGGGCAAAGTCTAGGTCAGCCCCGAAGGCCGAGTATTTACAGTTTATGTTTTCACCTTTCTCAGTTTCTCTCCTATCCAAGAAGTGGAAACATGTTCAGTTATAAACACGAGAAGGTGATTGTGCTTATTTAAAACCTTTATAAGAAGTTCTTGAAAAGGCCAAACATATGGATGGTAGCTTTCATAACAGAGATAAGCCGGCCATCCAAAAAGTACTGCTTCTTAATAATTGTAGCCAGTTCTTGAACTTAGAGATTTGAGAGGGACTTCTGTGATCTTTTTGTTCAACTCTTTAAATTAAAAAAAAAAAAAGTGTCGTAGTAGTACATACACATCCTTCAAAAATCAAAGCACAATAGTGTTTTAAAAAAGAAAAAGCAATGGTCCCAGCTCTCCCCCGACCCCCTAGAGCCGTGGTCGGCAAACTGCAGCTCGTGAGCCACATGTGGCTCTTTGGCCCCTTGAGTGTGGCTCTTCCTAAGCCTTAGGAGTACCCTAATTAAGTTAATAACAGTGTACCTACCTATATAGTTTAAGTTTAAAAAATTTGGCTCTCAAAAGAAATTTCAATCATTGTACTGTTGATATTTGGCTGTTGACTAATGAGTTTGCTGACCACTGCCCTAGAGACTTTTCATAGCCCAAAGTAATGCTTATACTTTTATTTTTTGATTTATCAATGACATTGTTTCATGTAAAATTAAAGTTATTTCATAAAGTAAATAATAATAATATTACTCAAAACTAGAGTAGTCCTTACCTGTGCCGAGCACTGTTCTAAATATTTCACTTCTATCAACTCATTTCATCCTTTTAACAATTCGATGATACACTACTCTCTTCTTTGCCCTCTTTTACAAAGGACAAAACTAAGACACAGAGAGATTAAACAGCTCATCCCAAGAGTCACAGCTAGCAGGAGGCAGGTGGTCTGCACTCTTAACTATGATGTCATATGGTGATACAGCTTTAAGGGGAGGAGAGATATTTGAAGGGAGCTAACCCTCCTCTGCTATGTCAGGAAGTCAAAAGATAATCACCCAAATTGACCAATCAACCCCTTTTGCAGATGAAGCAGCCACCCTCAGAGAGATCAAGAGATTCCTTGAAGTTGCCCAGTGAGTTAAGGGCAGAACCTGGACTAAAAACCGGGTGTTGCTTTTTCCTGGGTCTTCTCTCTCAACACAGGACGGCCTATCTTTATGATGCAGAAAGCACGTAGATACAACTCCTTGGGCAAATCTTAAGAGGGGAACAAGAGGCCTGAGAACAGATTGTAGTGGTTCACATTTTTCAAAGTTCTTCCAAATCAGTTTTGAAAAAGGAAACATAAATGAAGCTCAAGATAGGGGAGAGCTTCAGGTTGGAGCAAATTAGAGGCCTAATTTGGATACGCGTCAATTTTAGAGACCATTTTTAACTCCTTTAAAAAAAAAAAATCTCCTTTTATAGAGGGTTTTTTTGAGCTTCAACATTCTCTCATCTCTCCACTTTTATAGATCCTGTGCGCAGCAGGAAGCCTCTGGCAGGCTGAGGCCCTTTGCTGTTCCTCCTCATTTCCCACTGGGCAAAGCTGAGCTCTTTTCTCTGGGGGCTACCCCCCCCCCCCCCGTACCCCTCACCCCCCCGCCCCCCCCCCCCACACACAGGTCTGCTCTGGTGCCTGAACTGCTGCGGGCATAGGTGGGCAACATTCTCCCTCCTTTCCTCTCTTGTTCTTAAACACACTCCCTTAGACGCCCAAATCTGCACCTACATGCACATGCACACGTATGCTTGCACAGGGCCAAGCACACGCATAACCCTAACAGTAACTTTTGTGTGGCACTTGCTGTATGCCGTGGACCAGTGCCAAGACTTCAAACAGATTATCTCTCATCTTCCCATGATTGCTTCCCATGGTATAAAGTCATGAACATGCCCTAAGCATATCCATATACCTGTGCTGTATAAATGCGCACACATGTATACCTATGTCCATAGCGTACACGCCAGCTGAGCACAGGGCCAGCACCATATGAAGGGATGACATCAAAGGAACTTGGGCTCCTTTGACAGCCACTCTCTGGACCCTGCCCAGTCTCCTGGCCCCTCCACGCTCTCTGTGGTTAGTGGTCTGAAAGAGCTTCAAACCCTCCCAGCCCTGAGAAAACAGAAACAACGCATTCTGTCCCAGGAAGGCAGGATGGACCCAGGGGGCTGCTCTGTGCTAGCATACTTGGTAACGGAAGGAAGATTCGGCAGAACAGAATCGTGATGGTAGCATCTTAGGCACCACTGGAGGAGAGAGTTTACACCGAACAGGGGTGGTCTTCCAGCACTTCGCAGATCACACCTGTGGGTGGTCCCCAACACCACCCACATGTGAGGTTCGTCTTGGGGGAAATTTGAGAAATTTTCTTTTGAAGCTTCTGAAGAAGGGGGCGTGTTTTAAATGGGGATTTTATCCTGGCTTATCCAAATGCTACCTTGGCGTCAAATCAGATGAACATTAGTCCTCAGAAACAAACAGGCGACTTACGCATGCCTTCCCAGACTCCAGCTCGGTCCACCACCCCGCTGCTCCCACCCCATCAACACTCCTGTTTATATTTGCACTGTTATGTAGTGATTACACACTGTGCTTAAAAAAAAATACGTGTGTGACATTTATGAGCTTCTGCTGCTTGTATTTACAAATGTATCTTGATTTATGTTTTTAAAAAAAGGCAAAGCTGATCCTATTGTTCCCCTTCTGTGGGTTCCCACTGACCATAGGATAACATCTAGAGCCTTCTTCTCACCGAACAGGCCTACCTCTCCTGCCTTCACTTACCCCACGTCTCCCCGCTACTCACCCACTCACTCCAGTTCCACTGGCTTGCTCTCTTTACTCAGGGCCGTTTATGCTTCTCTGCCACAGGGTTTTTGTTAATGTTTTTCTTTCTGTGTGCAATATACTTTCCAGTTATACTCTTTCTCCTCCTCTCTTCTGGGCACTCCCTGTACCACACCTTCATTTTCTTCATCCCCTCCCCTCCAAATTTTAGCTTAAATGCCACTTCCTCAGGGAAGCTTTTCTTTTTTTAAATTTATTTTTACTGATTTCAGAGAGGAAGGGAGAGGGAGAGATAGAAACATCCGTGATGAGAGAGAATCATTGATTGGCTGCCTCCTGCACACCCCCCGCCCCCTCGCCCCCGCCCCCGCCTCCCCCTGGAGAGTGAGCCTGCTACCCGGGCATGAGCCCTGACTGGGAATGGAAACATGACCTCCTGGTTTATAGGTTGACACTCAACCACTGAGCCATGCCAGTTGAGCAGGGAAGCCTTTCTTGATTCTCATGACTAGTTTATAATCCAACCCTTCTCCTTCATAACAGATGTCACAATTGTAATTCAGTAACTAAGCTATAGTAATTTATTTAATGCTTGGTTTCCCCCAAACAGGCTGTAAGCTCTAAGAGAGCAAGGCTCTCATGTGTCTTGCCACTGCTCTGTCCCTCATAGTTACCACAGTGACTGGCAGGCAGTGATGCTTAATCAATGATTTTGAATTGGTTTATAAATGAATAAACTGTGTTCTTACAAAATTGTATCCGGACAGATGTGCATCAGTAAATGGAACACTAATTTGCTGCAATTTGAAGGCAGAAAGTAAATGCACACTTAATTAAAATAGTAAAATGCCATTGAATTCTAGTTAAATTCTACTACCTGCTTAGACCTGAACTAGAGGCCTAAGCAATTTGTTACAAAGGGATGGTTAGCAAATGTTAGAAGGGCATTAAAGACTAGTCCTAAGATGAGGCTTTCTCCATGATGTAATCAGAGGAGTGGAGGAGAAATGAGGAACTTTCTTATTGTGCAACTCCGTGTTCTTCATTTTGTGTTTGGATACCCCCGGCTTTGGGAAACTGTTCACAAAGGAAGTGGGATGTCTGCGAAGGATCAAAAGGAAGGAAGAACCAACCCATTTTCTGCTCCAGAACTGGTGGAGAGGTTTTGGTGAGAGGTTCTTACTTGCATTTCTTCCTCTTGATTTTCAATAAAGACAGCAGTCTAGTAAATACAGTTGTATTCCCTCCTCTACAGAAGATTAGAAGGAAGTTCTAAAGTGAATATGAGAGGGGAAAGTAAGAATGCATCTTATCATCCTATTAATATTAAAAAATAATTCAGCTGGTCAAACCCAAGTAAAGTTTGTAGTCTGGTTATTGTGCCACTGTCAATTTTCTACTTATAATGTATTATAGTTATACTAGAGGCCCAGTGCACTGGGGGTGGGGGTGGGGGGTCCCTCAGCTCAGCCTGCACCCTCTCGCAGTCCAGGAGCTCTCATGGGATGTCCCAAAGCCGGCAGTTGGACATCATTAAAGCTGCCACTGAGGCAAGAGAGGCTTCTGCCACCACTGCTGCGCTCGCCAACTGTCAGCCTGGCTTCTGGCTGAGAGGCGCGCCCGCTGTGGCAGTGCACTGACCACCAGGGGGCAGCTTCTGCATTGAATGTCTGCCCCCTGGTCTTCAGTGTGCATCATAGCAAACGGTTGTTCTGCTGTTTGGTCTATTTGCATATTGCCCTTTTATTATATAGGATAATGCATTATAAATGTTATCATTGAGGAAAGATTGGGGAAAGGTGTAAGGGACGACTCTGTACCATTTTTGCAACTTCTTGTGAGTCTGTAATGATTTTGAAATAATAAGTAAAAAGAAAAAGAAACCAGTAAAATATATGTATAGCCAAAGCCTTATAAATATATCCTTACCCTGAAACACCACTCCTGGAAATTTATACGAATTAACAGATATACAGCCGAGTATGTTCCTCATATGATTACTTACAATAGTGAAAAGTGTGAAAAATCCTTAATGTCCAACAATATGGGAGTGGGTAAATAAATGGTGAGTTATATGCAGGGTGGGGCAAAAGTAGGTTTACAGTTGTTCATATGGAAAATAATACAATAAATAATAAATAACATAATAAACTGTTTCATGTACTTACAACTGTAAACCCACTTTAGCCCCACTGTGTGTGTGTGTATATATATATATTAAACACACTATTAAAAATTATAGAGGAGATGTATATTTAATAACATGAGGGACATTCACAATTAAGTGAATATAGAAACTTACAAACCATATGAGCCCAGGTTATTTAGGAATGATACATAGATATATAATATTGAGACTAGAAAAATGCATGCCAAAATTTTAGCAACAGTTATTTCTGACCCCTAGACTTATTAGTTGATTTTATTGTTTTTCACTTTGCTCATGTGTATTTGGAATTTTTCTACAATAAAGATCTTATTGGTGTAAGAAAATTTCAAAGATAAAAATAGCTTATTATAGGTTGAATAAAACATTGACAAAGGAGGAGTTATATCCTGTAACACTAATAGCCTATGCATTACAATTGAAAATACATCCACTGAAAAGAAAACTAAGTTGCAAAGCTCTGAAACTGCTATAAGTAGATGTTAATCCGTAAAAGATACTGTGCCTTCCAAAAGAAAAGGGCTGTGATCAGTCACTTTTCTCCTAACCGGTCTTCTTCCTCTTTCTTTACTGTGTCCTTTCTGATGAAATCAGTAAATGTTTTGATTCAAAACCAGGAGCAGGATACAACCTTAATTCTTCTTAAACTCAGGGCAAGTCTGTGCAAAAGCTGAAAATTTGCCTAGGCTATTTGGTAACCACAATCTTGTACTTTTGATCACAGGTGGGGACGTTGCAAAACTCAGTAATTCCTTAAATACCCTGATTAGTCCCAGGAGTCCCTCTTCATAGGTAGGTCTTCTAAGATCATATGAAATACATGAGAAACAAATGTCTTCCTCCTTTATTTTTAGGAATTAGAATTATTTTCTTAAAACTAACTGTAAATGAACTTGTCAGATCAATGGAACATTTTGGGGGCTCTGTAATGGTGCTAATTATATATTAATTATATAATGTTATATGTGTTCACTCACTTGTCCTTATACATTGTCTCTCTCTTCCACATAATCTCTGTGCCATATCTGTGTTGTTCATTGGTGCCTGACACAAGTAAGTACAGTACTTGATAAATGTTTGCTGAGTGATGAGGATAACTCATTTGTGTTCTAATTCTTACTGCATTCCTAGGGAGAAAACTTGGGTCTTGGAATTGTGGACATCCTTTGGAGACTCACCTTTACCACTAACAGCACTGCAACTGTGGGTGCTCAATAGCTCTAAGTCCTACCCATAAAAGTACTACCAGTAATATGTACTTCTTGGCTTGCCATAAAGAATACACTTTCTAATACATGTTGGTAGCACTTAGAACAGTGTCTAGTGTATAGAAGTTGCTTGAAAGATACGTGTTGGCAATATCTGAATTCCTCTTTTTGTCCTAGCTGTAGTTGACCTCTTTCTGCCATTGTTTCTAAATTACTATAGTGGTTGAGACCATAAGCTCTGGGGTCAGAAGGCCTGTGCCATTTTAGCAAATAAGAGTGTGACCTAGATCAAGTTGATGAGACACTCTGTACTTGTTCATCTGTAAAATGGGAATGATAATACTAGTAATAGCACTTACTCCATAGGATTATTGTGAGCCTACACCAAGAAGGTGCATATAAAATTATTCAAATACTGTGACACAGAGTAAGTGCTCAGTAAAGGTTAGCCAAAAGCTTCTACCAGGCCTCTTATTATCTACTAGAGGCCTGGTGCACGGATTCATGCACATTGATTAGAAGGTGGCCGGTGGGGTGGGATGGGCGAGACGTGCCAGACATGCCCTGGAGCCAACCTCTCGCAGTCCCTCCCTGGCCAGCTGCACCAGGGGCAGCACCAAGGCTCGAAGGTCATCTGTGGAGTGAGTGGGGTCCTTCCAGTAGGTGGGGTTCCTTGGCCTGGCCTGCGGAGATCAGGCTGAAACCAGCAGTCCAACATCCCCTGAAGAGTCCCCGAGTGTGAGAGGGCACTCTGCAAAGTTGCTGTCACTTGGCAGCTACTGCATTGAGCATCTGCCCCCTGGTGGTTAGTGCACGTCATAGCTACGGGCCGGTTGGCTGGTTGACCAGTCAGCTGATCGCTTAGGCTTTTATATATACAGATTGTATTACATCTAAAGTACAGTTTAAAACTGAGCCCAACTCCTGGCTTCTTTTCCTGAAAGACTTATTCATTCTGATTCAGCCATTTTATAACTATCAACTCACAGACTAGCTGCCCAAAGGTTTATGTGGTCTTGGGCATTGCAGCATCCTGTAGAACTTTGAGGGTGGGTAGGGTTGGCTATTATGTTAGAAAAAGTAACAGCAATTAACTTTATTTTGTGTCATACTCTGTGCAAAGAACTATAACCTTATTATTACCCTCCTCTTAACAGATGAGGAGATAGAGGCTTAGAGAGGTTATGTTTTGCTCCAGCTAGTGCCTGGAGAAGTCAGGACTTAAGCCAAAGCAGTCAACACTCTTAATCATTTGCTGCATTTATTATATAAACAGGAGTCTATTTTACTCAATACCTTATTGCAATTTTGATCCCAGATTTTCATCTTTAGTTCCATTCAGTAGAACCCAAACCTCAGAAACATAAGCAGCCTTCACACAGTAACATCAGGTTAATCTACAAGAAACAGAAAGAAAAATATACCTGGAAGAGAAAGGGAGGGAGTATAAAATAACGAGAAATGCCAAAAAACTAAAGAAAGACTAGTAAATATATTTGGATAAAATTCCTTTGTTTTTTAATAACAAAAGGAGACTCCCATAAACATAACTGGAATTATCTCATTTTGTTTTTGTACCAAATTTATAACTGAGTTAATTTTTCAGCCAGAATTCTGAAATATATTTGTCCTGCTAGGTCTAGCTCTTCATTTGAAATGTTATCTTTGTGGTAATCAGCTATGGGTGGACTAGGATAGGAGTATGGTTGTTGAAGAAGAGGGCTCAAATAATGGACAGTTCATTTCTTGATGCCACTCTCCAACCTCAACCATGCCTTGCCCCTTAGTTAGGGCTAAAAATGACTTGGGCTCTTAACCAACACTAGCATTGTCTATTGAAATATTAAATGTATATTCCCATTTACTCAGTACTTTCACATTTAGTCTGTGAGAGGAATGCACACGAAGTATATATAAGGGCTTTTACTGTTATATTGTTTGTATTTGAAGATAAATGAAGCTAACCTAAATATCCATCAGAAAGGGATTGGTTTTATATATACCATAATGTAGTCATACAGAGGAATACATAGGTATAGTTGTATGTATTAACATGGATATAATGGAAAAGAGGAGCTTGTAGGCAGTGCTGATAATACCCATGGAAGGGATTTGTAAGGATAGACATTGATGATTGCCAACTCAAATGCGTGTGGGGACCAGACTGGTTTTATAACTGGGTCAGGTAGGGACTATGACAACCTTGAGAGAACACCCTATGTGACAGCAACTGGCATCAATCACTCAGCTTCAGCTCATCATTGCTAATGGGGTGGTAGATCTTTGGATTTTCCAAGAAAAGCTGTAAATCACAGTATTTTTTATGCTCCTTTGTGATAGTCTATTTACTTGTGTGTCACCTTCAAAGCTCATGAAAATATTTCTTATATGAATCGTTTGATCTTTATTTTGTGGCAACTAATAAAAATATTTTTAAAAATGTATTTTATTTGTTCATCTATGAACTAGACTTGTCTTGCAGGCTCATTGCATATCAATATGCTTAGCAGTAGTTATCTCTGGAGAATCATATTATGCCAATATCAGAGTGTGGTCGTACAGTGTCTATACCAGTGATGGTGAACCTATGACATGCATGTCAGAGGTGACACGTGAACTCATTTTTTTGGTTAATTTTTCTTTGTTAAATGGCATTTAAATATATAAAATAAATATCAAAAATATAAGTCTTCATTTTACTATGGTTGCAAAGATCAAAAAATTTCTCTACGTGACACGGCACCAGAGTTAAGTTAGGGTTTTTCAAAATGCTGACACGCCAAGCTCAAAAGGTTCGCCATCACTGGTCTATACTGTACATTGGTTTATGTTTGAGGTTGCTGTGTTCTTGACCGTGGCGCGTACCAGTTTATTGGTGGAGGTGAGGTGAGAGGTGAGGGGCCTACACCCATGAGGAATGAGGGCGAGAGACCTGGAAATCCACATCGTGGACCAGGTCCTGGAGGTTGGCCTTTTACCGGTCCAAGGTGAAGGAAAGTGGGTGACTGTTGGAAATGTACACGTCCACACAGTTCTCCAGTGAGGAGGCACCCCAACCGGCCAGTCAGCAGGGCCCTGAGGCACATGGGAACAATCTTGATTGTCAAGAGCCACTTGATCCACTGCTGGTCCTGGGGCCACGACTCCCCCAGAGGGTGTAGCATAGTAACTATCACTTCCTTTGGCGAAGATGATCAGATCTGCCACCAAGGGCCCCGGTGCAACCCGAGTCCTTTCTTGTCCTTGATGACCTCACCGTGGGGCCCGTGACCACTGTCAGGGAGGAGCTCCTCGCCCACGACCAGTCCCTGCAGCAGTGTTCCAACCCTGGGCTCAGAGCCACTGCCCCTCCCTCCACAGCTAGTCCCACACCCGCCCCTCCCCGTACCTTACACCCGGAAAACACTGTCATGCCCTGGGCGTTGTCTTGCCCCCTGATTCTGACCCCACTAGGCAGACACTCTGCTGAATACTTGGTGGCCCCGGTAAAAGGCAGTCACCCCAGCCTCCCTGTCCCTGCAGCTGCAGCAGCGATGTGAAGGGGGAGATTGAGAGACTGTAAGGGGACCCAGAGCGCAGCCGTGGCATCTCCCACCCGCGCTGGCACGTAACCTTCCCAGGCACCTCAGTGGGTGATCAGGGGGCTCCTAGTTTGCACAGGGAGCAGGGGTGTCTAAGTTGGGGCTCAGCAAAAGCTGAAGAGGTGCTCAGGGGCCACAGCCAGGCTCGAGGGCCCCCATCTGGGATGGGGACAAGACTGTGTCACTGAGTAACTTATCCAGAATGTTTTCTGGGCATCAGTGTCTGAGAGGTATCCAGAGCAGGAAGGTCCCCAGCTCCTGAGGTCACAGACTCATGGGTCTTCTGTCCCCCGTGGGGGTCTGCGCTCCATACTTGGGCCACACAACAACATTTTCTTCCGTTCAGAGTGAACCGGAACTTCCTCTTCAAGTTGGCACGTGGTTTTATTCTCTCTGGAGTGTGGGCACTGCTGGCCTGGCCCTGGGCCTGGAAAATGCCGAAAATCTGCGCAGGCGGAAGTGCCTGCAGCTCCCAGCTGCTCTGGGTCCCCTGCGACGCCGGGCAGGGTAGGTTCCGCGGCTTTGGGGTTCCGTGGTCCGGTGTGGAGGACTGGAGCGCGCAGGGTGCGGGGCCGCCCATCTTCGGGGTTCAGGTGACTCTGGAACTAATGATGCAGCAGCCTCCTTCCCCCCCTCCCGTCAGCTTAAGAGCAGAGGGCTTTCTGTCCACTGCTTTTATAATTAAAGAATATCCAAACCTACTTGCACTGGCCTTATCCTAGGAAGGTCTGAACCAAGTGAATTTCCCGCCCATTTAGACTGGACCTGGTTTCAGGATTTGGGCCTCGCTTCGGTTGTTACTCATCTCAAGAACCGTGAGTTTGGTGGACACCACAGGCTCATGTAGATGATGTTTTGGATTAGGGTTTCTGCAGCCTGGAGCTATTTCTGGCCATGTTGGATCATATGAGTCCCTGGGGAAAGGAAGCAGTATTATATTTTATTATTTTTTTAAATCCTCACCTGAGGACATGCTTTCATTGATTTTAGAGAGAGAGGAAGGAAGAGAGAGATAGAGAGAGAAACATGGATGTGAAAGTGAAACATGATCAGTTGCCTCCCACACCCGTCCTGACAGGATATCATACGTGGCCTGACCGACAATCAAACCCATGACCTTTCCGTGTGCGGGAGGATGCTCCAACCAACTGAGCATATGGGCCAGGACTGGAAGCAACATTTTAAGGGTGTTGGGAAAGAACTATCATATATCTCATTTCCATGGTGTACCCTGAGCTTGTGGGAAAATGAATACGTGATCATCATTCATTTATTCACTCATGCAGCAGCGGTGTTTTGAGTGCTTACTGTGTGCCTGGTCCTGTGTTAGACCCTGATGACACAGATACGTTCAGTGCGTTCCTGGCTTTGGAGGTGACCCTAAGTAAACAGACTCTCACAAATAGTATGAAAAGGAGTGTGATGAGGCCCGCACACGGTGCCTCAGGAGACCCCACCAGAAGTCAGGGAAGACTTCCTGAGGAGGTGAGTTTTGAGGGATGATCAGGAGGAGTTGGCCTGGTAAAGAAATGGAGGGGGAATTCCAGGCTGAGAGACACACGGGTGCAAAGAAAGGAATGAAGGCACGAGAGGACCTGGGACTTTCTGGGAACTGTCTGTACTCTGCAGAGCCTGGACACTGAGTGTGTGTGGCAGGGAGGGGCAGGCGTTGGGGCTGGAGTGCAGGCCGCCACCTGACCACAGGTGCTTGGTAGAGCAGGCAGGGGCACCTGGGCTCCGTCCTCAAAGAGCCTGAGCGTCAACAACAACAGTTTTTGTTGTTGTTGTTAATCCTCAACGGAGGATATTATTCCATTTTTACCGAGAATGGAAGAGAGCAGGAAAGACAGAGAGAAACATCGATGTCAGAGAAACACATCAATTGGTTGCCTCCTGCATGAGCCCCAACCAAGGCCCCGGGCCAGGGAGGAGCCTGCAACCAAAGTATGTGCCTTTGACTGGAATTGAACCTGGGACTCTGGTCTGTAGGCCAATGCTCTATGCACTGAGCCAAACTGGCCAGGGCAACAGCAGGTTTTAAGCTAGGGAGTTTGGGGGCTGTTTTATATATTTATGTAAACAAATATTTTCATCCAGAGTTTTCATTTTATAATTCATTGATTCTATTAACAGAGGGGAGGGGGGATGCTGTATTTTTAAGTGGAAAGAAGCAGCAACTTACTTTTTAAAAGCTCTACAAAATGATGGCTGACAAACTCTAGTTACTATTAAAACATATTTAGGTTTTATACTTTCCCACATTGCTTGATTTTAGAGATATTTCATGACATGCCATCCACAGCGGGCAAGTTAATTAAGCCATGGGCTTGGAAGGTTGCTGGTAAATTCCAAGCCAGTTTCGAGGGTGTGTTTTGTGTTCTGTGTGGGGAGTTGGTTAAAGGCATCCATAACATTATGATAATCCTCAGTGAATATTGCTAGGGTTCCAACTGGCAATCCATCCCCTTCCTGGTATCATTACCCACAAGGGCCTTGTTTCCCCGAAAAAGTAGGTGAATACTCAATTAATGGGAAGAGACTGAACATGTTCAGTTTGGTAAGAACTTGACTTCCCTGTCTTCCAAGGAAAAGGGAAAAGTTGGTGGTTTTTGAGAGAGGAAGAAGGGTGGGGAGGGAGGAGCCGACTGGGGTGACTGGTGAGGCTGTGAAAGCCCCACAATTGCTGTCGAGGTCGTTTTTCACCCCTGGAGCAGGTGACCTCATTTGCTGCCGCTATCCATTCATCCCTGGTTTTCTGGTCTTTTTGCCACGAGGACACGTGTATATGCAGTGAGGAATTTAGAGAAGAATTCAAATTTTACGCTGCCATGTGCTTAGCTGTGAGAGACTGGACAAGTTGCTTACCCTACCAGGTCTGATTTTCGGATGTCTACTTGTGTGGGCTTTGGTGAGAATTAAAGGAGATAAGATGGTTATGTAGAGTGACTTGCACAGAACTGATGTGCAATAGATGTTAATTTCTTTCTTGACCCTGGACTGAAGCTACCTTTAATTGGTTTCCAGGGGAATAGCCATTTGTCTCCCTGAATCTCAGGCTTCCTTTTCGCCAGTAAAGAAGCACATGTTAAGAGAAGCGGTGACTGGGGTAGCAGAATGACCTGCATTCCAATCCTGGGGTTACTACTGACTTTGAACAGGTGACTCAGCATTCTTGAGACTTAGGTTCCTTCTCTGTAAAATGGGAGCAGCATTGCCTAATGATTCCTGTACCTCCCACAGGCACTGTGAGGACTCAGTGAAGGAAGGCAGGCTTCTCAAACTTGAGAATGCCCCAGCATCACCCAGACAGCTTGTTCAAACAGATTGCTGGAGTCCAACCTCAGGGGTCCTGCTTCAGTAAGTGTAAGATGGGGCCTGCGATTTTGCATTTCTAACCAATTCCAGGCGCTGCTGATACAGTGGTCCCAGTGCCTGGCACACAGGGAACACCAGATGGATGTGAGCTTCTAGTGCTCTTGTCTTTTGGGGCAAAGATAACATTATAGTTACCACCACCACCTGGCTATCATCCTAACTTTAGGGCTCTGACTTTGGCTATGTCAAATAATTGCTTAATTTTCAATTTACGTAGAACTAATATAAGCAGTGAGGCTCAGGAGGAATTCAGTGTTCTAGGGGGTTAGAATCCACAAGCCATTACTGCTGAGGACATCTGTGTGACCCAGACACAGGAATGAGGGGCCCAGACAGATCAGGCCCCTATACAGTTGTATCAGCTTGGCCCCCGTGAAGCATGTTTGAATTAAAAAACCAATTTCTGGAACATTCTCCTATCATACAATACTCAATCGGATGTTGAGGGCATTTTGGGGGGAAATTGGGGGAAATGACAGGAGACTTCCATAGGCCAGATGCTCCTTTGGTGACTTGTAAAAGTCCCATTGTCCCTAGGGGTTTTAAGTGTGTAAAGGATGGCTCTTTCGCTCTGAAGAAATCATAGGCCCTGACTCTTTAGAAGGTGGATGGCAAAGATAAGGGGCCTGGTGGGTGCCACCTCTGTCACTTAATGAGCAGTCTGAATTGCAGATGGAAAATTAACACCTTCTCCTTCTCCCTCCCACCCACACACCCAATACTTAAACTCACCATTGGCATTGTTTCTCAGAGCAACTGAGTCACAAGAAATGTTAGCCTTTGAACACAGCCAGGGGTGGGACTCAGTGTTGCATTAGGATTAAGAGTTCAGGTTCTGGGGTCAGAGAGATGGAGCCCATCTCCTCACTGCCTATCACGGAGAGTGTGACCTCAGCCCATGACCTTCTAAACTCCCATTCTCTTATCTAAATTGAGGGCAGTAAGAGTACTTATTCCAAAGAGATTTTGTGAGGCCTAATTAGATAAGCATGTGAGGACTCTATGACAGCTATTGTTACCATGGGGGACTTTTTAAGACTTTAGGGTTAGAACCTTCTCCCGTATGGCCTCCCATATGAGCTGTCATTTTTCCAGAACTGCCCAGCAGTGATCAGTTGGATCGTGGGGCTTACATTCTCCACTTCCTCAATTAGTTTTTATGGCTTTGGACTGAAAGGGAAGGATTGAGCCTGTTGCATGGGGCCTGGGAATGAAATGGGGACACAGGGACAGTGGAAGGTGTATGAGGAGTCTGACCCTGCTTGATTCCAAGAAGTGATTCTCAGCCCCTGTGGGGCAGAGATTAGAGCCATAAACGGAAGGACCTGTTCTCCCCAGGTGATGTGGGACACTCAGTGGCTCAGAGGCCAAGGAGACCAAAGCAATGCAGAGTTGGGGAAGGGTTTACGCACGGTGTCAGGGGGTTTGAGGTCCCTTCCCATCCTGGGCAGGGAAGCAGTGTTTGAACACAGCCACAGCATCCACGGAGGTGACAAGGTAATTCCCACAGGGACTTGTGGGCGGGTAGTACATCTTTTTTTTGGGCGGGGGGGGGGGGGGGGGGGAGTACATCTTAATGAAGAACATGAGAGGGCTTTTTCCTGAGGTTATCCCTCTTCATGGAGAGAAATCCCTGAATAATGGGAGTGGGAGGGTCTGCAGTGACACAGGTGGGAGCCAGGAGGCCTAGGTGATGTAGCTGCCGGGCACATGGTAAGCACCCAGGAACTGGCCGTTATTACTGGCTGTTTCCTGACACCCTGACCGTCCCCCCTGCTCATGGAACAGGCAATCTCTGCTTCCAGTCTTGAAGGACATGAAAACTCTCAGCCCCTTCTTCCATGGGACTTTCTGAAGAAGGCAGAGTAGGAGGTTAACACTATACTGAAGTCTCTTTCTCCGACAGAACCTCTAAATACCTACTTTTGATAAGAAAGTAACTTAAGCCTTAGGTACTAAAAGGTAGTGATGATGCTGGCTGGTTTCGCTGAGCTCCAGACTTGGACTCCGAAGACCTGCGTTCAATCAAGTCCCAGCTCTGTGACCTTTGAGCTTCGAGGCCGCAGGCTGATTTTTTAACTTTCTCATATTTAAAGCAGGGACAAAACTGCCTGCCCTACCACCAGATAATAAACAGAGAAATGTTTTATAAACTGTAAAGTTCTGTTAGGAAAGTGGTTTGGGCATGTCTAATGATGACACACGTCTCCTAGGACTACTGGCATTCAACCAAGGGATGGTCCCTTATTTCAAAATGAAGACTAATGAAAGACAGGCATGGAGACAGGTGAAGGGCGGGGTGTATTTGGGGGTTTCCCTGGGAGTTCACTACCTGCTCCGGAGGCTGGCCCAGTAATCTGATTAGAAGGCGTCATTGGGCCAGTCCTGAGGCTGTGACAGGAGCCCCTCTTCTCTCCACTGAAGTGGTCCTTTACCTCCATCTGCCATCCACACCGTGAGCTTCTAGCTCAAAGACTGTGTTCTCTTCTCTTGGATGTTCAGCTCCCAGCATAGGGCCTGCCACACAGTGGGGATTCTGTTTGGGTTTACGGAAGGATTCAGAGTGAGTGGGAGGCTGTGCGGGTTTGTTGTTTGTAAAATATCCACAGCTCTGGGGTGACTGGAACATGGAAACACACATTTGTGGGCCTAGAAAACATGAGAAAGAACAGTAAGAATTGCTTTCCTTCCTGAGCCCATTTGTGCTTTGGGGATAAACCATGGGCAAGAAAGGAAACTTGGGAGTTGGTTGCTGGTGATGGGGTGGGGTGGGGGCAATGGGCAAATTTGGTGGAGAATTTGTCAATCTTGACACAATAATGCCATTCTGTCACAGGAGATGTGGACCCTTTGTACTTCCGGCCCTGGAATAATTGCATTTTCAAAAGGACAGGGAACTTACCAAATCAATCTAGTGATGGCTTCTGTTGTTAGGGTCAAAACATGTAATCTATGTTTTTTCTGAATGCTATTATGATCCTAAGCCAGGGAACTTCTTGGTTGTTTGTTGGTTTCCACTGTTGCTCCCATAACCTTAGGAACAGTGACAACTGACATCAATGAGGACACCGCCCTTTCTCTGAGGGCTTGCTCTATGCCACCCCACCCGTGCTGTGTCTTATTTCTCACAACTCTATAAGGTCAGTCATAAGCTTGACCCCATTTTACAGGTGAAGAAACTGAGGCTCGAAGGATTTAAGGGATTTCCCCAAGGTAACACAGTCACCTTAATCTGAACTGTGTTTGAATCCAGGCCTGATAGCTACATCCATGCCCTTCTCCACCCCTGAACTGCCTCTTTGGAGAAAAAGGCAGAGTTTATGATGAGATTGTACAGACCTGCCTCTGAAGTATTTTCTAAGCAGTTCAAGTAAAGCACTTCAAAATACAGATCATGTGTATTTCCGTGACAAGAAATCCTCCCCGCTCCCGCGGCACCTCCCTTCAAAGGCTTTTTCTTAGGCTCTGCTCAGGGTTCACCCTGGGGCCTGGGCATGGAAACGGGACAAGAAAACAAAAGACCCCAAGGCCTGTAACTGATCATGAATGAAACACGCTTCCCCGGCCTCACAAGATGTCAGTCGGATTCCCTTTGTTCTACAAGCTCTGGTTTCACAGAGCATCAGTTTCCCCTAATAATAAGCTTTTTAATTCTTCATCTAACGACAGCCCAGTCTTGAGAGTTCTTATGATCTCTGTTGCTCATCCAGCATGACAGACACGCGCACTGTGAGTTTATTTTCCTTCTTTTCTTTTCCGGTGCTTGTCACACATGACTCCCATCGCAGCGTAAGCAGGGGCTCTGAGCAGCCTCCCGCCTTTCCTCTGCCCCTCGCCTCCCACACAGCCACGCACAGCTCTTCGTGTTCTCTGTAGAGCATCGTCTGCTTCACTGTGAATAAGCTCTCCCTCTTCCCCCCCCCACCCCTCCTTGGTGACTCTTGTGTCAGCCAGGCATGCTGTAGGCACTTACGCGTGGGGGGTGGGTATTTTTGACTGGTTGTCTGTCTGAACTAACATTTATCATGCATCAACTCTGTTCTGGACATGTGCTGAGAGTTTTGAACGGATTATCTCATTAGCTCCTCACCTCACCTGGGTGAGATGGGTCCTGGTGGTAAACCCATTGTACGGATGAGGAAACTGAAGCACAAGGAGATGTCCAAAGGCATATAACCTTCTAGTGTCTAGATTCTAGAGCCTGTCTCCTTAACCAGCAGGACTCACTGGCTTGAGGTTGTTCTGGAAACTTCTGTGTGAAAATTGGAGAGTGTTGAGAATAATTTCTGACCAAAAGACCCTAGAGAATCAAGGTGGACAATGACCTCAGGAAAGTTCAAGCCAAGCAATAAGAGTAAGTAGACGGGTTTACAAAACATCCACAGACCTTTAAGATGACCCACACCAACCGACCATTCTCTGCCTATAAGGAGAGCTCAGGAATGGCCGAGGGAAACGGCCTTTGCCTCCATCTGTCACCTCCTGCAAGACCTCCTCTCTGTCATGTGCATCTATCCTACAATTTGCTCTTATCATGGCCTTTCCCAGAGAGGAGGGGAGCCCTTAGGATAGCAGTTCTTAAGATTTCAGGTAGGTCGGGATTGCTTAGGAAACTTATCTAAAATACACGTTCTGGAAATTCTGATTCAAGAGGCCTGGAAGAGGGACTCGGGGATTTTATTTTTACCAAGCACCTTTGGAGATCCGAGTGCAAGAAGTCTCCGAGGCACTATTTAAAAGTAACCACTGCTTTGCCTGGCTGGTGCAGCTCATTTGGTTGAGCGTCATTGTCCAATGTACCAAGAGGTCGCTGGTCCGATTCCTGGTCAGGGCACATGCCCAGGTTGATGGGTGGATCCATAGTAGGGCGTGTGCAGGAGGCAACCAATTTATGGATCTTGCTAATCAATGTTTCTCTCTCTCTCTCTCTCTCTCTCTCTCTCTCTCTCTCGCTCTCTCTCGCTCTCTCTGCTTCTCCCTTCTTCTCTCTCTAAAATCAATAAAAACAAATAAATAAATAACCACTGCTTCTCAGACTGTAGCATTGGACAAGGAAGCAAAAAGTGCCAGCTGGTCAGGGCTGACTTGGCCTTGGCAGTCTCTCACAGATGGCCGGGCGCATAACCGTAATCCCGTGACCCCAGAATCATCCGCTTGCTATCGCCCTTTGCTCTTTACCTCTGCTGCTGGGGAGGATGCCGCCCAGGAGCTGAGCATCTCATCTGCTGAGCTAACTGTAGGAGCTTTATAACATTTGTTATTATTTTTAAATCTTCTCACCTAGGATCAAGATTTTTATCTTAAGGTCTAAGATCTCCTACCAAGGGACTCCCTAACCTTTGAATCCCCGTTTAGACCAACTGAAATGATCAGGAAAAAGGAGGGAAGAGATCCAACACTAAAGACAGGCTATAGGGAGTGCTGCTCGTTTAGGTCTCGACCTAGCTGAAGCTGCTCCAAACTTAGTTTCCTCTGATTAAATTATGCTGGAAGCCCCACCTCCCATAGAAGGCTCCCCACCCACCCAAGAAGAGGAGTGGCCACCCATCCGGTCTCAGATATGATCTCCTGTGTGGCACTCCCAGTCTTTACGCTCAATTGAATTGCTGTTCAATGTCAGTTGTCTGTAATCACTAGCTCCATCAGGTTAGTAACAAACCTCTGAACAGGTCTGTTGTGCAGTCAATCCCTTGATTTTCCTTGGTCCCTGGCATGCTTCTAAAACCAACTCTTCCGATGTCCATGTAGACTCTGCTAGGACAGGAAACACATCTATCTGGAGAGAATAGCATAGAGCCTGCTACATAGAAGGTGCTCAGTAAATGTTTGTTGGTTGGGTAAGTAATCATAATTTTGTGAATCTACAATGATTTTTTTTTTGAGGCAGTTTTCCCCAAAGGAGGACTAGTATAAGAGCCACATAAAATTTCCCTTACTCACAGAAAAATGAGAAAATGTAGGGCAAATTTGAGGAACCTCCCAGAGCCTTGGTGTCCTCATCCACAGAATGGAGATGTGGCTTTTGATGGACAGGTGGATGCATATATAGGTGTACACACATATGTCACACAGCTGACCTTACTAGCATTTCAAACTTAGTTTAAATCTTAACTGCTTTATCTAAAGTAGGTCCCTTGGCCTCAGCCCTGTACGAGTTTCCTTCATAGCACTTTTTACAATTTACAATGAATTGATTTATATGAGTTTTGTGTTGTCTGCCCCATTAGATTGTAGGTAGGAAGTATAGTTACTTGTTACCGTGTATTCCCGATGTGGCAACAGTGGAGCGTATAGAGTTGATATATTATTGTTTCATTATTAATACTTATATTACTTTTATGGACAGTGGGGAAGTTATAGGAAAGGAGGAGCAACAAGGCCCTCTTTGCTTGGTTAGTGGGGAGGGTGACTTAGATTCACAAAGGTCAAGCTGCGGTGTGGAGGTGCTGGGCAAGAGACTCTTATCTTCCAGCGAGAGACGGCATGTGTTTCAGTGGTTGTTAATTTATGATCAGCTTCCCAGTTTCAGAAGATAAAGTTGGACGCCTCTTGTGTAATTTCGATTTATTTTAGTAATGAACTCAGTTGGCATTTTCCCTCTGGAATGCTGTTATTCAAACAAACTTGGCAGAGACTTGCTTGTAGGTACAACTGCAAAGGAATGAAATGAACTTCGATGTACAATATGAGTCCCAATATTGGTTCAGCCATGATGTGTTACTTAGAATGAGTGAGAGCAATAGGGATCTCGTTAACCCTCACAGTTTAGCACCAGCCTCCAGGAGAAGGGACGATCACGTCTGATCATCCTGTCCTGTTTAGCCCTGTAAATGCGCAGGAGACGGAGATTGATGGGGGAGCCAGAATATTTACCCCAACTCCTTTGTCATTTGTGGATAGATCTAAGACAGAAGACTATTGAGAAAGATTTATAGGAGTAAAGTGAGGTCATGGTCAGAAGGCTCAGCTAGGCAGAGAGAATTGTTATTACTCAGGCCTTCATCTTCCATTTATTGAGCATCTACTGTGTGCGAGTCTCTATTCCAGGCATTGGGGATTGGGTGGGGCAGAAGCCAGAGTCCTTATCCTCAAGGAACTTACATTCTGGTGGGAAGAGAAAGACAGTAACCAAATGAGCAAGTTAATCAATTACTTCTGCAAAGAAAATGGACCAGGGCAATGTCATAGGCAGCTACTCTGGTGGGGTGGTGGGGACTGTTTCAGGCTGGTGGTCAGGAAAGACATCTCTGAAAATGGGACATGGGAGTGAAAAGTGGCTGTTTGGGTGGAGGTAGCTGCACAGAGATGGACGTTAATAGCCTCTCAAGCCGAGGGCCAGAACAGGGAAGCCCTGCTCCTCAAATGAGCTCAACATTAGGAAACGACCCCAAAGACCCTTCATTCCCTCCCAAACAGGAAAATACAAATAATTACCATTTCCACATTCTTTACTACTCACCAGCGATGCTCATTATGTACCAGCAGTGTGACCTTGGACAGGTTATCAATCACTCTAATTTGACAGCTATAACACAGCAGCAACAAGGACTACACACCTCACAGCCTTGTTATGAGAATTACACATGATAGCAATGCATGCTAATAAATATCAGGTACTTATTATATACGGGGCACCATGCTAAGTGCTGCATATCTAATAGCTTATTTAACCTTCTTGATAACATTCCTAATAAGGCAAGAAACATTATAATCCCCATTTTGCAGATAAGATCACTGAGTGCAGAGAGGGTGAGTAGGTTGCTCAGGGTCACCCAGAGTTGGGATTTGAATCCAAATGCTCTTCTTCCAAAGCCCTCATCCTTACCTTACATCTTCCAGAGGCACAAGCCTTAGAACAGGGCCCGGCAGGTGCCTTGGCCCAGCCCTGTGCGCGGCAGCTCTCCATGCTTCTGGGTCTGCCATTACCACGCACATTGTCTTTCTTCCACTTCCTAGCAACTGTGGGTGATCTTAGACTCTGTATTTTAGAATGTGACATTTGGGAATCAATGATTTGCTGTAGAGCTGGAGCTGGAAGCCAGTTCTTCTGATCCCCAATCCTTAGGTCTTTTCCCTACACTGTGACTCCCTGGAGTTTTTGCTTATTAGAAGTAAGCATCTTTTGAAAGGAACCCTCAGAAATACACGCTGAATTTCCTTCAGTAGATCCAGCTGTGTGCAAAACAATAGGTTCAATTTTCTTCCTTAATACCGCTTCTATTAACATTTAAAACCTCCCTCCATATTCATTGTTCCTATTTTGAGCAGAAAAAAGTGTCAGAACATTTCAGTATTCATCTTGAAACCCACCAGGATTCTGAATTGACACCTCCTCAGCCACCTGTGGCCCCAGGTTCACTCTCTGTGCCTGTGTTGCTCCTCCTTGCGCCCATTCCAGGAATTTCCAGGTTTCCGGGAGACTTCTCTTCCCCGAGACTTCTCTGGTAGCAAACTTAGTTCCTAGTGAGTGAGTTTTTGTTTTCTTTTTGACCATGGTCATTCCTACCCTCTTGGATTTCTTGAGCTGAACTTTAAAGTTGAAAAACTTTAAAAAAAAGTTTTCTTGGATAAGATTATTAGAATATAGAGTCAACTCTGAGACTGGAGGAAAACACATCTGAGCTCACTGCCTTGAAAGCAATTCCAGTTACCCATGGGAGGAAGAGGACGGGACAGAAGACACATAGAGCAGCGAGAGCAACCTCACCCTGGTCGCTGATGAGGCTGGAGCTCCCTGTGACCTTGCTCTGGGCTTGGTGCAGATTTGTAACTTCAGTCCAGACTTCTTCTTTGGACTGAGACTCTGGGCAGAGACCCATGTTTGCACACAGCTTGCTCCCTGGGTTTGGAATCAGACTGAACTCGGCTCCAGTCATACATGCTCCTTGGCCTTTGGTTGTTGAAACCAGGCAGCCCAGCACATGTCTCTGAACTTTTACAAAATTTTCGTAAGGGAGAGGTACTTACAGACAACATCTGAGACTCTGGCTTCATGTAATGCTCTGCTTGATCTGAATTTGTGGCTCTTTTGGCAATTTAAGAGCAATTTTTGTGAAATTTTCCAGAACATTTTGTTTCCTCAGGCAAAAACTGGCTTTCACTGCATGAGCAACAGTTGAGAGTCAATTATGGCCTCTGCAAATCAATAAATCTAGGTAAGAGGCCGGATTCTTCCTGTTCACTGTGTGCATCATTCTCTGCCTTCCCCTCACTGAGAGAGAGAGAGAGAGAGAGAGAGAGAGAGAGAGAGAGAGAGAGAGAGAGAGAGAATGTTCATTTCTGAGAGAGACTTTCGAGTTTGGTCAACTGATGATTTTAGAGATGAGGAAACAGAGGCCCAGAAATTTATCCCACAAGTTTAATACAAGGCTATATTCATTTATTGCTTGTATAAGTTTTTTTTATAGGTTTTTTAGTTGGTATACATTTTGAAAAAATAAGTAAATATGTGCGCAGAAAATCTATCACTCTTGTTGCATTTTCCCACTAACCTGGACAAGCTGCTAGGAGAGAGGCTTGACCAGCTGGCCATTGAAGTCTCTGACCGGCTGATTGTCCTTGCCCACTTGACCTGATCCGCACCTCCCCAGACCCACAGACTTTCCCACACTAGACTGTGAGCTCCTTGGGAGCAGAGCCATACTTGTTTGGGTCACAGCTGTAGCCCTGCCTTCTAGCACAGTGCTTAGAAATTAGGTGCAAAGTACATATTTGTTTCATTGAAGCAGCTCTTTCCTGTCTTCTGGAGTCGTTCAGGCCATTTTAGTTCGTTGTGGGACGCAGCCTCAGTTCTCTCTCTTCCCTGCAGGTGGCAGTATTCAACGGCTTGAACTAGCCTTGCTGCTTTCTGAGGCAGTGGTTCTCAACCCATCAGACACAACGCATGGTTTTAGTAACAGCAATTTCATAACACCTCTTTATTATTCTGGAGTAATAGATTAAATAGTCCACCTACAAATATAGCTTCTAAAACCATACAACATCCTTGCTCTAATGTAAAGAGAAATAAAGGGCAAGTCATTGATAATAAAACACATACTTTCATAGCAAATGCTTGTGTGTGATTTTCTTAGGAGATACCATGAACTAGTCAGATGCTGTGCCTATGTCTAGGTCCCCTGTGAATACGACAACTACAGATGCTGTCTGATGCAGCAGCAGCAGCAGCATTTTATCTGTGAAGTAATTGTCCAGAATGGTAGACAATTCTTGGTAGAGTTCTGAATAAATAAAAGTATAAACTCCCTTAATATATATGCATTTTCAGTCCCTCAAATGTATACTAAAGACAAGTGCCTTACTTGCACCAATAAAACAACCAACCAACCAACCAACAGGTTCTAGGCTCAGATAATTACAAACAGGTGTTTTACCTGTGGGAGGATCAGAGGTGTGGGATAATTTCTTGTTTGCTGTGCTGTCCTTTATGTTGCAGGATGTCCACATTCCTGGGTCTCACCACTAATGTCTGTGGTGTTCATTCATTGTGAGAACAGTATTGAAAAATGTTTCCACACAAGGCCATAATGCCCTGTAGGGGGCGCTATCGACCCCATTAAGAACTTTTGCACTAGCTGTGCTAATTGGGCAGCCACAAGTCATTGTGGCTACTGAGCCTTGAAATGTGGCTAGTGCAACTGAAGAACTAAACTTTTGATTTAATTTACATGCACATTTTAAACTGATGCTCAATTCAGTTACTGGAAAACTTTTAAGTATGATTGGAACAACTTGGGTATGTGAATCTACTTTGTCAATGATAAATTTCATGAAATCTGAATGCAGATCAAATATTTCTAATAAAAGTTCAGTGACCTAATTGAGATGCTCTAAGTGTAAAAGATAAATAGGAGTTTGAAGATTGAGTAGGCAAAAAAGAATACAGAATATCATACGAATACCATGGTTATGTTGGATTACATGTTGAAATGATAAAGGTTTGGCTAGATTGGATTAAATGTTATTAAAATGAATTTCACTTGTTTCTTTTTGCCTTTTTAATGTTGTTTCTGGAAATTAAAAAATATATATATGTGGATTTTTTTCTATTGGAGAGTGCCGGAGGAGAGAAAACTCAGGACCAAAGTTTTACAGCCTCTGGGGCCTCTTCGTTCTTTCTGTCAGAAGTGAGAGAGGAGTTAGAAAAATTAGTTTCTTATTCTCTAGCTGGCACACCAGGGGCTGCAGGGACCGGGTCTTTGTGATGGTAGAATTATCCCAAGTGATTATTATTTAATGGAGTCCCAGATTTTGGCCTGTGGTAGCTGGCACGGTTGATGTTTTTCCACTACCCTCACCCTCTGCTGGGTCCTCTGGGAACCTTCCCTTTACATTCTGACGTGGGCGATTTGGCCTGTGATACAAAGACTTGTGCCAGCTCAGCTCAGAGGCAATGAGGAAAAGGCATTTCAAAGTACAAGGAAGATGGCTTATCTCTCCATTCCAGTGATTTACAGATAATGCAGGTGGTTAAATTTCAAAGCTATCTGTGGGGTCTCCTCTGAGGCATAGCATAGAGAACCAGCCTCACTGGTAGCTAAGTTACAACCCAGCCATGGAGAGGCCTCACATATTCAGAAGTCTGTTATGGGATCTACATTATAGCTAGACTGGTTAGAAGCATTTTCTGTCCCACTTTTAAGGAATCGACTATTATTCCCAAGTGGTCAAATTGATGGTGTGAGTGAAGCATTATTAATGCTGAGAAGCATGAACTTTGGGCTCAGACTGGGCAAGGATAACGACTGACTTTTCATGGCTGTGGGACCCTGGGCAGATAACTTCTCTGAGCATCAGTTTCTAGTCTTCCTACCTATAAAACACCATTCTCATATATAGCTAATCTCAATAGCAGCCGCTGTTTTTCACCAAGAAGCGGGAGTGGGAGGTGGGGAGAACTTCTAAGCAGGCAAGCATCTTAGGACAGCATCTCCAAGACTATGTTTCTCAGAACGCTGATCCTATGAGATAGAATTCCAACAATAAAAACAGGGTTGTGTTTTTTTTTTTTTGTAAGTCACTTCTACTGCTTTTTGGACATGGTGTATCCCCAAGTCAAGAATGACAAATACTTAACATTCTGGGAAGTCTTGCAACAAATCAGTTTAACTTAGCTTAACCCAACATTTCCCAAACTTATTTTAATAGGAATTTTTCAAGAAATAACTATTAGTTGTGTGGGCCATACTTTGGGAAATGATGGCACAAGAAAAAAATGTCCTACCTTCTAGTCAGAGCTCCTTGATCCCACACTTTGAATGGGCTGATTTGTCATCACATTGTCATGTGACCTGGGGGGTGCGGGGGGGGGGGGGGATATAAGTTGGACAAGCCACCAGACTTTCCCATATCACCTAAGTCCATAATGAAAAACCCACTCCTGAAGGAGCTCAAGCAATCTTGGGGGGGAAATGGTGGTGACATGGGATATGACAGCCTCTTAAACCATTGGCTTGTAATTTCTATTTTGATTGGTGGTGGAATAGATGGGAGGGATGGTAAATTTAGATTTTGTTTTTCATGTTTTTTTATAAAGTCCCATGAACTCTCACAACTCTCTACAAATGATCAATAATTAAAATAATTTTCTGCCATAACAATATTTCAAAAGGAAATGCCAGACTGCGGTTTAAATACACACACACACACACACACACACACACACACACACTCATATACATGTGCACTCTCTCTGTACAGTAATGTATGAGCAGATTAAAAGGATATGTTTAATTTATAAGCCGTACTCTGATTAGAAATGATAGATGTGGAAAGATCGCTAAAGGATAATGTTCATACTCAATTTGCAATAATTGCACATTTCTTTCATCAAGACACATATCTAATATAATTTCTCAAATCCCAAAGTACACATAAAAAGACAGTCCAGTAAATGACCTCAGAAGGGATAGGATACAAATTTTACTTCAAAGAAGATTCAGAATACGGTAGGGCAGTGGTCGGCAAACTGTGGCTCGCAAGCCACATGCAGTTCTTTGGCCCCTTGAGTGTGGCTCTTCCACAAAATACCGACTTCTGCGCATGGGCCATGAAGTTTCAATCTCACTGTACGTGCACGTCCGCACATGGTATTTTGTGGAAGAGCCACACTCAAGGGGCCAAAGAGCTGCCTGTAAATCTGTAAATGAAGCATCACACAGAATGTCAGTTTGTCCCATCATCACGGAGACTAAGTCTAATCACTGGGCTAGATGTCCACGAGATGAGAGCTTTTTTTAAAAAAAGCTCTAGAGACTTTGAAGCATGCAACAGACTGATGTATCTCAGAGGGAAGGGGGATGAGAAGAAATTAACCAATGAATATATGTGCATATATATATAGCCCATCGACAGACAATGGTGTGGGGAAGGCCTGGGGAGGGATGGGAGTAGGGTAAAGGGGACCAATGGGGGGAGGGAGAGGACACATCTGTAATACTTTCAACAATAAAGATAAAATTTTTAAAAAGTAATGAGCCCCATAATGAGCTTATAAATTGAGTGATTTTGTTTATGTAAGTCAGGCATGTCAAACTCAAAGGCTAACGGGCCAAATAAACGAGGTTTAAGTTTATGTGGGCCACAAAAAAAAGAAGCTTCAATTTTCAGAGAAACAGGTTTATTTCGATGGAGACATGCTGAATACAATGGGCTGAAATAAATGAGTAATTGTTAACATAAAATAATAGAACATTTTAATAAAAATTAATATTTTTTCTTGAACATTAACTTATCAGACACCGAATAACTGCACAAATTAATAAGCATAACACAAATAAACCTGTTTTTCTTGTTCTCCGAAAGTGAAATATTTCGTGTTGCGCACACCAAACAAGTTAGTCCAAGACTAATGATGTGGCAATTGGCTGCTAAAATATTCGCTGCTAGTATTAGTGGAGAGAAATGGTGCATCTGCATGTAAGGTGTGTAAGGGAAATGAATGCAACACAATTATATTAATCAGTCATTAGCGAATGTTGTACTTCTTTATTAATAATTATGTATAACAGGATATTGTAAAAATTAAGTTATGAAATTTTTATTAAAATATTTCTTACATACTGTTATATTGGCTGGGCCGCAAAAATATTCATTGTGGGCTATAGGCAACCCGTGGGCTGTGAGTTTGACATGCTTGTGTAAGTAATTTCTACTTTCAATGACCCATCAAAATTTTCTGCAATTGGGCACAGTCCTGAGTAAGTGATTTTACCTTAAGTTTGATTTAAGTCAAAGTCCCTTCTTTCTGTATTTAAATGGACTGAAAAATATGTTTTTAATAAAAGTATGATTTCTTATTATTTGAACTCAGCCAGAGGAAAAATGGTAGAAGTTTGAAGATTTAATTTTCTCCAGCAAGTTGCATAAATTCATCTGTACTTTAAAATGTTAGGTACAGTTTACTTTAAAAATATTGTGTTTTCTAATATTAAAATCAATATTAGCTCATTGTCAGACATTTAGAAATATATATAAAAGTATGAAAAAATAAAAATCATCACCTACTTAGAATCATTGTTAACATTTTAATGTATTTAAATTTGAGTCTTTTTCTCCTATACAATTTTACATACTGAATTCTAAATCACAGGACCAAAAATTTGTGTTATACCTTTCCCCACTTAATTTGTATATAAATATTTTGCATATTATTTCAAACTCATTGTGAATCTTTAAAAAATGACTATGAAATATTTTACATTGTAAATTTCCTACTGTTGAACACTGAAGTTTTCTTCAATGTTTTTGCTATTATGAATAATGTTCTGGAGAACATATTTATCTATATAAATATTTTTCTCCATTTCAACTTCTTTTCTTGGGAGTGCTCCTAACCACACTGGTTTGGCACTGCCCAATTTGATCACGTTTTGGTCCAATAAACTCTTCAAATTTTTAACATTCCTCCTTCTATCTTTTAACAGTTCTGGTGTCAGCAGAGGGGACTGAAGGAGGCCCCCAACAGCTCAGGAGCAATTAGCAACCAGATGTAGGTGTCATTGAGCCCCTAAGTCAGTGTTCTCTTGCTGCTATTGGCGGTTGGGTGTAAGCCCCTTAGATCCTGGATCCTACTCTGCCGCTTTTGAGTTATGAGCTTTTAGACTTTATTTGAGCATCCCTTTTTGTCAGAGTTTGATTGGATCTGACTTAGAAACCGAACTGGGTCCCAGGTTGGACTGGTTCCAACTTAAACTGGACAGATCCAGTGTGAGGCCTGCTGGGCCACCCCACTCTCTCCAGAGTCTGCAGACAGTTTCCTGGGAAAACTGGCAGAAGCCAGCAAAGGCCAAGAATTCTCATCCAAGTCAGTTCGCCCAGATCTCCATCAGTGGTACTTGGGTGAGAGAGGAAGGGGAAGTTTCATGTCCCTTCCTTTCCAAGTTCTGATTGGCAGGAAAAACATTAGTTATCGATCCTCTTTCCCAGGGACAGCTCTTGCCTTCTTGTTTATCTCATTTTGTGACCTGAGTACTTTGCCTGGCAGCCGTCAGGTTGGGTGCCCCCCAAATACAGCTGGACAGAAATGTGGGCTGCACTCCATTTTAGGCTAGGGTCCTACCGACTATTGCAGCTCTCAGAGGAATTGTCCAAGTCTTTCCTTCTTCCTTGTGCTTATCTTTGGGAGTGGCTCTGGGTCTTAAGCAGGTAGCATCTTTTACACCCTCTTTGGAGATGCCTTTTGTGTCTATGGGGTTGTTCAATATTGTGAGGAATGTTTACTGTTTGTCCCGGTGAAACCTGACAAGATAATGGAAAAGATTTTTTTTTTTTAAGTAGCTCTATGGTCAGACATTGGTTAAATTGGATGCTGATATTCAGAGCCTGATAGGAGCTTCTTTTTAAAACCTTCTCCCCTAAGCTAAAATAAAACTGTGTACCTATAGGGAAAGAAAAACATTCTGAAGCCATTATGGAAGGCTTTACTAAAATCTTCCAAAGAAACACAGCTGTAAATCTAGATCATAGGAATCTTTTTTAAAAATTAAATTTATTAGGCTGACATTGGTTAATAACACAGAATAGGTGTAAAGTGTATAGTTCTATAACATATCATCTGTATATTGCATTGTGTGCTCACCACCCATAGTCTAGTCTCCCTCCAGCACCGTATCTTTGACCCTTTTTTGATTTCCTTTAGTTGGTGATCCCCCTGATATAAAGAAGCAAACTGAGGACAATTGTAGTTGGATGGCTGGGTCAGCCTCTTGATGTCATTCAGGCTGCAGCCCAATTCTTCAAGGAATTAAAAACAATTACACTTGGCTTACAAATTGAGTTTTTATAAAAACAGAAATTTGGCTCTAGAAAGAATTCAGAGCTCACCTATTCTTTTTAGTAACCCCCAAATCTCCTCTGTTCATCTCAAAGGCTAGAAAATATGTAGACCCGGATTTCGGGGTGGTGGTGGGGAGCCCTTCTTGGAGAGATTACTGTACTATATCCTTTCTGTGTCTTTGAGATGCAGATGTTCTACCTGGTCTCTTGGAACACAGAGCCATTTCTTGAAATGCAAACTTCAGGGATATAATTCTGATCATAAAAAGAAAACAACAATAAGAAGCTATTTGAAAATTAGGTGAATGAAAAATCATAAAAGTTTTTCCACAAATGTTGCTAGAAGCTTTAGCTATTTTAACTTGTTCTATCCACCAGAAACACAATTGGAATAAAACTGTTGTTTTATAAACAAGTTCTGCGCTATCACACCTGTCTTTTGGCTAAAGTTTAAAAACAGAAGCTGTAAGATCTCTCCTCCTGTGTGTATGTTTATGTATGTCTATGTACGTATGTCATAGATGTGTGATATTTTCTACCTCCAGGTGGTATTGCCAAAATTAATTTGTAGAGAATTCTATTTAATTGGCTTTAAGACAAATAAGCAATGTATGTAAATCAAATATACTCTTAGAAATATGGAAACTAACCTAACTGTCTTTCAAGTGCATGTGATCTAGAATAAATGATCCTATATAATAAAAGCCTAATATGCTAAGTGTCTGGTTGTCTGGTCTAACGTTTAACCAATCAGAGTGTAATATGCTAATGACATGCTAAGGCCACTCAACCACTTGCTATGACATGCACTGACCACCAGGGGAAGACAGTTGGCCAGTTGACCAGTCGCTATGATGTGCACTGACCATAGGGGGCAGATGCTTCAACCAGTAGGTTAGCTTGCTGCTAGAGTCCGGCCAATTGGGACTGAGCAAGACGGGCTGGACATGCCCTGGAGCCCTCTCACGGTCCCTCCCCAGCTGGCCAACCTTCCATGTCCCTCCCCGGCCCCGATTGTGCACGGGTAGGGTCCCTTGGCCTGGTCTGCACAAATTTTCATGAGTAATCTAAACAGAATTGTTAAGAACAAGGAGCCCTAGCTGGTTTTGCTCAGTGGATAGAGCATCGGCCTGCAGACCAAAGGGTCCCAGGTTCTATTCAGGACAAGGGCACATACCTTGGTTGTAGGCTCCTTCCTCCTTGGTCAGGGCCCTGGTCGGGGTTCGTGCAGGAGGCAACTAATTGATGTGTTTCTCTCACATCAATGCTTCTTTCTGTCTTCCCCTCTCTCTTCCACTCTCCCTAAAAATCAATGGAAAAATATCATTGGGTGAGGATTAACAAAACAAACAAACAAACAAACAAAACAATGAAATTAAATGGATGCAAGTAAGATAAAAGTTTATAAATGGACAGGGTTGATGCCCTGTCAGGTACTTTTTATTTATTTATTTATTTGCTCCAAACTAGTTTGGTTCCTGGGGGGCGGGGCGGGCTGGCTAAGGAGTATCCTTAAGTCTCTTGGCATTCTCTGCCTAATAGTTATTGTAGTCTTCCTAGTGAGCTGTATTCTCTCAGAGGTCTCAAGTGCATTTTTTGCAGCTATGAGCAGTACATCAGGTGGTCTCACTGCTCTTGGAGAAACAGAAATAACTTAAACAATGAGTTGAACAGCAAGAACAATTTTTCCACAGATCTGACATCATACCCTATGCATTTCCCAATGAGACAAGAACACCTTCACTCTGATGGTGACTGGGAGTGGCACTAATACCAAATTTTTGGACCATCTCTCATGTAGGAGAGGATGACCAAAAAGGGGGGAGGGTTATTAAATTGATTAAACAAGGAGACCATTAAACTGATGTGGCTCTAATGCCATGGCAATCTACCAAAATCTTAAAGTTTTGATATTGGCAAACCCAAATCTAGGCCTGTAGGTACCACCTCATGGTTACAAAATCACAATGCTAAGAATAACCCATCACAAACAGCCAACTAGGCTTTCAACTATAGACAACCAGTAATTTCCTTATTTTGCATCCCTTTTTCTCTGCTGAGAGAGCACTCCTAACCACCTCTGGTTTGGTGCTGCCCAATCTGAATCAATTTTTGCTCAAATAAACTCTTAAGATGGAAAAAGAAAAATCTCCTTAAGAGAAATTATTGGGTTGAAAGGGATGGATTTTTTTTCATTTATTTTTTCCTTGATTATCAAAGTAAGATAAGCTTATCATAGACAATTAAAAATTGAATGAAACAGGGAAAGAAAAACTCATTACCGTTGGTAACTGGACAACCAAGGGGTCCGGGCTGCCTGTCACTACTGCAGCCAATTAAGCAGAGACAGGGCTGAATCATATATGAGCGTTTATTCCCATAATGCTGGCAGCGTGGGAGAGCAGCAGGTCATCCACAAAAATCTGCTCTGCCTCTCCCCATAAGCCAGCTGCTTATATTGGGTAGAAGGACAGAGATTACATGGGAAAGTAGGAATTACAGGCATGGAGAAGCAGGCACGGGATAAGCATTACAGGTTACAAGTCATGTGGGCTGGCAGGGGTCACAGAGAGCGGCTAGAGCAGCGGTTCTCAACCTGTGGGTCCCAACCCCTTTGGGGGTCAAACGACCCTTTCACAGGGGTCGCCTAAGACCATTGGAAAACACATATATAATTACATATTGTTTTTGTGATTATTCACTATGCTTTAATTATGTTTAATTTGTAACAATGAAATTGGGGGTCACCACAACATGAGGAACTGTATTAAAGGGTCGCGGCATTAGGAAGGTTGAGAACCACTGCAGTAGAGGCTGGGGGTTGTAAAGGGTGGGTGCCTCCGGGACTAGATTATTTCAGCCACGAGGTTGTAGATCTTTCCATAATGATATGCAGTTCTCGGGACAGGAGGCTGGACTGCATTCCGATGTTAGCTCCCAGCCAGGTTAGAATGTGCTTTCTCAAATCAGAACAGAACCATCGCAGTTATTAACAAAGCATGATCAGTATTTCTTATAATTGTAGCTAGTCCCCAGTATTCTATTTCTGCCTCTAACACTTTTACCCATTGCAATCAATGTTAATGTTTTGACATTATTTCTTCTGATTTATGCAGTTTTTTCTGTCTTTGTAGGGTTCAAGAAATGAATATTTTTAAGGCTTTTTCATCATGCTACCAGAATTGCTTTCAATTTATCAATTATATCCTCCTCCTGGAATAATTCTGAAAACACTAAAATCTATAAAATAACCAAAAGTATGATTCTTTCAGAACTTTCCACGATTTTGGTCTGGCTCACTCAGAGTCTATTGTGAACATAGGACAAGGCCTAAAAAAACTATAGAACAAATGCTACTTGGAAAACTCATTTCCACCTTTTGCTTTCTTCAGATAATTAAATGATTCTTTTTTCATAGTCAGGATCCTATTTAATTCAGTTGTGTTGATATTTCTAACTTAATTTTAACATAACAATTTCCAAGGTGGCAGAAGCATGATTGTGCAAATGCATCAGTGCACAGGCTCTGGTTGAAGTCTACTCTTCTGAAAGGCTACCTTTGTTAATGGTGTTCATTTCTTGAGCAATTGAAAATGCCTGTTTGGCAAGTAGCCGTGAATGGAAGTCAGCTCACTGGTCCTTCCAGATGAAGATAGACTATTGGTCACGTATTCATACCGGTTTCTGGGATGAACAGAAGAAAATATTCTCTTTTTTAGGGCTTCCCAATCTTTCTCATGGTGTGGCATACATAGCAAATAATAATATTTGTTCTATACACTAGAATAAACGAATGAGGCTGATGTAGTCACAGGTGACTGCCTGCCTGGAAGCCTTGGGGCCCACTTGGTTGTCCTAAGCGCCGAGGGATACAGGGTCCAGTCTCCTGTAAAGTGTTCATGGTACATCAGGGCTGGCCCTGCTTCCTAGGGAACCTAGAGGAATGTCTATTCTGACGTTATGAAGAGCATACCTTTGTGTGTTTTTTAGAGATGCTGTTTCTGTGTGTGTATGTGTTTAACCTATTTCTTGTATTGATTACATGGGGGCTTTATCATAGTGAAACCCCTCCTATTTAGTAGAAATATAGGTATTTTTCTTGACAACTTTCTGATCCTACCTCTTCACTATTGTCCACAAAATATGTATAACTCCTCTTCCAAAAGTTTTATTTATTTGATTTCTCTCACCTAGAAGTCATTCATACAACAATTCTTACCTGAATTCTATTATTTACCAGGCACTTTGGTAAACACTGGGGATAGAGAAATGGTAAAGGCAGCTTCTGACTCTATGAAGCTCACAGCTTAGTGGGGTGGGGGAGGAAAAGGAACCACAAGAATAGTAAAGAAAACAAGCACGCGATGGTGGTAGGCCCAGCGTTCCATGGCATTCTCCCTGAGGCAGGAAGGAAGGCTTCCCAGAAGTGGTGACATTTGGGTTGGGACTTCAAGGAGGAGGGGAAGTTTGACATTTCAATGAGGAATCAGAGTACTGGATAAAAGGCAGAAACTGGTGGTTTTGAGAAACAGATGAGCTTGTCCGTGTGCCCGGAACGCCAATTCCAGGAAGCACTTGGAAGAGTGGAGAGGACCAGGCTGGGAAGGAAGGTAGGGTTAGGTTTTGAGGAACCTTGCCCGCTGAAAGGAAGGGTTAGGGCTTGTTATGCGGGAGACTGACGTTCACAGAGTTGTGTTTTGGAAACCGCTCTGGCATCAGGGTGGAGGATGGACTTGCAGATGGGTGAGACAGTCATTAGAAGGCTGCTTTGAAAACAGAAGCGATGAGGACTTGACCTACAGCTAGGGTGCTGGGGTGGGTGAAAGAAGGAGTGGTGATAGAATTCCTAGGAATGGCCACAGGAGCATCAGCAGTCAGCTTGGACAATGCAGTAACTGATAGCATTAGCAAAAACAGGGTGGAAAGCGTAACCCCCACCATTCCAGCTCTTCAAATCCAGCCCATCCTTTTAGACTCAACCCAAGGGGCCTTTCCTTTACAAGCCTTCTTCTTCCATCCTTGTCCCCTCAGGGACCACTTTCTTCCCAGAAGAGCTATGCTGTGAGCCAGCGGTGGACTGCTCGCTCCCTAAACAAGAGGCTATTTTATGTGTTAGGTCTGTTTCCTAAACCAGGTTGTAGGACTGTCATTCTCAAGCCCCAGGTTTCCTGCTTCTCTGATAGTCATTCCAATGACGGGCTCACAGTGTTGGGCATTTGCCCGGTGCTGTCTGCAATAGGCAGTGGTGCCTAGTGCTGTGCTTGAAAAGAAAAAAAAATTGTCTTTAAAAAAGAAAAGTTTATTGAAGTATAATTGACGTGCAATAAACTGCCTGTATAAAATAGACATGAAGTGGAACTTATCTGGTTCACACAGAGGCAGAAGGCCCAGAGTCCAGGACCTGTGGCTCCCTCTTGTCTAGGATTCCTTGAGACACAATCGGAAGACATTTGACTTGGTGGCCTGGTCAAGGGTTTTGGAGTCAGATAGAACCGAGTTCAAATCCCTGCCCTTTACTTGCTTAGCTGTAATCCAGCAGATAAATGGGGAAACTGCTCTGAGCCCCACTTTCTGCTCTGTAAACAAGGGACAATAGTACTTTCACTGTAGGGTTATTGTGAGGGTGAAGTAAGCTAATGTATGTAAAAATCTCTGGCACTTATTAAATGCTTATTAGGTCATGGCTGTTGGTAAGAATAACAAGACATTTGCTAAGTCATTGAGTAATTGATCCGTATTGAACTGTTACTTGTTCAGGCTAAATAAACTTACTCAGGTTAAGAAAAGCCAGGGTTGGGGTGAATTTCTGGGCGAGTTTGGGATTCAGAGGGGGCCCAATCTTGTCTTATGCTCCCTCCACTCCATAAACCCGCAATCGCCTGCCTTTGCATGAGGGTCTATCAATACTTAATGTGTGGGTGTCAGTTGCTGTAAACTGAGTATATCCCAGCAGCAACTTGAATTAATTATGTGCAGGAGGAGAGAAAATAAAGTGCCTTTTTCTCAGAGCTCCGAGTTCCCCTGGCTGCACTGAGGCCTGGAAACCACAGAGGGACGTGCCCGCTGATGGAGGACCCTGAGAAGAAGCTGAACCAGAAGAGCGACGGCAAACCCCGGAAAGTACGATTCAAAATCTCTTCCTCCTACAGTGGCCGAGTGTTGAAGCAGGTCTTCGAAGATGGGCAGGAATTAGAATCGCCAAAGGAGGAATACCCTCACAGTTTTCTCCAAGAGTCCCTGGAACCCATGGATGGTGTTTATGGGTCTGGGGAAGCCCCCAAGCCCCGATCCTACTCCCCTAAGCTGACTGCTCAAAGGATCAGCGTGTTCAGGGAGGGCAATGCCTATACGTTGGCGGGCAGCCAGCCTTTCTTCAACGATTACAAGACAAATGACCATAAGGTGGGTATTGTGTGTGGGGGGGATAAGCATTAAGGACTAAAGTGCGTTTAGAGAAGCACCTGAATGTTTCAGATTTGTATTATGCTCATGTTCCTGTACCAACCAGGCTGTAGGTGCACCAAATGGGAAGTCGCTCTTAGGGTAATATTTCTGGGACAACAATCGCATGCTTGTGGATTCGTTATTAGAAAGTGCAATAAGCACGATAGTATTCAGATTCCATCCAGGGTAAAAAGAAATTGCACTGGGGCTTTGGCTGGGTTATCTCAGTATGTAAATTAAATAGAGGTGCTGTGGATTTCAGGTTGCCCGATGCTGGTTTAGAAAATGATGCAGCGACTGGTTGTCTTGTTTCCTGAAACAGCTAAGTGTTTGGAGGTGCTCATTTCACCCCAGGCAGTTATTCAGCCTGTGGTTTGTCCATAACTTGTGTTTTTTCTCTCCCCATCTCCCTCTTGCTGCCTGCTTTCAAACAATGTCTGTCAGTTTATTTATGTTGCCTTTTCATTGCTCACTAGCATGAACACTGGGTAGGTGGAGGCCTGGGAAGAGATGGTGAAGAGCAAATCAACCAGAGGAAATGTTACACGGGGAAGAAGTGTGAGCTAATAGTTCATTTGAAACATGTATTTATTTGTGAATTTCAGTGATCTTCCCCAGTAGCATGGATAATCAAACGCCCCTGCATGGTTTTTCTTTTTAAGTTAGAAGAGCCTGGAAAGGTAGTCACTGTTTTCTAGAATCTCATAGGAGATATGGATATGCTCTCTGCCAGTGGGACTATGAATGTGTTTCTTTAAAAAGAGTAAATACAGTTATGTAATGTACCAGGTTATTAATAAATAGTGTTTATGAGTAGGATTTGTACTCCTCTTTAAAGTGTGAAATTCGGATAATTACTCTCTAATCATTTTTATTAGTTTCTTAAGGGAACAAATACTACATCTATAGCAGACAAAAGTATGGGCCTTGCTAGCACTGATAAGAGTATAATTAGGGAAATGTCCACATTTATCAAAGATAGTACCGGTTTCTTTTTGGTATGAAAGGGGGCTGGAATGAACAGCCCCTCGTGTTGCTGGAGTGGCTTATGCATTGCATTGCACTATCACATACTATCGCATTAGGTCTTCAGGACAATCTTGAGGAGAAAGGCCAAGTATGATCACTCCCATTTTGCAGGTGAGGAGAAGTAAGTGCCAAGTTGTTAAGGGACTCACCCAATATGGTCATAGGTGCAGAGTCAGAGTAAGAACCCAGGTCTTCTGATTCCCCATACTCTTTGCCCTATGGAACATTCCTTTTTGGAATATTATTGGTAGATCACTACCAATAATGTTGGTGATGATAATAATAGGTACCATTTACTGAATGCTTATTGTATCCTAGGTACATAGCTGTCTTGTACTTAAAGTACCTCATTTTACCGAAATCTTATTCATATGTTTAGAATTTACAAAGCTGTAGTTTATTCAATACCTTATACAAGGCCACAGTAGCTAGTACTGGACTGCTTGACCTTCATACGTCAGTATGCCAAACTTGGCTTTCATGTAAATGTATGATTAGGCATGGATTTATAAAACCAGGCATGGCACAGTAGATTTAAATACCAGACTCTAGAAGCCATGTTCAGGGTTAGACTCCTGCATGGTCCAGTTATCCTTGTTTTCTTTGTTTCCTGATCAAATGCCACATCCCAATCTAGACAGCCTTTTCGTGTAGGAGTGGTCAGGATGGGTTCATGCACCTGCACCCACTGGAACAGGTTGTCAATGTGGTGCTTATGAAAATAAGGAAATGAGAGCTGGAAAGTCATGATTTTTCGATAGTGAACCCAATTGTAAAATAACCCCTAGTAAATATTGGCCGTGTGGCAACATTGGGTAGTAGTTAAGCACAGTAATTAAAAGTAGAGGTTCCGAACTTGAATAGATATCTGTATACCCAGGTTTATAGCAGCTTTTTTCACAATTGCCCAAAGGTGAAAACAACCCAAATGTCCATCAATAGGTGAATAGACAGTCAAAATGTTGTAGATACACACAATAGAATATTATTCAATCTTAAAAAGGGGGAAGGAAGTTCTGACACATGCTACAACATGAATGGAATCAGAAGACATTATGCTAAGTGAAATAAGTCACAAAAGGACAATCATATGATTCCACTTATACGAGTAGTCAGATTTATAGAGATAGAAAGGAGAGTGGTGGTTGCCAGGGGCTGGGGGCGGGGGGGAGGAGAGGGGAAGGAGGAGTTATTATTTAATGGGTACAGAGTTTCAGTTTGGGACTAAGGAAAAGTTCTGGAGTTGGATGACGGTGATAATTACACCATAGTGTTCAAGTACTTAATGCCACTGAACTGTCCACTTAGAAATGGTAAATTTTATGTTATGTATATTTATCACATCAAAAATAATGTGTGTGTCAGAGAACCAAGATGGCGGCATAGGTTAACACCGGAGTTTGCTGCTTTGAACAACTACTTCAAAAGTGAAACCAAAAAACGGAAGGGACATCACCCAGAACCACAGGAAAGCTGGCTGAGTGGAAGTCCTACAACTAGGAGGAAAGAGAAACGCATACGGACACTCAGAGGAGGCGCAGTGCTGAAGTCAAATTCTGAGGTGCGGAGTGCGCAGAGCGGGCTGGCGGCGGAGGGCGCGGTTGTTGTTTTCAATCGGGAGGGAGTCGCAGACTCTGAGCACCAGATCCGGGCGAGTCTTTAGGGACCCAGACTCAAACGGGAGAAGCGGGACTGTCTGGCTTCGGTCAGAGCGAGTGCAGCTTTCTCTCCGAGCTTTGCAGCGGGTGCTGGGACTCAGAGAGGCAGAGCCCCTTGGGACAGGACTGAGAGCCGCCATAACTGCTCTCTCCGGCCCACCCTGTTGATCCTGTGCGACCCGCCCCGCCCAAGCCCAGCGCAGAACCATTTGCCGGATAGCCTCAGGCAAAGGCTAGATTAGCACCTCCCTAGAGGACAGAAGTTCTCTCACTGCTGACACAGCTGATTCTCATAGCCACTTGGCCTGGAGGTCAAACCCTCCTTGGAATTAGCTACAACAATCAAGATTTATCTATAAGACTGTGAACAAAGACCACTAGGGGGTGCACCAAGGAAGCATAACAAAATGCGGAGACAAAGAAACAGGACAAAATTGTCAATGGAAGAAATAGAGTTCAGAACCACACTTTTAAGGTCTCTCAAGAACTGTTTAGAAGCTGCTGATAAACTTAATGAGATCTACACGAAAACTAATAAGACCCTCGATCTTATATTGGGGAACCAACTAGAAATTAAGCATACACGGACTGAAATAACGAATATTATACAGACGCCCGACAGCAGACCAGAGGAGCGCAAGAATCAAGTCAATGATTTGAAATGCGAGGAAGCAAAAAACATCCAACCGGAAAAGCAAAATGAAAAAAGAATCCAAAAATGCGAGGATAGTGTAAGGAGCCTCTGGGACAGCTTCAAGCGTACCAACATCAGAATTATAGGGGTGCCAGAAGATGAGAGAGAGCAAGATATTGAAAACCTATTTGAAGAAATAATGACAGAAAACTTCCCCCACCTGGTGAAAGAAATGGACTTACAGGTCCAAGAAGCGCGGAGAACCCCAAACAAAAGGAATCCAAAGAGGACCACACCAAGACACATCATAATTAAAATGCCAAGAGCAAAAGATAAAGAGAGAATCTTAAAAACAGCAAGAGAAAGAAACTCAGTTACCTACAAGGGAATACCCATACGACTGTCAGCTGATTTCTCAACAGAAACTTTGCAGGCCAGAAGGGAGTGGCAAGAAATATTCAAAGTGATGAATACCAAGAACCTACAACCAAGATTACTTTATCCAGCAAAGCTATCATTCAGAATTGAAGGTCAGATAAAGAGCTTCACAGATAAGGAAAAGCTAAAGGAGTTCATCACCACCAAACCAGGATTATATGAAATGCTGAAAGGTATCCTTTAAGAAGAGGAAGAGGAAGAAAAAGGTAAAGATACAAATTATGAACAACAAATATGCATCTATGAACAAGTGAATCTAAGAATCAAGTGAATAAATAATCTGATGAACAGAATGAACTGTTGATTATAATAGAATCAGGGACATAGAAAGGGAATGGACTGACTATTCTTGGGGGGGAAAGGGGTGTGGGAGATGCGGGAAGAGACTGTACAAAAATCCTGCACCTATGGATGAGGACAGTGGGTGGGGAGTGAGGGCGGAGGGTGGGGCGGGAACTGGGAGGAGGGGAGTTATGGGGGGGGGGAAAAAAGGAACAAATGTAATAATCTGAACAATAAAGATTTAATTAAAAAAAAATAAAATAATGTGTGTTGTTTTGTGTGTGTGTGTGTGTGTGTGTGTGTGTTTTAAACAAAACAAGGGCTCTGATGTCAGTTAAACCAGGGCTAGATGTCCATTCTACCCACTTACCTGTGTGAGCTTGGGCAAAGCCAGTTAAACTTGCTGAGCTTCAACGTCATAATCTGTGATATGAGGGTAATAAAAGTACCTGCTTACAAAGATTGTTGTGATTAAAGAGAGATAACAGATAAGAAGCCCTTGGCATTGTGCCCGGCACATTGTATATGCTCTGTAAATGTTACCTACCAGTGCGATAATGACCAGGTTCTTATGAAAGAAACACTGAGGCCTTTAAAAATTTTATGCGGTAGATAGAGAAAGTGGTTATAAACAATCAAATATTTTAAGGAATTGAAACTGACCGAAGCTTACAAGGTTCATAAAAAATGGAAGGGGAAGGAAGAGAAGTAACATTCACTGAACACCCACTTTATACAGAATGCATAAATTCAGCTTCACAATCATTCTATGAGAAAGAATTTTACAAATTGGAAAAAAAGTTCATAGGGGCTCAATAAGTTGCACCTCTCAGACAACTGTCAGATAACATTGAATGCAATTTGAACTCAGGTCTGCTTGCCCGCAAAGCCCATTGCCTTTCCTCGTACCCAGTGATGTGATTAAACCTGGAGCAGCGGAGGGGTGTCATGGTGACCGAATAGCGGCCTCAGTCGCTGCCATTGACATCGGGATATTTATGTGGCTCAATCACATAGGTTACCATCCTGGGCACCGTGGAGGAAACATAAAATTCCTGGCTCCATCCCGGGCCCTCTATAATGTACGAGAGGGTGTTCCTCCCAGGCAATCGGATGCAAGCAGATCATGTGAAGTTTAGTTACACCCGGGGAGTTTCCTTAGACACCAGGAAGAGCTTGGCTGTCAGGGTGACTGAAACTTAAACACACCTGCAGGGTGACTTGGGACCGTCCACCTTTGGAATACATTAAAAACAAATGGACTCGCCTGGGTGTCTCAGATACCGACCAGCTTAGAGGCAGGAGGTCGAACCAGAGGGCTGCAGAGTTTTTTCAGTATATTGAGAGTTTTGCCTGGAAAAAAGAAACCAGCCATAGATGTGAAGAAAGCTCCCTTGTAACTGAGCCTCTTCGGCTATTACTGGAAGTGGAAATGGAACCTTCCAAAAGTGCCACCGTCTTTATCTGCTGATGTTCAGAAACTGATAGTCCAGAGTGCGAAACAGGAACCCTGCGCGCATCAAGCAGTAGGAAATGGAAGCTGCCACACGATCCCTAGAAGAGAGGGAGGGAAACCAGGGCCGGGTAGGAAGCTTGTGGCTTCATAAATAATTACTGAAAACCCCGTGGATGTCTCAAGGAAGGGGACCTGCATATTGAACTCTGGCTCAAGTCAGATTGAGACTGCTTTGGTGGAGCATCTAAATAGACTGGCTGATACAGTTCTGCAAAAGCAGGGCAGAACATTTCCCGCCGAAGCATGCGCTAATGACCAAAAGAACATTTCTGAATAATAACAGCAGTAACAGTGCCTACCCTTTGCATGGTACCTTCAGCTTTTGCAATCCCTGTTTGATATCCTCTTCATAGGACCGCCATCCCTGGAAGATGGCATGATTAGCCTCAGGGAAGAGAGTACAAATATTTAATTGCTTAATCACCCCAGAAGTCAGCGAAGGGTTGGGGCAGGGTCCTAACACCTGAGGTCCTAAGTCAACTTTTACATGACTGGTTGGGGGATGTGAGAGGCTCCCTGGAGAGAGGCTGGAGTAGCAGGAGAGCGCTCAGGAGTCTCAGGACAGCTGTTTACCAGCCAGTGTAGAAGCATTTCTGTGTTTTAATAAGTTTGTCTTTGGTGGTTAGTGCATGCCAGCGAGATGGCAGCCCATTTACAGATTGCCACACCGAGGCTCTGGGAGGTCAAACGACTCTCCTCTATCTCACAGTTGGTGAAGAGTGGGATTGGGATCCAACGTTTCCCTGCGAGCTGTCCTAGCTCTGGGAAGAAATGTGTGTTCTTAGCTGAGTAATCCCTAAACATTTACTCCCCTGCTTCTCTAATGTCCAGACGATTCCTCAGCAAATGGTTAAGGCACACATGAGAAATCCAGCAAGGGAACAGGAGCTATTGATAATGATGCTGTTAAAATATATTTATTGACATAAAAAGATTTTCATAGACAAAGAACAAAAACAAGTTACAACAGAATATATATAAAATATGTTAATATATAAAAAGTATAATGATCTTGGGAAAGTGATTAGTGTAGGTGCTAAGAATATGGATTTAGAGTGAGACAGAGTTGGGTTTGAATTCCAGCCAGAGACCCTGAGTAACTTTGTGACCTTGAGACACACTTAATCCCCCTGAGGCTTGGTCCCTTCATCTGTAGAATGTGGAAATCATAGCATCTACCTCATAGGGATGTTCAGGGGGAGAAGTGAGGTAATGTTTGTAAAATGCTTAGCACAATGTCTGCCATCATAATAATAACAATAAATGCTCAATAAATTGTATATACTATTATTTATGCACAGAAACAAATTTGAGTGCCACTTATTTTTAAAAAGGCATTCCTTTGTGTTTCTTAAGCCCTCATTATGCCTGGCCCTACATCAGCTGCTGTGGTATGTGAAGTAGACACTCTGGGCCCTACCCTGCAGAGCCCTACACTCTAGTTATATGACTAGTGTAGCTTCGGTCGGCTGCCATCAACAGGAAGAAGGGAGATGGTTGCCATTGTTTTCAGAGAAAGCAAACAGACTAGGGAATGAACTGGAGCTTTGTGGTCTGATGGGGTCACAAGTGCTGGAGAGTAGAAGTCCCTCCTGTCCTATTTCCTGGGACGGTGAGCAGGTTCTGTAGCCCTGGATTTATTTGGTGACTGTTGGTGGAGGTTCCATGCTCATTCTCCATTTCTCTAGTCCCCACCCATTATAGATTTTGGAAAGATAATCATCTACACGAATAACCTGAAAATCATTCGAACCCCAATGGACAAGAGAGACTTCATGAGGAAAATTCTCCAGAAGGAAGGGGAGATCGAGGAAGAGTCTCTGATGAGCAAAGAGGAAATCTATGGAGACAGCGACCAGAACGACGGGCCTTTGGCGGAGACGGAAAGCACGTTTCCCCACAACCAGTACCCCCAGGTGCGTCACCGGGTCACTGTCCCCCCAGGAGGGCCCTGCTGCAGTGGCCTCCAAATGGTCTTGGTTGTGCACTGCTTCAGTAAAACTTTCAAATATGACTATGTAAGATGTCTAAATATTAAAGCTGTCAGGGATTTTATTAGATTTTAATGGTACATTGTTAGCAGTAATAGTTATAAGTCCATATTTCAAACACTCCTAGTTTTAATTTTTTGGATGCCTTCTTTTGAGAGCCGATAAGGTGTCTATTTGTTTTTACTTTGCAGTGTGGCTTAGAACATCTTGCTGTAGACATGGGAAAAATTAGCTCTGCCCTTTTCTTATGGGTTTCCTTGTGCTTCTATTATTGGGGTCCTCAATCCACAGTTTCCTTGAAGAAACGTAATAAAGCTGCAGGTGCTTAGATTTTGTAGAGATGAGTTTAGTTTAAAATAAACAGTGTCATTTGTAAATCCACTAGCCAGGCACAAGTAAACTGCAAAATGTTGCCATATGTGGAAAGTGAATGAATGAACCAGGCCCCCATTGCCACTTTACGTAAAGTGGGGTCCCTTTACATCATGCTTATTCCAGGGTCCCTTTGGGTACATCATTGTAGCGACTGCCAGTCTTAGTGAGGGCACCAGTGTCAACTAGTTTATTAAAAATAACAATTTTTAGGATAACAATTTCTTTTGAAAATATTATTAATGCTTAACTTCTTGCCACCTCTAGATAAAATATAAATAGCTCCCCGCCTTGGAACCATTGCTCAGACATGCTCAGATGAGAGGGAAGACTGATAGTATTCATTAGTTCTCAAGGTGGGATGGGGTGGGAAAAGCAATTTTGATGACATTAAGCTAAGAGTAAAAGCTTGGGTGGCAGCAGAAGTGAATGTTTTTTCCTCTTTAGATTCTATCTCTTGGGACTTGAAGCTTTCTCTGGGGCGCACCCTCACCTCCCATTTGTTGGCTTCCTTGCCCCTGGGAGGCTTAGGGGGCAGGAACAAGAGGGTCATGACCAGACTTCATCAAAAGGCTCTTGTTAAAAGTTCTGCTCACAACATCTCGTGTCTCTTTCTAATCTGATCACTCAATGAGAGATTTTTGAAATACAAATCTGATTGTGTTATCCCTTCATCACCCCCCTAGCCCCCCAAAAAAATTTTCAATGGCTTCTCTTCACTTGGGATAAAACCCAAACTCCTCACTTGTTCTAGAAAGCACTGTGTGCCTGGCCACTCTTGGCCTCTTCAGCCTCATCTCTTACCACATCTCTCCTCATTCTCTTCACCCCAGAAACACTGCCTATCATGTGTTCTTTGCTTTTTCTTACAAGGTGCAACTTCCCTGGGCCTAGGATATTCTCCAGATTCCCTGCCACCTTTTTCTCAGCCCCTGAGATCTGAGTGGAGTCATCCTTATCTCAGAGGGGCCTCCCTGGCTTCCATGAGGATAACATTCCTAAGAAGGGACCCCTCAGGGCAGCTCACACCCCTCCTCACAGTTTCAGTCTTTATACTTATTTGGTTAATGTTTGTTCTCACGCATAAGGTTTAGTCTCCATGAGGGCAGGGGCCATGTGTATATTGCCTCCCATTATAGAGCCTGGCGTATTATAGGTGCTCAATAAATAGTAATTGTTTGTGGAAAGAGGATTGGCATTCGGGACCAAGTGCTAGCTTGTAAGAAGTGTTCTGCCTCTGCCTTCTCTAGATAGCCAGAATGCGGAGTAGCAGTAGGCAGACAGCAGACATTGCCATCCAAGGCATTCCTTTCCCACCGTAACACCCATTCATTCTATTCCTTTTCACACCATATTACAACTTGTAGGGGCATATATTTTCAGAAGAGAGCCAGAAAAGCTAGCATGCAGGTCCCACTGCAGCCCTGAATACAAAAGCAACAGCAGACCCGACATGACAATTGTCTTTCAATTCAGTACGGACAGAGCCATGTTTCTTAGCTGGAATGCCATAAGCCAGCACAGAGGTGTGCAGCAGAAAATTGCTGTGAAAGGTTATACTTCACTTGGCCTGTCCTTTAAACTCTGTTTTAAATGGCCATTTGTTTGCCCAATCCCTCATGCAGTAAATGCCCGGACAAGATTATTCTAGAAAAGGGTCAAAGAACACCAAGGAGCCCCTCCTGACCAAGGGAAGCGGTGGGGACAGCGATGAAAGGGCAAGGAAAGGCTAACTGCCAGGCCACGCTGCACCCCTGTAGTAACTATAAGAGCAAAAGAGAGGGATCATTGAATCGAGCCACGGTGAAACATAGAAGGGAGGAAACCCGGCCCTGGGTTCAACGGATTTGAAACCACAGATCATCTAGGCTCCTTTATGCTTCACCTGATCTTGCCTTTGAAATAACAATAATAAAAAAGAAATAATAGTAACAATAGCTACAGTTTATTAAGGGCCGGGCCCATGATAGCCTGGCACCATGCCCAATGCTTTCCATGCCATAGTCCATGCCATGCTCACGAAGACTCTGTGAGGTAGATATCTCTGGTGGTCTCCTTTTGGAGCTGGGGAAACTAGGCTCAGAGAAGTTAAGTAGCTTACCAGAGGTCATCAGAGTCAGTAGTCAAGCCCAGGTCCACCTGACTGCCAATCTCATGAGTCATGATTATAACCATTTAGCTAACCGGATTGGCGCTGGTTACCCTCTTCAGGACTAACAAGCTTTGATCCTGCAGTGAAAGCCCAGGCCCCTTTCCTTCGTCATGGAGCCGGTAGGAGGTGGTTTGGGAGGTTTGTTGGTTTTATAACCTGCACTGTGTTGTACAACTATGTTCTAAGTCCTCTTACTAAATGCTTTTTGAGAAGAATTTTAAAAAATAGTGAGAATGAAAGACAGAGTAGAGACTCAGTAAGTACTTGATCTAATGAATCATTAAATAATTAAATGAACATGTTGAGGTGAATAGTTGGAAAGGGTGGTAACTCAAATTAATGATAGAAACTCCAGCGCCCAGCTGGCATTGCTCAGTAGTTGAGTGTTGACCTATGAACCAGGAGGTCATGGTTCAGTTCCCTGTTGGGGCACATGCCCAGGTTGCCAGCTCAATCCCCAGTGTGGGGCATGCAGGAGGCAGCTAATCAATAACTCTCTCATCGATATTTCTCTCTCTCTCTCTCTCTCTCTCTCTCTGCCTTTCTCTCTGAAATATATATATATTTTTTTTTAAAAAAAAGAAACTCCAATATGCATCAGGTAAAATTTGATTGATGATTTGGCTTTGTTCTCTACAGCAAGCTCACCAGGCCATTTTGTTAATCTTTCACTATCTGACCTGGCATTCTATTATGTTAGGATTTTACTGTACTTTCTTTGACAACATTGACTTATACCATTAAAATCTCACAGGGATCAAGTCTAAAACATTAAAATGTGTGGGTTTGGCAGAAAAATGGACTGTGGCAACTTGCTTTAAGAACATTTTGGCAAACAAATTTATTTTGAATACTTTAAGGGAAGAAAACACATTTCTGCATTGTTAATATATGAAAGTATGGCAAGGATCAATAAAATATTTAAAAAGGGTACACAGACATGATTTAGATTTTTGTCAGTTGGAAATCACTTCTATTCCCTAAATCTAGAATGAGTAAAGTGTAATACCTCCTTGGGCCCTGTGCAGCACAACAAAGCTACTTGCAGAACTAATGCCTCCCTTTTCAGAGATTATTTTCATTAGGTTACAAAAGAAAGCTGTTAGCTGGGTGGAGCCTCCCACTGGACTCCAGCTGTGTTGGTAGTTCCTAGGATTAAGAATGGGAAGGATTCTCTAGACAACATTGTTTTGTTTGTTCATTTGGCAAATATCTGAACAGCAGATATTTTCCTGGCTCCACACTAGATGTCAAGGAAGTGACGATGAAAGGGACCACACAGAGAGCTTCCTGTCTAGTTCCCAGGAGCTTTCAGCAGAGCGAGAGACCTGCCATGCTTGGGGCAGGACAGGCGGTGGGACTCCTGGTCCAGAGGTTGGGTAGGCAAGGCTTACTGACACTTGAGAACATGGGAACTGCCTGGGTTGGGAGGGGGGCAGGTTCCTGGAGACCAGCTGGAGAGAGATCTAAGGACAAGAGCCTGATGAAAAACGTAACTAAGCATGGAAAGCCTCTGAGGAGTTTGGTTTTAGTCAGAAGTTTACCTGGAAGGGAAGCGTTCATTAAGAGGTTTCTTGAGTGCTCTGTGGTAGTCACAATTGCAGGCAACTTAGGAAAATTGGCATCAGTGGGGAAAACAGCCACCAGACTGGAGGCAGGCGTCCACACTGAATTCCTGCTGGAGCTGGTAGGTGTCGGACTAGGGTTGTGATTGTGGGGTGGAAAAAAATTGGATGGGTTTGAAGGTGAAATGAATAGGATTTTGTGCCTGATCCACCTGGTATAGATTTGCTATTGCCCCTTATTTCTTGGAAGGTTATCGGTCTATGTATGATCTTTGCACAGAATCCAAAGATTGCCAGTTTTCTTGAGATGTTTTAGGGGAAGAACACAACAGTAGACAAAGGACATTTTTCTGCAGGGTGAGAATCGAGTATTGGAGACTTAATTAGCAAGGCTCAGAAGTGAACGAACTCTCATGGAAAACCCATAATATGCCAGATAACATAAGATGGTATTTTCATGTACTCTGTCACGTAATATTCTAGCTGCTATACTCAGAGAGGTAAGCATTGTCACTCCCATTTCAGAGGGAAAGAAATGGACATTTAGAGATTAAGGGAACTGTCCAAAGTGCATTCTTGATGTCAGAGCCGGGCTCGTGAGTCCAGAGCGGAGCTCTGAATCCTGGGGCCTTATCACAGCTCTCAAAGAGAATGAGGATAAAGTATTACAAGAATCCAGAGCTAAGCTTCCAAGGATTGTACCATCAATTCATTCGTCCACTTAGTCTCTACAAAACAATCTGTCTTGAGCATCTACTTCAGACAACTACAATGAGGGGCTGTGTACGTAGTCAATAGGAGCGTAAACTCTGGTGCTCAGCTGCCTTGGATCAAAACCTGACTCTTCTTCAAGCTGCATGACAGTTGGTGAATAACTGAATTTGTGTCTCATTTTCCCATCTGTAGTATGGGGATGGTAACCCTTACAGGGGATTGTTGTGGGATTAGATGGATTGATATACGAACAGATGCTCTTAGAACAGCGCCTGGCACCTACGAGTCATGCTACAAATGTGCACTCTTAGTATTTGGCAATGAGGAAACCCAAATCTTTGCTCTCATGGAACATACAGAAATGACATGTCAGGTGATGGTGACAAGGGCAATGAAAAGCGTGAAGTCTTGGGACGTGAGGCGTGGTGGCGGGGGATGCTGCCTGAGAGATGTCCACCAGGGAAACCCTCTTCGATAAACTTGCTGTGATTATTCCGTGCCTCTGACCAGTTCCCTCATTGCATTTGTGGGAAGCATTTTCCTCTCATACTGCCCCAGCCTCTGCGCAGCCCAAGGGTATTTTCACCTGCATGTGATCAATCAACTCGAACTGCTGCTGTTACTAAACGCTGACCGTCTCTTGCAGGAAGGGGAGCTTCCAGATGACAACTGTTTTCACTGCCGAGGCTCGGGCAGTGCCACCTGCTCTCTGTGCCATGGCAGCAAGTTCTCCATGCTGGCCAACAGGTTTAAGGAGTCCTATCGGGCCCTGCGATGCCCTGCCTGCAACGAGAATGGCCTGCAGCCCTGCCAGATTTGCAATCAATAGCCCGTGGCTTTGAATGTCTGCCTTTATCGCATCCTCTCTAACGTTATTTCTAATAAACTGCCCCCACCCTCCCTCTCCCAGCGAGGAAGCCACAGTGGCTGTGCTCGCTTCCACCGCTGGCAAAACACAACCACCCTCAGCTACTTGATGACATTTCACGAGGCTGATAACATCTCCATGTGGGTCTAAGTGGCAGAGGCATTTTCGAATTAGAGTCGGCTTTGAAACTGGTTCTAAAATTATCCTTCCAGGAATGTGTGCGTGCGTCTCCCTTGACTTAGCTCAGTTTCCTCCTTGTGCTAGCGAGCCAATAAAGGTCCCTTCCAGGCAGCAGGGTGAAGTCATTTTCTGGCTGGGAGTGATTTTGCAAACTTTTGCGGCGAGAGGGGAATGAAAAAGGCAGGTGTCTGAGGGACTGAACTCCTGTTGCTTAGAATGCATTTCAAAGCGTCATTGGTCAAATTGAAATTTTAATTATGCAGCAGGAGGGAGGGATGCCCAATGTCCCAGGGCACTTAGCAGGCCACTGAAAACAAAACAGCAGGTACGTGCTTCGTGCTTCGTGCTGAAGATAGGCTGGCCGAGGAGGCATTTCTTTCAAAGCCCCAGTCCCTGCTGTGTGATGGGCGGGGGTGACTCCCATGCAGGTGACAGCAGTGCTCCGTAGGACAAGATGAGACCAGACATGTCTGTGTGCCTCCAAACTACTGAGGATAGAAGCCAAGTCAAAGCTTTCTGTGATCAATTTGGTGCTTTAGTACTTGTGTGTGATATCACTTCTTCCAGCCTCTGAATTATTCCCAAATAAATCTATTGTAAGTGTAAGATACAGCCATGATCTCCTCATAGAAGACTGGATGTTCTCTAGGCATCTTCTGGAAACCTGGAAAAGAAAAGCCAACCAGGGCCGATTTTTAGCAATGATCTTTCTGCTGTCTGTGAATACCCGTACAAAAGGTCAACCTTTCCTCTTAAAGTTGGTATAAAATTAGGAAAATGCTTTTGTTAATGGACTTTGTAGCCCAGTCCCCTTGAAATAACACTGTAAAATGTTATCTATTGAGATGCGTTGCTTTTCTATGATAATTATTTGGATTTTCATAACAATTTTTTCAGGATTTGTTTGTTAGCCTGTGATATCCAGCTATTAAAACTCACCAGTGGAACAGTACTTTTCAGGCACTATAATAACACTTCTAATAAAAAGATTAAAATATTCTCCAATGCCGTGGTCATTCTGCTTCTCCTCACTTAGCCAGAGCAGTAGAGCTGCTGCCGACTTTCTTTGCTTCTGCACTTAACTACTTCCTGACTCTGTTTTCTCACAGCTGTTGACTCCTACATCTTTCCAGAGTATCAGAGGCAGGGGTGGTGTTGAGAGACCTTTAAGTGTAGCCTTTTGCTTTGTGGTGGGAACATCTGACCACAGCTGCTGTTTGAGCCCTGCATACGGGATGTGCAGGACCGTACGGCCAGGTGCTGGGTGTGCAGAGCTTCCCAGGCGGGCACCAGCCCTTTGGCATCTCATGGGCCTTACAGTTTCAGTGGCAGAGACAGATACGTAAACATGTTATTACAATGTGGTGTGACAAGTTCTGCGTTGGGGGAATTTCATGGAACGGTTGAAGCATGCAGAAGGGACACTGAATGGAGCCCAAGTGGGGTCAGAAGGGGAAGAGGTGTCACAATATTTCTTTTCCTTCCCACAGGCTTTTAATATTTTTCATCCCATAAAAAATGCATTTATGAATGATTACATTTATTTAGTCAGTAAGTATTTATTGAGCACTGGGACTATATCAGTAGAAAAAAGCCAGGGAGCTTACCTTTTTGGTGGGGGGAAATATTGACTATCTATCTATCTATCTATCTATCTATCTATCATCTATTTACCTATCTAGTGAGAGAGGGACAACTAAAAATACATAATACAGAATAAAAATATATCTGTATATAATAATGTGTTATAAAAGGATAAATGCTGTGATGAAAACTAAAATAATAAAGGGGACTGGGAATTAGGAGGGGTTGCAATTTTAAATTAGTTTTCAAGGAGGCGTCATTGAGAAGGTATCCTTAAAATAAAGGCCCACAGGAGAGGAAAGAGTGACTTGTGAAAGTATCTGGGGTGTGATTACCCCAGGCAGAGGAGACAGCAAATGCTAGACCCTGAGGAAGGAGGCCCCGGCAGGTGTGATGAGCAGCAGAGAAGCCCGCGTGGCTGGAGCGCAGTAAGATGACAGGTGGCGGGGAATGGGGGCAGAAGGCGCATATGTGTTGGGGTGAGGGGGTGCTTTCCTGGGAGGCCATTGTAAACTTGGGTTTTACTGTGAGTGAGATGCTGCTCTGGATGGGGTCTTCTTCTGTCAACCCCACACCCCTCCTTCTGTACCCTCCTCTACTGCTGGGGCCAGAGACTTGCAAACTGCATTTCCCAGACTCCCTTGCATGCTGACTTCCTGTTAGTTTCTGCCACTGAAAGGTACTGGCAGAATCAGAAGAGTCTTTACCCCCCTTCCCTCCCCAATGAGGATGCTGGCAGCCTTGCCCACGTGGCAGCTGCAGGAGTGGCAGCAGCAGCTGGGAATGCTGGCTCAGGCAGCTCGGTTCCAACAGCGGTCATTTCAGAGGCTCTGACTGCAGGTTCATGCCACCATTTTCTCTCTTGTTCCTCCAGCCTAAGGGGGGTAGTGGCTTCCCGCTGTTACTAATGTTTGTAATCAACTCCCTATAATAAATACTCCCTCTCTTTGAAATACTGGTTTCCCTATTGGATGCCAGTTGATACAAGTGCTTTGAGCAGAGGAGGGTCAGGCTATGGTCTACATTTTGACAAGCCATTCTGGCTGCTGTGGTGAGAGAAGACACTATGGGACAAAAGTGGAAGTGGGAGCCCAGCTTGGAGACCATTGCAAGGATCCTGGTGAAAGTTTAGGGTGGCCTGGTATCAGTGAGAGTAGTAAAAGTGGTCAGATTGTAGATATGTTTTCAAGGTAGAGCCATAGGGTCTGCCTACACACCTTTGGACCCAGAAATATTGCTTCTGACCTACTGGATGCAAAACATATCTGAATTCTTTGCCTACTAGTGGAGATCAGTTTGCACTGAAATATCCACTTCCTGATTGTCAGTGGTTTGGACAGGATCAGGATAAGTTTAGGGCAAGGCTGGCCCACTGGTACTCGTAAGACTAAGAATTCCTTCAGAGCTAGGAACAAATATGAAGGTTAAATAATATAGTGATGCAGTGGTTAAAATAATGCTATATCCTTTGAAAACTCAAAAAAAATTTTAAATAAATACATGTTTTAAAAAACACCTATTCATTGAGCTAATTTTCTCTGGATGTCTACTATGTTCCAGGCATTTGTGCTAGGTCCTCTGATACACGGATGGAAACACACTTAGTAGTTATCATTAATGAGAGTAAACTCTTGGGCCTCTTGTCAGCATAACATGAATTTGACCTCACGACATGGGGAGGTCACTGTTGCTCCCCTCTGCCGCTCACTCCAGTGACAAGCAGTTCCTCTGCTTGGCCAGGTGGGCTGGGCCAGCGGTCGGTCGGGGCTCTATTGCAGAATTTGTTTATTTGTTTGTTTTAACAAGTATGTAGCAGCTGCACTGTGTGCAGGATACTGTTCTGAGCACTTGACACTAACTCCTTCAATCATCTTAACAGTCGAATTAATTCAGTGTATTGATCATCTCTTAGTCCCAAGGGTGCGTTGTTCCATCCATTCCCCGTCACACACCCCAGACTGTAAACACGCAGGCCCTTTCCGTGATGCTTGAAAACATCTTGTCTTACCAGGCCTTTGTGAAAGTGACAAACTGTGCAGGAGCTGGGGGAGATGCTTAGGTGGCTGGTATTATTATATGGTAGTAATGAGACAACTTAGCAAGACTTCTCTTGCTGACTGTGCTGGCCACTTAGAACCATCCTGCTGGTGTCCGCTTTCTTTTCTACCTTTCCATCCCAGTTTGCCCTCTATTCTTCTTACTCTGGTGGGACTCTACTCCCGCCTGGGCTTAGCCTCAAGGCCTCTCTTCTCCTTTCCACACTGAACATCTGTGGGGCTAAAGGTTTCCTTTTACGGACCCCACCTTCTTGGAAGACACTGTGGTTTGAAATGGCTGTATCTTCCCCTCCCTGCCTGCCTAGGAGTGAGGAGGACAGAGTTCATACACCTTTGCTCCTAGAACAACTCTACTTTTTTCTGTTTTTTATGTTGGCTTCCAGGTAAAATCCCTTTTGAAGAGGGAGCTGCACATTCAATTTTTGAAATCCATGTCAAGCATTAACTTTGTTACTCATAATTTCCCTTTCCAAATTAAATGGACCAAAGCTATCAATTAAGTTTGTAGGAAAGAGGATGTTGTCCTTGCTCTAAGTCTTGCACAGATGTGAATTGCTCTGCTAATATATTCATGGAATGCGTGCCAGTGACATTTATAAAAAACTTCTGTAGTTCACTAGAGCTTACTCTGAGTGGATTTTATGATAAATTTGAAAGAAATGTTCGCAGTTGTTTTTATCACCTGTCCTCATTAGTTGGATCACCTCATTTTCTACTTAAACACAGTAATTATAGAGAGTTCACATTCATGCAATTATGTGTGAGAGAAATATAATTACTGCCTGCGTTAAAGAACATGTAAAACCCAGAGACGAAAAGACCTGGACCCATAATACAGTAGAATTTCCTAGTGCTTGAGGGTAGGGGTCTGGGGGGAAGGAGGTAGGAATGGGGCGGTTAAATTAGGCCTTGATGAAACTAGAGTCAATGTTTATCTTTTTTTAACACTAGATTCCTCTTTGTACAGTCCCCTTAGTATCACTTTTATCTAACTCCTAAGTACTTCCCCTGTTAATGATTATTTCTCAGAAGATTGGGGTCATACATTTGCACTAACGTGAATGGCTAATGGATTATTTACCATGTTTGTTTTTTAAGTTCAAAATGTTATGTTTTTGAAGGCCTCCTGTGAGCCAGGCCATGTGCAAGACACAAGGAGCCAGAAGATGAAACAGACATCCTACCTTCTCTCAGGGACATGATAGTCTCACAGGGAACCAGAGATTTAAATGAATATTTGCAAAATAAAATGATAGGTGCCATAGGAGGAGAAGTGAGTGGTTAAATCTCCTTTAATTGTTGGTCTCCTTCATTCAGCTATGGGCTCCTTAAGGTTAGGAAGTGTGCCTCATCTGGTATTGTATCCCCAGCATCTACCACAGTGCCCAGTGCATAGGTGTTGGGGTATTTGACTCACGTATTTGGTGATTTGGTGTTTGCAGAGCCATGACATTTGGTCGCACACACAGAGCCCTCAGTGTCTTAATTATGGGCTAGGGTCTTGGGGAAAGTTCCCAGGTACACAACTTCTAAATAGCTCTCGGTGATCCTCACCTCCTGGAATTCGGTCCTTGTGCCATCCCCTTCATGTGAACTAGACTTAGGGACGTGCTTTTAACAAGAGGATAAGTAAACATGGGATATCACCTCTGAGATCAGGTTATAAAAGGCTATGACGCTTTCGCTGGCCTTTCTTGCTTGCTCAAACGATGACGCCAGCTGCCATGTTATCAAGCTGCCTTATGGAGAGGCCCACATGGCGAGGAATAGAGGGTGGCTGATGGCCAACAGCCAGGGAGGAGCTGAAGCCCTCAGTCCAGCAACCCACTAGGAACTGAATCCACCAGCAACCACAGGAGTGAGCTTGGAAGGGGCTCCTTTCCTAGTTGAGCCTGAGACTCAGCCACAGCTGACATCATAATTGCAGCCGGTGAGAACTGGAGCCAGAGCCACCCCTCGAAGCCCTCCCTGATCCGTCACTTGTGGGTTGATAAACTGTGAGATAATAAATGTTGTTTAAATGTTGGGGACCATTTGTGACATGGAGATAGATAACTAACACAGGTAAGACTACCTTCTGGCCAGGTCCTTACTGGTAGATCCTTTTACATCCAAAGCGTTTTTCCATGGAGAGGAGTACTCACAACCATTAGTTCTTTGTTTAATGCTCAATTTATTAAGCTCATGAGTCAAATACCCCAAACTAAAAACCAATTTTTCTTGGGGCCTTTAAACATCGATCTCAAATTTATTAAACATATCATTTAAACAACTTAAACAAAATGCCATTTATGTATTTAGAATGGCTGGTCCTTTTAAACACTTCAAAACCTTAATTCATAAACATATAAAGATTACAGAATTTATTGCTATAGTTTCACTTCAATCTACTCTAAAGCATCAGTATCTTGGACTTAATGCCTTTCTTATTTCTGTTCTTGATTTTCTATGCTTTTTAAAAAATATATATAGCCTCAGGGTTTCAGTATTATTATTTTTATTATTCTCCTTGTGTCACAAAATTCTTAGCAGATCCTAAAGAAAAGCTTAGCTTATCAAAGCAGCCTAGATTGCAGGACCTGATTTATTGACTGATTAATTCTTGGTCAGAATTGTTTGTTTCTCCCAAGGTGATTCTAACCCAAACTACCTTTTTATAGTGAGCTTTTCTATAGTTAAATGATATTTGTAGAGTTAGTGAGACTATTTCAGACCTTATGCCAACGGCTTAATTTTGCAACCTAGTATCCATCTCTGAAATTGTTTTCTTAAATTATCACTTGGCCATTGTTATATAAACTATTATCCTGTCATAATCAAATATTGATTTGGTTTCTTAGCATTAAAAATTTACATCTTCCTTCTTAGCATTGAGATTTAGTCTCCTAGGAGTTGAGATGTTGAGTCTGTGTAATTTGTGTTCCTTTGTAGGTCATCTGGCTAATATATTTTATTGGAAAACACTGTGGAACCCTTTCTCTGGTTGGTTATCGTGGGTACCCACTCAACTGGTCCTTCTGGTTCTTAGCCTTTACTTTTGCTGGGACTATTGGGCTTACAGTATCCAATATTTATGCTCCTTAAACAGATAGAAATAGGCATATGATTGTGCTTTCATAACATATAACATTAAGAGAAGAAATATCAAACCCTCATAATTATTAAAATCAATAAAATATAAACATGGTTTATTATATTCATTGCTTTCTATTACAATGACCGTTTGGAAGAACTTCATATTGAATTTTTTATTTTAAATAATTTTGAATTTATGGTCTTTCACAAGACTCATTTTGCCCTGTAAGCTATGATGAGGATAGTAGTGATGAGGATGATTATGATAGTGATTTTGATGCTAAAATTGTAGTTTCCACTTAAGAACCATATCTTTTTATTTTATTTATTTATTATTTTATGGAGAAGACTACTGATAGTGTCTAGGGATGCACATTGGAGTGATAAGACCAAAAAAAATAATACAAGGAAGTTATTATTATGAAAGGATATGCAGAAAGGGAAGGGGGTGAGATGGGAATGATGCTTATGGAAGGATCTAATGGGAGGGGTGAAGAAGTTCTATTTTTTTGACCTGGGAATACTAGGTATATTTAATGTGTATGTGTGTGTGTGTGTGTGTGTGTGTGTGTGTGTGTACGTGCGTGCTTTATTTTTATAATGAAGTTTTTATTTTAAAAATTGTCACCATATAGTCAGTAGAGGCCCTTTATGTTGACTCCTTTATCCTTTATTACATTGTCTTCTGACATTCTTGCAAACATTCTTGCTTTTTGGCAACAAGAAGATGTTAGAGAAATGTTCTAATTTTCTTATTGCCCTAAATAATGGAATTAACTATTTTCTAAGGGATTCTGTTTCCTTTTAAAAGGAAATAATTGTAAAGACCAGGCCCTGGACTCAGGAACACATGAGAATACATGGTAAGCAAGAGTGCACTGATGTTGCTGCTGGGTCAGAGCTGAAAACATACTTGTTAAGGTTATGATTTCACACTGGTATTCCCAATTTAACTTACTATATTGCTACTCCATCTACACTAATAAAAGAGAAAGATGCACATTGACTGTACCTTTGTGATGCCCACCAGCCAATCAGGAGTGAGTATTCAAATTAACACAACAAAGCTGGTGGGTTAATTTGCATATGCAGGTGTGGCGTGGCTAGGGGCGTTCCTCACTGCCCCAGTCGTTCTGGGCCTCTGGGCAGTGTGGGAAGGCAGAAAGGTGGCTCCAGGCCAGAGCGAAGTCAGTGCCAGCAGCCAGGGGAAGGAAGGCCCATTCTTGCACGAATCTTTGTGCCTTGGGCCTCTAGTACTTATATGAGGTTTGTTTCATCAACTCCAAACCTTTCTCCTGAAATTGACAATCTTTTTGGTATGATGAAACTCCTGGATGGAGCTAAGACATGCCTTATATCCTTTTTGGTTCAGTAATTTTCAAAATTCTGTCATTCCCATAATTCATATTTTTTTTTGCATATTTGCCAAACTCATAATTTTGTACTATTATTTTCTTTTTTTAAAATTTCATGCCTATACTTTTTATTTATTTTCTTTTTTTTTTACTTTTTATTGCTTTCAGAGAGGGAGAGGGAGAGAGAGATTGAAACATCAATGATGAGAGAGAATCATTCATTGACCGCCTCCTACTGGGTATTGAGCCAACAACCCAGGCATATGCCCTTGACCAGACTCAAACCCGGGACCCTTCAGTCCCCAGGCTAGGGTTGTTATTTTATTAATATTTTGTTTAATCTACATTACACTGACCCCCATTAAAAGGATTATATTCATATTAAGCAATATTTGTGGATTCATAGGATTTAATTAATCAGCCATATATATTTCCAGAATCCATTAAGATGGATGGATACATAAGTGTTAGAATTTCAGAGGACTCAGTAACATCACTTTCCCTCACTCAAGTCTAGCACCACCTGAAAGACAGACAAGAATCAGGAAAACGGAGCTCAAAATATCAAGGTCATCACCAATAAAAGCTGCAGAGGGGGATGTTGCTCGGGTGCTGGACAATTTGGGCTTCCTCAGTGTGGACCCCAGGCTTGGGCAGACATATCCACCGGCAGGCCTTCCCCAGAGTGTGGCCCCACCTACCCCACCGTCGAGGATTGCTCAGCTGTCCTCCCTGAAGGAAACAGTTTTAAAAGGATAAAGGCGAGAAAGACTGAGCTACCATACTTAGTTTTTCCCCAAAACTTACCAGTTGGGCAGGAGTGGGTATGGAAGCTGAGAAGGGCCGGGAACATTAAGCTAATGGATATTTCTGTAAATAAAACAGAGTCAGGGGAAATAACTACTTAAAATACATGTTTGTCCATGTCTCAAGGCAAAGCGTCTACGTACACCTCTTGGGAAATCCTGCGGAAGTGAACAATGTTACGATACAGGGCCTGTGAAGTTCACCTGTCCAATATTACTTGGGTACCTTTCTGCATCTTTTGATTTGGAAGAACAGATTTGATGTAAGAGAGTCTGTCTGAATCCAAATCAGAGTGAGTCATGTTGACAATGTTCCACATATACTATCTTGGCCATTTTTCAGATGCTTGTGTTAAGTAAACTTCTCACTGCAAAATTATAATTTAAAAAAGTTATTTCCAGCCCTCTTTGTGCCACTGGGTGTTATTTAACCCTCGTCATTCACAAAATGGCTATTCTAGGGCAAAATCTCATGGGTTTTCATTCTTGATTTTCTTAACATGTCGGGAACACTTCTCCCATCCAACTATTTTGATATTGTAGCTTCCTATGATCAGAATCCATTGACTGTCACTGCTTAAATGAAAAAGTGGAGACACCCTATCGAACTACCCCTTCCTTTTCTAGAGATGGTGAAGTGAAGGTAAAGGATTTGTTCAAGTTCACATCCTATTTATTAACTGACAATCCCAGAATTGGGGTTTCCTAATTCTCAGCTCATGTATTTTTTTATGTTGCCCCTGGGCCTTTAAAACAAGTCAAAATGAGAAAGCAATTGGCCTCGGCAGAGAAAAATGGTTTCCTATCATTTTCTGTCTCTAAAATACATTTCGAATCTCTCCATTCTTTTCCACATCCCATACCATCACCACAGGCCAATCAACACCACCTTCTGCCTGGATCACCGCAATCATCTCAAAACAAGTCCTCCCCATTTCAACCTCCAATTCTATGACTTTTTCACTGGAACGCTTTTATTTTTATTTTTCACCACTTTCCTTATACTCATTGTATTATTTAGGGCTATTTCTATTACAAGGACAGAAAGTCATAATTCAAAGTGGTGGCTATAAGCTAGTTTGGGCTAAGTTATGCTGCAATAAAGAACAACTCCAAAATATCAGTGCTTTCATTTCTCCATCTTGGTCCTGTAAACCGTGGATAATACCAGGCCCTCCATCAGCATAATTACCACTGCCTAGCATGTGGTGGGCTCATGAAAAATATTTATGAAAGAAGTTACAGCAAATACTATCATCTCTGCTTCCTGTGATGCTCAGTCAGGATCTGAGGTTGGCAGAGTCTTCACTATTTAGAATGTATTTGATTGTCCTGGCAGGAAAAGAAAACATGGTGGGTTGTATACAGGCTCTTAAAGACTTCTGCCCAGAAGTGACATGCATTAAGCCTGCTCACTTTTTATTGGTCAAATCAGTCTCACGTCTAACTTAAAAGAGTGAAAAAGTACAGTCCTGAGGAGGAGGGAAAAATGTCTTGTCCCGGAGCAGATACGGTGAGCAGCTGAAACGAGTAACATACACCCGAATTGGCAGAGGAGATTCAGCTGGGAGACAGTTTGCAGCCGGGAAAGGCAGAGGACTCCTGGCGAAAGGTAAAGTCAAGGCTCTGGGAAGGATAATCGGCCAGAACTCTGAGGATCAGAGGGAACCCACAGGGCACCGGCTTGGGCCGCGTCCCTTGAAGCCTTTCGCCCCTCGCAGGGGATTCTAGATCTGGGTCCACAGTCAGTAAAGGCTGAAGAGTGCTGGCAGGAGAGGAGTGCGTAGAGGGGCAGCCTCTCCGGCCTCTGTGGCTTGTGCCTTTCTTCGTAGAGCCTAGTAACTAGTTCATAGGACCTTTCGGATACAGACACTTACCCAGGTGATTCTAATGTGCAGCCAAGGTTGAGAGCCACTATCTTAGAGGGATAAAGGGAGGCTGAATTAATTTTCCTGTCCCTGAACCCTGGAAGGTCAAGTTCACCGGTTTTGGAAAATGCTCAGAAGCACAAGGGCAACTTCAGGTATTCCACGTCCCTCTCTGGGTCTCCACCTTGGCTCATTTGCCTTCCCGATTTCCTCACGGTATTGCCGTCTCATGCCAACATTCATAATGTTTTTTATAATTTTATTCCACACATTTTGTTATTTTCATGGGGATATTAGGTCTTATGCTAGAAATAAAACTATTCAATGATTACTTTTAATTATATTTATCTTTAGCTATTCATTACCTAGGATGTTCTAACACAGGGAATATTTTATAAGTTTACCCTGCAAACCAAAATGATAGACTGAAGATCTGAATTCATCCTTTAGTGATATTAATAATACTAAAAGAAAAATAAAACGAAAAAAGAAACAACAACTCAAGTCATGAATCAGAAATTTTGCACATTCTTTTGAAGGGTCTGTGAGTTTTCCAATAAATAAAGCAGATACAGTTAGTTTCATGTTATAGATAATTAAAGAATGGACCCATGAGATATGTGTAATACATGTAAGTAAAATCCTTAAAGGAAACAAGAATGGGATTTAAATGTCTTAAAAATGTAAGGAAAGCCTCATTCAAAGCTCAAGGGGGAAATATTCACATAATTTGTCTACTTAGTGTAGAGCACAAAATCTGTTTTTATTTTATTTCAGATGCTTCACTTTATTAATATCCAAAGTATTTTCTTTATTAGAAATTATATGAACTCTGATATCCAATGAAATGTAAATAGATACTAATCTGTTCATTTAAATGTATAGCAAAATAATAAAATATATCTAAATAAAATATATGTATGTACAGCTACAATGTGATTTAGGTTTCTTTATGGTAGTTCTTTCTAAAATGTATTTACACATCCTAGAAGAGCATTATAATAGAGTGAATATTGCTATCGGCCTGTGTCTGCCTTTTCAGGTCAATTCTGTGTCATTTTCTATCTTTGACCATGGTTTTTATATATTTTAATTTGGTTATTTTTTTATTAAGGCTAATATTAAAAACACCTGGGTGACTGCTGCAGTTGCTTCAAGTTGCAACTTCGTAATGTCAGTAACAGTGAACTGGTTTTCATGTTTATCTCACACAGGTCTTTGTCCCGTCTGTCACTGAGCTGTCTGCCATTGCTTGCTAGTATTCAGGAGTGCATGTCGCTGTGCTGATTGAGAAGGTGTTCATTGGTTTCATGGATTATTTAGAACATTTAGGTTGAAAATAACCTGATAATAACTCTTTCCATGTGAAAAAGAAAAGATCGCTAAGTGTTGCAGCCCTTTTTGAGTATACTGTTCTTTGAAAAGATGAATTAGTTTATTAGACTTCCAAGTGACAGTAGTTCTTCTGTCTTGCTTGAGAAAATACAGAATGATGAAAGCTTCCTATTCCGTAACTCTTTAAATAAATTGATATTTTATTAAACAATTCAGCATCTTCACCTGAAAGAGGGGTTTATAATGCGACACACATGCTCTTTTTCTGGTCTCCTGAAAATATGTGATGGGTGCTTAGATTCAAAAACACCATAAATGGAATAGACTTATAATCATCCCAGGTCTTCATGGCCCAAAGCTTAGGAACAACCGCCCTGAGTTTACCTCTTAAATCACACTGTTAAATGGCTGACAACTGGAAAGCCTGCACTTTTTGCCCTTTTATTATTTCTGGCTTACCAGACAGAGCTCTTGGCTGCCCATAGTAGAAACTCTCTCTAACTAAGCAGGAGATGAAATCATGGTAAGGGTGGTGAATGGCTCTCTCCGATCAATAGGAAGCCTGGAGAAAACGACCTTGTCAGGACCATCCTCCTGGTCACACCACACACAGCTGGGTTCGCACTGTGGCTGGTCTCCTCAACCTCCAATGCACATTCCAACTCTGCCATCGCTGATGAGCAACCTCCCAACGTCCTGCGGTTAAGGAATATGTAGGTTTTTTTGGAAGATATAACTTCAACTAAAGTGTGTACTATTAGAGGGAATCTTCAGATGATCAGAAGGAATCTTCAGATGAAATACTCCGGGTAATAAAATCTGTTTGGGCTATATGAGATAAAGAACAGATACAGGGGAGGGGGGTGGGTGGAGATGGAAGAAGAGGGTATCGGGAGCATAAATAGTATTGGAGGAAAAAGAAAATAGAAAATAAAACACAACAACAACAAAAGAACAGATACATTATGGTTAGATTATTATTATTGAGGGAATTCATAAAATAGATTTGATAATGGCTTTACTTACATGCAGTTCATTTCCTTTCATGTTGCCTACTCATCTGCTATTTTTGCATTTGAATTAATGAAGCACTATGACTTCAATTATAACAGATTTGTCACTTCTGCCAGAGTGACAGTGCTATTGCATTTTTCATTATAAATCCTCTTTTCTGTGGATATAAAGCCTGTGATGTTAATTTGTATAAGAATGAACATTGACATTAAGTGTTTCAGGTCATATGAAATTTCTTCCTAAAATTTGTTTTAACAAGTATTTGCCACAGAGCAAGCAACTAAACCATAATTTATCTTAAAAAAACAAAACAAAACAAAACAAAACACCCTCACTACTCTTAGAATAAAACACATTTATTCTAAGCAATAAGCTAGTAGTTTATGCTAACACTTAACATTTTATATCCATTTCCTTCTGAAAATGTTTTTTTTTTTTTCACTTCCATTGAGGACTCTGACCCCTGAAAGAACCAACTCTGTGTAATTCAAATGGTGATATAAGTGGGATAAACTCTAAAGCGTATGGTTTAAAACAACAGGGAAAAATAAAGGCAGTAATGAGCACGAGAGCCTCCAAATTTGGGTGCAGGGAGTACAGGTAGCATGAAAGGAAAAACATCCGTCAGGGTGTTGGGCGACAGGAATCCAGACTCATCTTCTCTCTTCACTGGATGTGAGACCTTAGGCCACCTAGCAACCCTTTCTGAGTCTCAGTTTACAACACTGAAAGTGGAGTCAGTAGCCTGAACTTATGAAATAAAATATCAATCTGCTCTCCAATGCAATTTGCTCTTACACCTCGAGTCATTCTTTATCAAGTATTTCTGTCATGTGTCCAGCTAAGACACAGTGCCCATGTGGGAATTCACACCTGCAGCTTTAATCGGCAGATTTGCTAAATGGCAGAGGAGATCTCATAAATGTACCTCTTTTTTAAAAAAAAATATATTTTATTGATTTTTTACAGAGAGTCAGAAACATCGATGAGAGAGAAACATCGATCAGCTGCCTCCTGCACACTCCCCACTAGGGATGTGCCCGCAACCAAGGCACATGCCCCTGACCAGAATTGAACCTGGGACCCGAGTCCGCAGGCCGACACTCCATCCACTGAGCCAAACTGGTCAGGACGCTCTTTTAGATATAATCACCTGATTTGGGAAGAGTGATGATAAGACATCTCTTCTCCTGAAGAGAATCAAGAGCTGAGTGGGGGCAGTAGTAACTGCTGCCATGTCATTGGCTACTCCAAGCACAGCATTCAAATATTTTGCTTCTGGCGACATCAGCTGAGGATAAATGAAAGTCCATCATTTCTGATCGGACTTGGTCGTCAGCAGTACAAATGCATCAGAATGCTACTAACTTCTCTATGCAACTGACTGTGTAGAAGATAGCTTTTCTGAAAGATAGCTTGACTTTGGAAAGATTATAATTTGAGTTCCCTAAATTGAAATAATATAGGCTATGCATAGAATGTACTATCTTTGAGTTTAATAACTTTTCTTCATTTATTGTAAACTGTTACACACAGAAAAATGAATAAAATACATGTGGCTTAATAACCAAAAAGTGAAAACCCAAGAAACAAACATTCAGAGCCAGAAATAAGACTTTTCCAGCACCTCAGAATGATAATATCAATCTACTAAAATTGTTTTGATATTGAATATCATGATTACAAGACCGTTTATAATAGGCATGCAATAAGGGCATTTTTGTTCAAACACCTTAGTCTTATTGGGTTATGCACTACTACTGTCCACCTCCCTTAGGGTTTCCTCATTATCATGTAGAAGATATCTAGAACATCTTTTAAATTTCCTTTCTACGTGTGGCCCTGAATTAGTCTGATCATGACAGGCATCTAAATGGTAATTTGAATAGTGAAGAGCACTAATGACAAGCACAGTTTCTCTTGATGCAGAAAAAATACAATTTGCATGGGTAATGTGGGTGATCAGCGGATTTGGGTATGAGACGAGGTCTGTGATAGGAATCCCATTCATCGAGTATTTCAGGTTCTGCCTCCTTTCACATGGTGGGGTGACACTTTGAAATCATGTGAGACAATGTGATTGGTTTCGAGCAAAGAATTGTAAACAAAACGATTTGTATGACTTGAGGACCAAGCATTTGATTGCTTTTGAGAGTCCCCGTCCCCCCCCCCCCCCTCCGTTGTAGCTGGTGTTGCTCAAGAGAGTTGGTGCTCTGAAGCTTGGTTGGCTGACTGATTACCATGAGCCCTGCATGTGGCATGAGCAGGAAACAAATAGGAGCTGTTTTTGGTAGACAGAATAATGTCTTCCCAAAGATGTCCATGTCCTAATTCCTGGAACCTGTTACTCTATGTAGCTAAAGAGATTTTGCAGATACGGTCAAGTTAAGGACCTTGAGACTGGGTTACATATTATCTTGGATTATCTGGGTTGGCCTTTTGTATTCGCAAGGGTCCTTGAAATGTTAATGGAGCAAAGGTTGGAATGGTGTGATTGTTGGCTTAGAAGCTATAGGGTGAGGCCAAGGGATTCAGGTGGCGTCTAGAAACTGGAAAAGGGAAGGAAGTAGATTTTCCCCTTGAGCCTCCAGAAGGAGTTCAGCCCAGTGAAACCCATTGCACACCTCTGAACTCTAAGATAATAAAACTGTGTTATTTTAAGCCACTAAGTTTGTAGTAATTTGCTACAGTAGCAATAGAAAATGAATATACTATTTTAAGCCATTTGAGGCTTGAGATTAATAGCACCATAACCTAGTCTATCTTGACTGATATAATTCTCCCTTATCTTTTTTTTATGGTCAAAATTAGCATTAAGGAAATGTACTTTAAAATTCAAGTGGTGTTTTCTTCACCCAAACAGTGTTTATAATCTTCAAGTTGTCCTCTTCCTATATTTTGGGGGGTGGGATGTGAATCAGAGGATAGATAACATTTTGGAAATTGTCTACATATTTTCTATAGCATATAGGGATACAACCTAAAATGCAGTAGAGAACCCGTCTTTAAGAATAGTCAGATGCAGCCTGGCTGTCGTGGCTCAGTGGTTGAGCGTTGGTCAATGAACCAGGAGGTCACAGTTCAATGATCAATGAACCAGGAGGTCACAGTTCAATTCCAATTGGGGCACATGCCTCGATTGTGGGTTTGATCCCCAGTGTGTATGTGGGGGGGTGCAGGAGGCAGCCAATCAATCAATGGTTCTCTTATCATTGATGTTTTTCTCTCTTTTCCCCTCTCACTTCCTGTCTGAAATAAATAAGAATATATTAAAAAAAGAATTGTTAGGTGTTATTTTAGAATATCTGTTTTGTTCTCACTCTTCTTTGGTTTATGAAATGTAGAATGAATTTTCCTGCCTATGGGTAAGATAGAAAGATTTAACCCATAGATACCATGCAGGAGATAAACTAGCAGTCACTTTATTAACAAGTTTATTTGGTGACAGTGTATTCTTCCTTCAAGAAGATAAAAGTGTAAAGTGTCAGATAAGTTGTAATGTTGGGATCAATGTGAAATTTCACAGAAGAGCTCCGCTATAGACTGTCACACATAAAAAGGGACTCAAAACTGAGCTACTGTGCAGAGATAAAGATGAAGAAGTATTTTCAGAATGTTTTTCTTATGTGAACTTCAGTGTGGAATCCAGAAGTGACTCTGTTGATGCAGGTGCTAGAAAGATGAAAAGGAAAACAAAAAGGAAAGCATCATTTTCTGAGATTCAAGAATTTCTCTGTAAGTAACCCAAACACAGAGCATAGCTGCAATTATAGCACCTAGAACCAAATCAAATGATGAATATCTTTTGTAATCTTAGGATCTAGGGCATGGATTTTTATGTTTACCTGGCACCTTCATTTATTTTCTTGTTTGTTTGTTTTTTTAACCTGCATACCTCACACATACACGCATGTCTGCTACACATGCTCACACAAGCATATGTATAGACCCCAATGTGCATATTTGATCATTTCCCAGGTATCTAGGAATACTTATTCAGTCACCCTCCCTGGAAGGTAAAAGAAGGCAGATTTCTCTAAAACGCTCCACGGAATTTCCCTTTTATGGGGCTGTTACCTCAAGGAGTGTGGGAGCATTGAGAGTGCCTGTTCTTGCCCTCCACCCCCAGACCCAGGGATGGAACTTCTCTGCTGTCTGGACACTCTCTGGCAGTTTTAAAAGCTTGCCATCCACATCCATGTCCTACAGTCTCAGCACATCTGGTGGGTGGGGATCTTTATCTTGTTTAATACTTGGCAGGTCCAATGTACATCTTATAAATGAATGTCTTACACTTCCTAGAAGCTTATAGTTGTGGTATAATTTTGTACATCTTCCTGTAGAGAAATATGCTCATAAAAGCATTGCAGTTAAAATTTCCCTTAAACAATATTTCTCTTAACTTTCTACATTAACACGCTTCTACATACATACACAGAATCATCAGAGCTCTGTATGCCAGAGTTCTTTACTCCCTGGTTGGTTACATATAAAATCATCTTTAACATATTATTTTCAGCAACCATGAAGAATTCTACTGTCTTAAAGCACAGCCCAATTCCTATTTATCTCAAATACTATTAGATCCTTTTTCATGTGACCAAATTTCACATGATTTCATTTTTCCCAATAATGAGTGCCAAGCATAAATCAAATGGTTAATTAATACATGTTTGTTGGGTGCCTATACACTTTGTCATTGTGCTAGGCTCTGAGTACACAACTTTGAACTAGATACATGTGAAGTCTGTCCTTAAGCTATACATATGTCAATTAAGATGACAAACAGTTAAACATACAATTGGAGAAGGATGCTTATGAGTACTTACCGGGGGAAACTAAGTTACTATTAGTGGGGAGACCAGTAGGAGGTTTAGAGATAGTTTTCTGGTGGAATAACACGTAAACTGAGACCTAAAACAAAAGTAGGAGTTACCCAATGCAATGGTGGCAATGGCATGGCAGAGGCAGCAGCATGATTGATTGAGATTTGAGAGAGAGAAAAGGGCCAAGACCAAGTCAGGAATGGAAAGAAAATCAATACCTAGAGCAGTGATGGCGAACCTATGACACGTGTCAGAGGTGACATGCGAACTCATTTTTTTTGGTTGATTTTTCTTTGTTAAATGGCATTTAAATATATGAAATATATTTATGGTTGCAAATATAAAAAAATTTCTATATGTGACACGGGACCAGGGTTAAGTTAGGGTTTTTCAAAATGCTGACACGCCGAGCTCAAAAGGTTCACCATCACTGACCTAGAGCCATCTGTGTTTGTACTTTTCCATTTTTTTCTTCTTTTTTTCTGAAGCCTTGGGACAAAGTGCCAAATACTGTGAAGGGTAGACTGACTGAAGCTGATTTGCAAAGGGGGTCTTAGATGAGAGAGTCTGTAGCCATCAACTTCCAGGCTATAAAAGAGTGTGGAGACAGATGCAGGAGTTAAAGGTTGGGACATGGTTTATGTAGAAGAATCAGTATGTTATGGATGTGTCACCTCTCCTGAGGTCTGTGTGAGAGAGATGGTGCTCCAAGGGGATTTTTCTGATGACTTCGTATTTGTCCCCAACAGCTTGGGGGACACAGGCCTGAGAAAAATAAAGGATGAGATTCTGCCTGCAGCAGACTGTAACAGCGAAGTATAAATTGTGATATTGTTAGTGTTTTATCCTGTCCATGTGGACTTTTCCTGTTAATCTGGTGTGTGTGTGTGTGTGTGTGTGTGTGTGTGTGTGTGTGTGTGTGTATGTGTGTCTTTTGGGGGGAGAGCTAGCTGGGTATCAACCAAACAAACTTAGAGTTATTTTTCTTAAAGGAACTTTATCCAGGGTGATGCTCAGACAGGGACACTGAAAAGCAGCAACTGAGAGGGCTGATTTAAGGGGCCCTGCAGACATGTATCACCCTTGCCAGTGAACCAGAGGTGGGGGATCCTCACAAAGGGCCCATGTCAGCAAATCCCACTGTATTAGGCAAAGTTCTCTGGAACAACAGAAAAAGTAGAGATGTTGCAGAAGACCAAAGAAAACCAAGCGATGCTTTAAAGAAATGGAGGGACACTGTTTAATTATGCCAGCGGACCCAGGGAATAGCTTTCCAAATCTGAGTACTGAAACATGCAGGGGGCTTCTTTTATATCTCCCTGTGGTCTTTTGTCCCACAAATATGGATTATGCTTCTGGTCCTTTCCACGGGCCTTACAAGAAGGCCCCCAAGTGTTGAGGGTCTCCAGGCCATATCTGATGGTTTGGCCTGGCGCCAGCATTAATAACCCTCCCTCCAGGGGCAGTGAACTGTTCACAGTTTTATGGCCTTTGTAACAGGTTCTGCAAGACCAGTTTCTGGGAAAGAGGTAATGACTTAATTATAGGTTAGCTTGCTGGCATGGATTCCAATTGCTACCCCCCAAAATATCAGGGTTACATTTGAATTAGCCCTTTTTAGGAGAGAGAGAGAGAGAGAGAGAGAGAGAGAGAGAGAGAGAGAGAGAGAGAGAATGAATATGTACATATATATGCAGTTGAAGAAATTGGCTTATGTGATTGTGGAAGCTGGCAAATCCAAAATTTTTAGGGTAGGCTGGCAGGATGAAGACCCAGAAAAAAGTTTATGTTGCAGCTTGAGTCTGAAGACAGTCTGGAGGCAGAATTCCCTCTTCCTTGGGGCCATGCCAGTCTTTTTTCTCTTAATGTTTGGAACTAATTGAATGGAGGTTAATCTGCTTTACTCAAGGTGTATGGACTTAAATGTTGATCTCATTAAAAATTACATTCACAGCAACATCCAGACTATTTGACCAAATATCTGGGGACAGTGACCTAGCCAAGTTGAGACATAAAATTAACCATCACATTCACAAAACCCCTCCTACAGCCCTAGACATGTACATGTACATTCAGTGCCAGTCAAGAGAGAGAGAGAGCCTTCTGTTTCCATCCTTCTGTCTTTTCATCTCCAACCATGGAGATGTCAGAAACCACACACGGGCAGGGAGAAAAGTTGGCTGAGTCCTTGTCCCACTGCAGGCTTCTCAGATGCAGAAGGTCAGGCCTGGAAGCCTCTAAACATCTTTAAATTTCAGAGCTTTTATTATTTCCTTGTATGGACATATTATTTACTCTTTAGAGATGTCAAAAGTGACAGAGGACAAGGGAAGAAGACCTATTTCCATAGAGAAGGTTTGTAGGAACAAGAGGAAGAAATGTAGTTGCTTTATCCCCATATCTTGATTGTGCTGCACTTTCAACAAACTGGTTCTGATGAGAAGGATGCCTCTTTCTGCCATGTGAGAATGCTTTTACCATCCCTTATTTTGATGCTGTGTTAGGCACCTATATGTTGGATTGTTATGTATTCCTGGGAATCGACCCCATTATCTTTTTTGTAGTGCCCCAATTTACTCCTGATAATTTTCTTTTTCTGTAGCCCCTTTGTCTGAAATTAATGTAGCTCTGCCCACTTTATTTTGATAAGTGTTAGCATGGTATATCTTTTTCCATCACTTTACTTTTATTTTAATTTATCTTTATTGTTGAAAATATTACAGACGTCCCTTTTTTATCCCCCCATTTACCCCATCCATCCACTCCCATCCCCTCCCAGGCCTTTACCACACTATTGTCTATGTCAATGGATTATGCATACATGCATGTAAATTCTTTGCTTAATCTCTTCCCACAACACCCACCCCTATCTTTCCTCTGAGATTTGTCAGTCTGTTCCATGCTTCTGTGTCTCTGGATCCATTTTATCAGTTTATTTTGCTCATTAGATTCCACATATAAGTGAGATCATGTGATACTTGTCTTTCTCTGAATAGCTTATTTCACTTAGCATAATACTATCCAGGTCCCTCCATGCTATCTCAAAGAGTAAGAGATTCTTATTTTTTACAAATGCATAGTATTCCATGGTGTAAATGTACCACAGCTTTTTTAACCACTCATCTACTGATGGGCACTTGGGCTGTTCCCAGATTTTAGTTATTGTAAATAGCACTGCTATGAACATAGGAGTGCATATATTCTTTCTGATTGGTGTTTACAGATACATCTTCTAGGGCAAGATAAACAAATGGGACTACATTATAATAAAAAGCTGCACAGAGCCGAAACCGGTTTGGCTCAGTGGATAGAGCGTCGGCCTGCGGACCGAAGGGTCCCGGGTTCGATTCTGGTCAGGGGCATGTACCTGGGTTGCGGGCACATCCCTGGTAGGGGATGTGCAGGAGGCAGCTGATTGATGTTTCTCTCTCATCGATGTTTCTAACTCTCTATCTCTCTCCCTTCCTCTCTGTAAAAAAAATCAATAAAATATATTAAAAAAAAAAAAGCTGCACAGAAAAGGAAACCATCAACAAAATGAAAAGAGACTTCACTGTATGGGAGAACAATGATACTGATAAGGGGTTAATTTCCAAAATATATAAAGAATTCATACAACTTAACAAAAGGAAGACAAACAATCCAATTTTTTTAAATGGGCAAAAAAATAAATTAAAATGACAATGAGGTATTTCACCCCACACCTTCCAAAATGGTTACTATCAACAAATGACATTCTGGTGAGGATGTGGAGAAAAGGCAACCCCAGTACACTGCTGGTGGGCATGCAGACTGGTGCAGCCACAATGGAAAACAGTATGGAGTTTCCTCAACAGATTAAATATGGAACTGCCATTTGACCCAGGGATCCCGCTTCTAGGAATGTACTTAAAGTGGGTTTCTTATAGACAGCACACAATGATTCTTGCTTTTAATGAACACTTATCTCTCACTTATCATTGGTGTACTTAAACCATTTGTATTTAAATTGGTTGATATCTTTGGATTACTATCTACCCTGTTTGTAATTCTTTTCTATTTGTTGACTTGCCCTTTTTTCTCTATTCACCTCTCTTTTTTCCTTCTTTTTCTGGTTTCATTTGAGCATTGCATATGATTCTATTTTATCCCATCTGTTAACATATCAATTGTCATCTTTTAAAAAATTCTACTCCTGAAGAGGACATCTTCTCCCATGCCTGTTTCTGTTCACTTGGAGGAGGTGAAAGCTGCTGTCCTGGTTCATCCAGTTCTTGCTCCAGGTCTTCCAGGAGAGGGACAGCCTCTTCAGCACTCTCTGGACAGTGCTCCTATACCCAGGCCTGCAGCTCCCGGGGCAGGATGGTCAGGAACTGCTCCAGCACCAGCAGCTCCAGGATCTGCTCAGCACCAGGAGCTCCAGGATCAGCTCCAGGATAGGGGCAAAGGGGCAAAGGGGCAAAGGGGCCCCCTTTGTTTTTTTGTAATTACAAAATTGTTTTAATCTGGTACATAGAAAACATGCCTCAGGTTCTGTAATTCAGGAGCATATAAAGAAGTGAATTCGGGCAGCGACTATTAAGAACCTCAGGCAAAGCTGCTAGAACTAAGCTACTATGGAAGACAGTATGAAGGTTCCTAAAAAAAAAAAAAAAAAAAAAATGGAACTCCCATTTGACCCAGTGATCCCACTTCTAGGAATTTATCCCAAGAAACCAGAAACACCAATCAGAAAGGATATATGCATCCCTATGTTCATAGCAGCACAATTTACCATAACTGAGATTTGGAAACAGCCTAAGTGCCCATCAGCAGATGAATGGATTAGAAAACTGTGGTACATCTACACAATGGAATACTATGCTGCGGTAAAAAAGAAGGAACTCTTACCATTTGCAACAGCATGGATGGAACTGGAGAGCATTACGCTAAGTGAAATAAGCCAGTCAATGAAAGAAAAATACCACATGATCTCACTCATTTATGGATAATAAAGACCATTTTAAACTGATGAACAAAAATAGATACAGAGGCAGAGCAGCATTGAACAGACTGTCAAACTATAGCGGGAAGGCCGGGGAGGGTTGGGGTGGGCGGTAAGAGATCAATGGAAGGACTTGTATGCATGCATATAAGCATAACCAATGGACACAAGACACTGGGGGTTAGGGGAGGCCGGGGGAATGTCAAGGGGGGGGGGGGGGAAAGGAGACATATGTAATACTCTTTGTAATACTTTAAGCAATAAAAAATAAATAAATAAAAAAATACAGTCCTACCATATGTCCAGAGGAGCAGAACCAGAAAAAAAAAGAAAAAAAAAAGACTAACACTAATGACTACCACCCGCACTGGCTTTAGCCAGAAAGGAATGTGCTGTGACTCCTAGCTGAACAGTTCATGGGTGGATACAGTCAGGTGCTGCTTAGATTAGAGCTCCAATGATGTCAAGGCGATCAATTCCTTTATCTAGTTATCTCTCGGTTATAGGTCATCCCCCTCCTTTAATTTCAAGGGCATAGCTCCACAACACTTAGTGCAGTGAATAAGATAGCACAAACCAAAGCCCAGAGCCTTGCTGCTCTGACTGTCCTAACAGATGTTATGTGCTCATCTCTGACCCAACTGAAAGTACTGCTGGCCAGGGAGGTAGGATACACTGATTGCCTTAGCCTAGGTCTTGGGCCCACCTTAGCAGTGAGGGGTGGCAGGAATGTCTTCAAAGTTCACTGCAGTGAGTTTGGGAAGGATGTGCAGATCCTCTCCAGAAGGCTTGGGCTGTGGTTACAGAACAGCGGTTCTCAAACTGTGGGTTGCGACCCTTTCACAGGGGTCTCCTAAGACCATCAGAAAACACATATATAATTGTTTTTGTGATTAATCACTGTGCTTTAATTATGTTCAATTTGTAACAATGAAAATACATCCTGCATATCAGATATTTACATTAGGATTCATAACAGTAGCAAAATTACAGTTATGAAGTAGCAAAGAAATAATTTTATGGTTGGGGGTCACCACAACATGAGGAACTGTATTAAAGAGTCGCGGCATTAGGAAGGTTGAGAACCACTGTTATAGAAGAATGGTAATGGATGCTGGGTAGGAAAATAACAAAAGAGATTGACTGCTCTTTTCCTTAGATCTCACGTTTCATGTCCCTTCCTTAGGAGGGCTTCCTTTGACATAGACACAAACTGAATTAGACACTTCTTTTATCATCTCTAAGCAGTCCCTCTCCTTTTCTTTCAAGGCAAAACATGTACTTTTGTATCCATCTGTGTGCTGCTTTGGTTAATATCCATTTCCCTCACAAGAAGGTGAGCTCCTTGAGGGCAGTAACTATATCTGTTTTGTTTATTGATGTTTCCTTAGTATCTAGAAACTGCCTAGCATATGGTGGGCTTCCCCCCAAAAAAATGTATTGAAAGAAGTTACAGCAAATACTGCACTTTGGATATTTAATGGTTTTCAGATAAAGATATGGAGCAGAATTTTGTTTTTTGTTTTTGGGCTTAAAGATACATGGCCTGGTATGTCTAGGTTAACAAGTAGATACCTTTTATAATAAGACGGTGCAGATAACAGATTGGACTAGTAGCATGCTTTATCAAATGCTTCTACAATAACCTTTACACTGCAGGAAAACGGAAAAAAAAACAAGTTTCCAAGAATCTATAAATCAACAGAGCATATTAAAGTGTTAGTGAAAAAACTAAGCAAATCTATATTGTTCACTCCCTCATCCTGTCTAGATGAAGTACAGTCCTGTTATGAGCTGGCTTAGTTAAGTCCTACTGGTTGAAGCATGGAGACTTGGTTTTAGTTTCATTCGTCATTAGTTATTTAACTACTGAGAATTTTCATCTTAAACAGGAAAACTTCCTTATACCTATCTGAGCAAACACGTGGTGCCTCGGCTTCTGCCCCTGTAAACCGCGGATTAATAACAGGAACTGGCGATTGTGGTGAGGCTCAAACAAGTCAACGCATGCAAATTATTCAACGTACTCACACAGGGAACAGCGCCTGGCACATAGTAAGTGCCCAATAAATGTTACGTATTATTATGAAGAGCTTGTATTAGTGCCTTATTTCCTTTATTATTTTATCTGAACGGCAGTATTCTCCACCAGAGAACTTCTTTATATATTATCTTATCTGAATGTATGAGAGATTCAGCATTTAGTGTCTGTGGGGTGGAAGAGATACAAAGAAATATTAAACCCAGTCTCATCTTTAAGAAATTTGCAATCTCGTTTCAGCAGAGTATTTCATCCTGTGGCTTGATTTTAGAGACTGCCTTTCAGGGGAGCTAAATTTAGACTGTTAGCTCTTTTCCAGTCAGGATTCTCTAGCTTGAAAGGAACAGAATCCAACTCAAACTGACTTGAACTACAAAGTGGGTTTGTTAGCTCATGTACAGGGCAATGAAAATACTGTGGTATTTGGGGGTGGTTGGTCAGGGTCCCCACAGTGTTCACCGAAGGCCCAGATTTTCCCATCTGTTGGGTCCTGTCATCGCAGGGATGGTGTCAAACCAAGGCTGCCTACCCACAGGACGTCTGCTAGCTGGATATAGAGACGCTTCCTTGTTCAGATCCAGGGGAGGAGGAGCTAATTAACAGAAGGACCCAGTTAACCTCTCTTCATGTCCAGACTAGGGTCAGATGCCCATTCTATTGCCAATCACTGGCAATGAAGATCACTCCTAGACCCATCAGGCCCACCTCTGAAGCTGGGAGTGGGGTAAACAGCCAACAATTCCCAGTCTACCCTTTGAAGGGGGAACCACATCTTCCTTTTCTTTCTGTTCTAATACATTCTGTGCCAGCTACAGAGAAGATGCTTAGTACATACTAATGGAAAGAATGGATAGTAAATAGACCGAACAAAGAATTATTTATTCACCTTTCTTAAGCTTCCAGAGTCCTAGAAATGCTTGTCCCAGGAACTAGCACAACCAGTTTTTCCTTGTTTAATGGTCTTCTCTCTTGGTACCCATCACTAAGTAATTATAAGCTGTGATATTCGTCCGTTCATTCCCAGGTCTTGGGGCATCTTTTGGCTGGTTGTATCATATGTTGTGGCAGATGAGTCAGTCTTAAGATTTGCGCCCACAGAAATTGGAATTTAAGCTTCCTCTTTATTCTAACTCTGAGGTTAGGGAAGCAGCTGTTGATGGACTAATTAGCATTTTGGGAGGACTAAGGATGATCTCCCCATCCTTTAATTGTTTAATCGGTTATCCCAGGGAGAGTCTGAGAGCATCACTGGACTGTTTGTTTTTTTTTCATGCAGAAACTAGATTGGCCTAGTCACCATATATATCACAATGGTAATAATAACTATAACAAAAATCAAGTCTGTTATGCCTGGTCTCACGTAAGGATAATGTTAGGATGCGTGTGACATAGGTATATTTGTTACATCCCTCGAATTAACCCTTTGACCTGCATGCTCAGCATCTGTTTTAGCTCATCTCTAAGGGAGGGTCAATGTCTTAGGGATAGATTTGGGGTAACCAAGTACACACAACCACTACATAATATTATCACTTGAGCAATTGGGAAGCTAAAAGCAAAACTAAGAACCTCTTTATACCTTGCCATGTCACTACCACAACACTTAGAAATGCTCTTATTGGTAAGATCATCCTGCTTCCTGAGCAAAGATAGAAATCAGGCAGTTGCTTGATGACCTAGGTCCGTGGTCGGCAAATTGCGGCTCTTTGGCCCCTTGAGTGTGGCTCTTCCACAAAATACCATGTGCGGGCGCACATGTACAGTGCGATTGAAACTTCGTGGCCCATGCGCAGAAGTCGGTATTTTGTGGAAGAGCCACACTCAAGGGGCCAAAGAGCCGCTGTGGCTCGTGAGCCACAGTTTGCCGAGCCGCAGTTTGCTGACCATTGAGGTTACTCTTGATGTGACCATTTTGGGAAAACAATATTTTTTTCCCAAGGAGGAAAGACTTATTCAAAGTCCTACATTGCTTATGGGATAATTTCTCCAGTATCTGTGTTTACCTCTTGAATTTTATTTTCTCCTGCGTTCATAAGTCATCAATACCTCTTTTGATGGGCTTATTCTTTCTGTAGAAACATAGGTGCCTTTAGTCTGGACACTCTTATGTGTTCTGCCTTCAAATCATTTCAGTTTTCTTCCAGTGACTTTGTACCTGTTAGTTTATACCTTTGCAGATACAAATCTGGAGAGACTGGATTCTATTGTCTTTGGAAGCTTTAGTTTTTCGCCTGTAAACTGTAGATAATCATGGCGATGGATGTGGTAGTGCTCCACCCAGATTCCCTCTTCAGGGCCTGTGCTCTCTGTAGCAAAAGTTACTGGGAGTGACCTCCACTACAAGGGAATTGCCTTACCCAATCCCCTCACCTTAATGGGAGTTACCCAGCACTAGAGCTTCCTAGGATTGGCTGGGCTCAACTGGGACCAAATTTTGTGACAGACAGATGATCTCTTTGCCCAATCCTTCATTCTTCATTTCCTTATGGGTATATGTCCCTAAATCATCTCCAGTTCTGTACATAACTTCTTGTCTCAAAGTCTGTTTCTGGAGAACTCAATCTAAAAGAAATGATACTTCTTCAGATTGTTGCTAAGATTGAATATATAAAGCCCTTTGGAGAGCAATCCCTTTGGAGTTGGGAATGGACTTAATATTTGATGTCTATCATTATTCTTGGGTGGTATGCCATTGACTGAAAGGTTCTCATTTCTGTCCAATCTCATCAGAGTGTCCTTTGAAAAAAATAATGTAATAACTATTTTAGGCAAAGTTAATAAGTTCTGTTGTTTGTTATTTGTACTTCAACTTCCCCTTCCTTTGCCCTCGTGCCTTCATAGTGCCTCCTCCCCTTTTCCTTCTCTTCTCCTTGCTTCCCCTGGACGCATCCCAACCTTCCATTATCTTTCTGCTTCCACCTTCTTCCCTTAGAAAAATAATGTGGGACGGGAAAAGACTTGGCAAACTTATGCACATTGAGGCTGAATATGATACCCCTTACCTTTCTAAGTTACATGTCATTTGAAATTCTCTCTGTGTGCCTTTGGTTTCATTATTATTAGTCTTTGTATTATGGCCACAATTGCCCCTCACTCATTTCTGGTCTTCAGTCTGGTGTGAGATCAGTCTTTTAACATTGGTCTTCCCAGATAGGAAGTATAAATAGATTATTTTAAAATGCATGTATTAATTGCTACTGCTATTACAAAGAAAATTTCCCCTTTTATATTAATATTGTGAGATGAATTGGCCTTAGATGATGCAATTTTACCAAGCAAACAAAATGAATAAAATTCTTTCTAAGCAATCAAGGTAAAAAGAGAAAAAACACAGAGTCAAAAATATAAATGTGAAAGGCAACTCAAATTTCAAAGGTCTCAGGAGCAGGGTTGATTGGAAATGGAAAAAGACCTGGCAGTAAATGGTTCTTTTTCTTTTTCCTCTGGCACAAGAACTCATAACAACTAAATTTTTCTTCCACATCATATTAGCTAGGAGTCTCAGTAGAAAGTGATAAAAAAACTCAACTCAAGTTAAGCACAAAAGGGGAATTAATGGAAGGACCTGGAGGAGCTCAGAAAATTCAAGAAGGAGATGCAGGAAGTAGGGCAACTTGTGGGATTCAGAGACTAGAACTGAGAGGGGCTTAATTCAGTATGATTGGTGTCCTTATAAAACAGGGACAACCTTTTAAGTGCAATACATTTCCACCTTCAGAGTGCCCTGATGTCCTTGGAATGAGTAAGTGGCATTTGTCCTTACAAAAGTCGCTCAGCCAGCCAGCTCAAGTACAGCCAGCAGGTGCTAGGTCCTTTAATCTCGCAGGACACAACCTTGGCATTTTGTGGCCAGTTAATTAGGAGTTGGCTAGCAGCTTCCCATTCTGGAAGAAATCAGTGGTGACAGTGGAGCAGGGGCCCAGGGCCCTCCTGGCAGGGGGCTTCTTTTTCACACTCAGTGTCCAACACTGAGAGTAGCAGTCAGGAACGGGACCCCTTAAACTCATGCGAGTGAATTCTCTCTCCTGTATGAGCCCACGCAGTTTCCTCAGGAGACTCCCTCCACCCCCCCCCCCCCCGCCCCACCATATGGAGGGGTTGGTGATATAGTAGAAATGCTTTATACAGACATTAAACATGTAATGGCTTTGGCCCCTAAAGCTCCACCCCCTCCTCATCCAGTATTTCAAAGAAATACTGCCCATAGGTTTAGAAAGGTGGGGTTTAAGAATTAATTACAGCCATGCACCCATTAACAATATTTCTGTCAACAGTGGATCGCATTTACAGTGATGGTCCCATAGATTATAATTGAGCTGAAAAATTCCTATTGCCTAGTGATTCTTTGCCATCATAACGTCTTAGCACAACGCATTACTCACATGTTTGTGGTGATGCTCATGTAAACAAATCTATTATACTGCCAGTCCTATAAAAGCATAACATACAATTATGTACAGCACATAATATTTGACAATGATAATAATCGACTGTTACTGGTTTCTGTATTGACTATACTTTTTATTCTTATTTTAGAGTGTACTCTTTCTAGCTATATAAAATAAGTTTGCTGTACAACAGTATCCTGTGTAATTCCGGCAGTAGCCTTGTGCATCTCATGTTTACCACGTCTCTTGATTGCATCATTTTTCTTGTGCTTGATTTTAATCTTGTGTTGTTTTGTACTGATTGTAACCAGAGAGCAAGAGGCTGTGCCATATAGTCCAGGTATGTAGTAGGTTATCCCATTTAGGGTGGTGTACGTGAACTCTACAACGTTTGCACAACAAAATTGCTTAAGGATGCATTTCTGAGAACATGTCCCTGTCTTCTAGTGGTGTATGACTGTATTGGATTTAGCAATTGGTGACGTTGACAACAGTAGTTTCAGTGGAGTGGCAGGGGCCCAAACTTCACAAGTTTGAGAGGTTAGAGCAGCCGTGGGCAAACTACGGCCCGCGGGCTGGATCCGGCCCGTTTGAAATGAATAAAACTAAAATAAAAAAAAAGACCGTACCCTATTATGTAATGATGTTTACTTTGAATTTATATTAGTTCACACAAACACTCCATCCATGCTTTTGATCCGGCCCTCCGGTCCAGTTTAAGAACCCATTGTGGCCCTCGAGTCAAAAAGTTTACTCACCCCTGGGTTAGAGGCAAGTTTTCTGAGGTGCCAAAATGGAGCAGAGAACTGGAATAGAGCTGGAGGAAGATAGGCGGTTAAGAGTGGATTTTTGTTTTTAAATATATTTTATTGATTTTTCACAGAGAGGAAGGGAGAGGGATAGAGAGCCAGAAACATCGATGAGAGAGAAACATCGATCAGCTGCCTCCTGAACGCCCCCCACTGGGGATGTGCCCGCAACCCAGGTACATGCCCTTGACCGGAATCGAACCTGGGACCCTTGAGTCCGCAGGCTGACGCTCTATCCACTGAGCCAAACCGGTTCTGGCAAGAGTGGATGTTTTTAAGATGGAAGAAATCATGGTATACTTACTTGTGTGCTGTTTGGAATGATCTAGTAGAGGCAAAACTGATGATGCAAGAAAGAGGGGGAGATATTACTGGAAAGATGTCCTTGAATAAGAAAGAGGACAAGGGCCCTAACTGGTTTTGCTCAGTGGATAGAGCGTCTGCCTGCGGACTGAAGGGTCCCAGGTTTGATTCTGGTCAAGCGCATGTACTTTGGTTGCAGGCACATCCCCAGTAGGGGGCGTGCAGGAGGCAGCTGATCGATGTTACTCTCTCATTGATGTTTCTAACTCTCTGTCCCTCTCCCTTCCTCTCTGTAAAAATCAATAAAATATATTTAAAAAAGAAAGAAAGAAAGAAAGAAAGAAAGAAAGAGGACAAGGAACTTTCAGTGATGCTGTGTTGCTATGCAGGGGAGAAAAAAAATTCTCTGGTCCCTTTTAGGGTTCCTGGCTGCGTCTGAAAATTAAACTGACGAAGACATATAAACAGGAGAAAAGCATGTTCATTTACTTCCCATAAGTTTTATATGACAGGGAGCCTTCATAAAGAAAGACAGACGTGTAAAAATGGTGTTTTATGCCAGGTTTGATGAAAAGTGGACCGTCGCGTAGCAATAGGATAGAACAAAGAGTATGAGGTAAATGTAGTAAACTGGGGAAACTTGGCAAGTCCTGTTTGTTCAAATTCTTCCCACGAACCCTCCATCCTGGAGACAAGTGTGCTCCTTTCCTCCAGCTATAGGGAGGGCACTTCCCACACCCCGGATTCATGACCTGCTTCAGGGGAGAAGGGAAGGTCAGTGAGAGCTTTCTGTTGCTGCTGCTTTCTCAAACTCCATCAGCTTAAAATATTCAGTATGCCAAGATGCCATACTTTAGAGGTCTGTGTTCTGAACCCTGTCTGCTGGTTAAGTACAGCTATTACTAAATTTTATAAATGTATAATTAGATAAACTATATTTTAAAAGGTGATAGGTATTCAAAACCCATCCCTTCCTAATTATGTCACTACATTTACCGTCATCTATGTTCCTGTGGTTCTGTCTGTCGTGCGTGCATGGTGGAAATGCCACACAATGGTGCACTCCTGTGCTTGCTCCCCCAATGCCACACTTAGTGACATCACTGTGGTAGTCTGACATTGGCCACAGTGGGAGCATTTACACCACAGAAGTCATAAGCTGTTTGTTAACCATTTGACAACTCATCGCTGGATTCAGTGGACAAGTGGAGAGACTGGCCCTCAGGTCAGTGCCCATAGTTCATCCAGAAAACAGGAGAGAAGGCGGGGCATTTGGACAGGTGGGTGGGTAGATGCGGAAAAGAGAGGTTTCCTATTTACTAAGTGAAAAAGGAAGCCAGGTAAAGCACCCCAGAATAAGGCTGGGAGGGAAGTGGTGGAGGTTAGAGTGGGAGGAGTGTGGCACACTAAATGGATTAGACTCTAATCTAATCCGGTTCTCAACCTGTGAAAATACATCCTGCATATCAGATATTTACATTACGATTCATAACAGTAGCAAAATTACAGTTATGAAGTAGCAACGAAAATAATTTTATGGTTGGGGGTTACCACAACATGAGGAATTGTATTAAAGGGTCGCAGCATTAGGAAGGTTGAGAACCACTGGATTAGAGAAATGTAGCGTTTTCATCTGGCATCATTAAAGGCCCCTTGAGGTTAGTGAAGTATGGTAGCAATCATCTCAGGTAGAAACTGTAGTTTAACTCTAACCCTGCTGTTTGGTTTCTATACTTATTTTCTTGCTAAAATAATAGAAAAGATATTTTAATTTTCTGAATTAAATAAATCACCCCATTCAATTAAATACCCTTTTGATTGTAATGTGAAATCCCATTGGTTGTGATCATACTGGTCTTAGAAAGCAGTTTCCTTTACCTGGGAAGGACAGCACAATTACCCCAAGGTCAGAGGGCTCCAGTTAACGTGTCCCATTGACTCAGTGTTCCGGAGACCCAAAAACAGTAATTGAGATAACATGCTTAAGTCTGCTTCTGTAAACTGCTTTTTTGCAAACCAGGTTCCTCATTCCAGACCTGAGGGCTCTAGATAATGTGTTTCTGTCAATTCAGTGATCCGGGGACCCAAAACTATAATTTAGATAACATGCTGCTTCTGCTTCTGTAAACTGCTTTTTTGCAACCAGGTTCCTCATTCCAAACCTTGGGATGTAATCAATACCTTTGTGATCTTTGCCTATATAAATCTGGTGTTGGGGCTGGGGCGGACACTATGAGATCTGGGAGAGCGAAATGCCCCCTCATAGTCCCGGATTTGCAATAAATGTGACTCTTTAATTCGACTTCTTGAGGCGTCCTTGTGTGATTTGCGGGTACATTACGTTAGTAGTTATGAATTCAAAAGAGGCCTGATAGTCCTGGCTGGAGTGGCTAAGTGGTTAGAGTATCAGCCTGCACACCCTAGGGTCTCTAGTTCGATTTCTGTCAAGGTTGCATACCTGGGTTGTGGTTCCCTTCCCACCCTGGTCGCCCCTGGTGGTGGTCCTGGTGGTGGTGGTGGGGGGACGTGCAGGAGGCAACTAGTTGATGTGTCTCTCTCACATCTCTCTCTCTCCTCTCTCCCCCTCCTTCCCTCCTTTGCACTCTCTCTGAAAAGCAATGGAAACAAGATACTCTGGTGAGGATTAACAAAACAAAAAAGAGGCCTGATAGCAGTGGATGTATATCTCCCTTGTTCAGCAGCTTGGATGAAGCAGTGACTGGACAGCTGGCTTTATCCAAGGCTAGGCTTTTGCGACCAGTGTGACCATGTGTCAGGGGCAAGTGAGATGATACAATTATACGTGTAAAAGCCATCGCCTCACAGACCTTCCTTATTCATTCTAGCTAACATCATTTACTACCTACCACTCCTGCAACTTTAATCCATTATCCTGTTTATTTTCCCATTTGGTTAATTGGTTAAGTCACCGGGCTTACCACTCCTACTGACTGTGCTTTATTTACCGCTGAATCCAGTGCTACCACAGTGCTTGGTGCATAGTAGGTCTTCAGTAAGTAGTATGGTGAAGAACTTATTGAATGAATGGATCACCTGCTCTTTCTCACCAACGTGCACGGTCCGAATGAAGAACACGCACAATTCTTTTTCTAACTCCTTGTTGTTTTCTCTGTGGTGTTTAATCTTTAAGAAGCAAAGGAATTTTTGGAGCCAGCTTCTACACTTGAGACCCAAAGTCAAGCCTGGAAGGCAGCTGCCCGGGCCCTGTCTAACCCACCATACTAACAAGGAGGGTGATATCACAGCTCCTAGGCGCGGAGAATGCCTGTTCACGGTGTTTATTCCTTTTTCAGGGCCGCCATCAGCGGTTTACGGCTTACCCTGTGGCTCCAGACCAAGTGATGACACAAAGGCACAAGTCCCAAAGTCCGAGGCTCCAAGGCCTGGCGGGCAGCTCCTGGAAACTGCGGTCCGCAGGCCCCGCGGGGGAGGGGGTGTCCCGGCCGCTCCAGGCGCCTCCGGGCGGAGACGGCGGGGCCCCAGAGGCGGGGTGCGCCTCCCCCACTCCGCCGCCGACAGAGGACGTTGGCGGAAGAGGGCGGGGACGTGACCGCTTGTCTGTTTCTCCGAGCGGACAATAAAGTTTCAAAGTTTGAAAGAGGAGGGAAAAACCCACGCCCCTTGGGTCGCCCTCGTGTGGCGGCCTGCAGTCCGGTGGAGCTCGCGTGGCCCTGCGCTCGCGGAGGCGTGGCGGCCGCGGGGGCGCGCGGGGATGGGGGTCACAGTGGAGGTGCACCAGGTGTACAAGTACCCCTTCGAGCAGGTGGTCGCCAGCTTCCTCCGAAAGGTACCCGCCCGGCTCCGGTCTGGGGCTCCCGTTCTCCCGCGCCTTCTCCGCCGCCAGCTGTCTGCGCCCCGGCGCCCGCTTCTGCAGCTGTCCCTCCCCCTCCCGTCCCCGCGTCCCCATCCCCCCTGGCCGCTCTTCTCCCTCTTGTCCTCTTTATCCCCCGTGTTCCCTCTCGTCCCCCCTCCGCTCCCCACGCCAGAGTCCGCACCCACCGTCTCCCCTGCCGCTGCGGTGCTGCCTCCGCGCTGTGCTGGGCGAGGGTGGAGGTTTCCTCGAAGGCTCCCCCCTCCGGCCGCGGGGAGGCTCCGTGCGCGGCCTCACGTTCACTCTCTGCTGCAGCGGAGGGAGAGGCTCGTGGGGAGGGTTACTGGAAACCCAGGTTCCGGGGCCCCGTGGATGTTGGGTAGGACTTGTCGTCTTTCTAGAACATCAAGGACCCCTTAAAAGCGAGTGGGGGGTCACTGAAGCCATCCTCTTAAGTCTTCTCCGCATTCTTTCCATCGCCTGCCCACCTTCTCTTTTATTCCAACAGCTGTGGGCCTTGGGGCAGATGGCTTACGCTCCCCGTGCCTTAGTTTCGTAATCTGTGAAATGGGGACAATAGTGGTTTCGTCATCTGTGAAATGGGGGAAACAATTGGATCAGCTCCCACGGTTGGTTGTGAGGAATCAGGTGAGATAATTCCTGTAAAGTGCTTATCCCAGTGACCGGTGCCTCTAAAAAGCTGCTGTTTGTACTCCTGTATCGGAGCACCCTGGCCTCAGTACTCAGTGGCCCTCTTTATGCCAAGGGCTCCTCCGAGGAGGACCGAGGTTCCTGGCAATAGGATGATGGGAAATTTCTTTGAAAAATCAAAAGCACCCAGGCCTGGGGGTGGGGCCCTGGACTCTAGTCTGGCTTTACCTTTGATTAATTCACTTGATGACCTTGGTCAAAGGTCATCTTCTCTGCAGGCCTCCTATCTGCGTCTCAGCTGATCGTTGTATCAGAGACCTTCCAGGTGTCCCTCCAGCTTTCACATTCTTAAGCAAGATCTCACCAAGGTGCAGCAGCCGCCAGGCAGTGCGCTCCATATGCTGCGTGGGAGCACACCTAAGGGAGATGCTGGGGGAGGAAGGTGGTAATTTTTTTCGTGATAAGACCTGACTTTCATTAGAGGAGATTATGAAGTTGGGGGCCCAGGTCACAAAGAAGTGAGTAGGATGCTGGTGAACATGATGTCACCATGGAGGCCTGTTTGGGGAGGTGGGGGGAGATGCCAGCTTGTTCATGGCACCTACTAGGTGCTCAATAAAAAAAATCTGAGGAATGATGAATGAAGCCCGAATTAGTGACCTGATGTAGTCTTTGCCTTAGGCCAGGCTTCTGGGTCCAAAAGAGAAGTAGCAAACACCCTTTTTTGTTAGGATTGGCACTCGGGAGGGTGGATTCTCTAATGCCACGGCTCCTTGGAAAGCCTTTCTGGATTGTCCTGTCAGGAGGTGATCTCTGCCTTGTCAGAACTGGAGGGGCACTGTGACCATTGTCTACAGTATTGGGTAGTTACTTCTGCACATACTTTCACCCTCGGCTGTGCGTACTCTTGAAGAAGCACATAGCACAGTGCTGAGCTCTCATCTGAAGCACTTGGCGCTTGTCAAGATTCTGGGCTAAATGTGTTGTTTTTTTCTCTTTATTTTCATTGAACACGTGTTTAGAAATACTTTCCTCTGTGTGCTAGGCTCTGCGGAGCTGGTGGTTTCTCCTGGGTGAGAGTGACGTTAATAAATGATTAACACAATGAACACAGTTTCAATTCTGATGCGTATTGATACAGGGCAAGTTCATGGTGCTGTGACTGAATATAGCAGGGAAGCCTGTGGAATCCTGGTGGCCATTAGGAAAGGCTTCCTAGAAAGAGTGGCACTTGTGAAATAGTGGGTGAAGCGCGAGTAGGAATTTCCTAGGCAAGAAGGGAGAGGGGAGGACGGGCTTTCATGCATTACCATGCTTACTTCTCCCAGCAGCTTCAGGAAGTAATTATGATTGACTTCCATTTCACAGTCTGGAAAAATTGTGGTTTGGAGAAATTTAAGCACCTCTTCCAAGTGCCCAGAGCTAGCAGGTGGGAGAGCCAGGATTTCAACATTTCTGAATCCAAAACCCACAACCCTGATCACCAGCCTGTGCTGCTTGTACCCACTAAGAACACAGATGATTATAGTCGTCCCTCAGTATCCCTTGGGATTGGTTTCAGGACCCCCGTCCCCCCTCAGATACCAAAATCCGAGGATGTTCAAGTCTCATACGTAAGATGGCGTAGCATTTGCCCATAACCTGTGTTTGTATATAGGTTACAGTAAGGTGTGCCTATACATAACTTCATTTGTGTGGATTCAATGTAGTGCTCATTGCGTGGCAAATTCAAGTTTTGCTTATTGGAACGTCCTGGGATTCCGCCCCCCGCCCCCCAACTGTTTTCAATCCATGGTTGGTTGGACACAGAGAACTGATTGTACTGAGGTAGTAAAATGTTTCTGAATCAACTCTGCTATGCTCTCTATCTAATCTCAGTTTCCTGTTGTCCACAGTCTTCTCTGGGGTTTATTCATCTGGGTGGACCTTTGGTGCCTGCTCTAAGGGTATGGCTTGGCTGTGTGATAGGGTGAGAAAATACAGTGTTTCAGTTACCTGCTGCAGTGTAACAAATCACCCCTGTTATTCAGAAGCTTACACCAATGATAGGATTCTCACGATTCTCTGGTTGACTGGGATCAGCTGAGAGGTTTTTTGTGCCATGTGTTGTAACCTGAGGTCACCTATATAGCTGCATTCAGTTAGGAGCTAGAAGAATTCTTATAAAATACTTATCAAACTGCCTGGCACATAGTAAATGAAGACCGAGGAGGACATTTTGGAAGGTAGGGGCAGCGAAAGGGAAGGAGAACATTTTCAGAAAAGGCCTAGTGATGGAGCAGTGTCAACACTACGGACAACATGACACTTCCATTGTTTCTATTCAAAAGCAATCTTCACGGATCCCTGGGAGGGGCTCTGTGACTAGTTCTGAGACATTGGTAAATCCAATGGCTGTGAGAATCTTCATCTTATGTTATTTAAAGCTGTTGGCGGTGGCGAGAATGACACCAGGGGTTAGACCAGTAGGGTTAGACCAGTGGGGTTAGACCAGTGGGGTCAGACTGGACCTTGGTTCAGCCACCTCAGTACTTGAGTTCTGGCTAGGAAAGAATTCAGAGCCAAGACTCAAACCATAAGAGGAAGTTTATGAAGAAAGTCACAGAGGTAGAAGTGAGTGGGAGAAGAAATGGGCTCAGGAAACAAGTTACGGAGGCAAAAGAAGGGGCCCGTGGATCTTAGAGAGAAGGGTAAAGGTAATGTTGCTGAGGGTGTGGGGGCAGAGGAGGAAGATGGGGAGGGGAAAAGTCCTCCGTCCTAAGGGGTTTTAAGGGTCGGATTTTAGGGGGGGTGTCGTCCCAGGGGAGGATCTTTTTTTTTTAAATATATTCCATTGATTTCCTACAGAGAAGAAGGGAGAGAGATAGAGAGTCAGAAACATCGATGAGAGAGAAACATTAATCAGCCGCCTCCTGCACATCTCCCACTGGGGATGTGCCCGCAACCCAGGTACATGCCCTTGACCGGAATCGAACCTGGGACCCTTCAGTCCGCAGGCCGACGCTCCATCCACTGAGCCAAACCGGTCTCAGCCCAGGGGAGGATCTTAACAGCAGCTTTCCAGGTGTGTCCTTTCAGGGTTGTGGTCCCACTGATTGGTTGGCGCCAGGGCAGGGATCATTAGTCAGTGCTGCTGGTCCTGAGGTCAGCTGTGGTGTGCTTGTCTGGTTTTGCTGCTTTTCTGGGCCTGGATCCCAAGCACAACTAAAGCCTAGATGTCTTTGATGCAGGTCAGAACCTCATTGTCCTGGGGGCTTAATGCTTAAGGGTTGTTCTCTGGCCTCCTTGTTCATCCTCCCTCTCAGGGGGTCTAACCCTCATGACTAGCGACATGTCAGGGGAGGAAAGGTCAGGGGAAGGTCTGAACCTCATGACCAGCGATATGAAAAGTCAGGGGGTCTAACCCACATGACCAGCAATATCCTGGGAAGGAAAGTTTACCCAGGGGAGGGGGGGGGGGCGAGGTCCTTGTTTTCTGCCCTGGTGACCTTCTATTCCTGGCCCATCGTCCTTGCTCTGCTCATGTCTGTCCAAATGCCTACCACAAAGCCATGAACCGGAAGTCAGTAGACCTGGACTCAGTCATTATGCTGTCCCTGTTAAAAGCAGTTTTTAGCCCTAGTCGGTTTGGCTCAGTGGATAGAGCGTTGGCCTGTGGACTAAAGGGTCCCTAAAGGTCCCAGGTTGGATTCCGGCAAAGGGCACATGCCCAGGTTACGGGCTCAATCCCCAGTAGGGGGTGTGCAGGAGGCAGCCGATCAATGATTCTCTCTCATCATTGATGTTTCTATCTGTCTCCCCCTCTCTCCTCTCTGAAATCAATAAATTAAAAAATAAAAAAGCAGTTTTCAGGTGGCTTTGGGAAACAGTTCCACCAGCCTAGGCTGTGCCCTTGTGCAAATTAGAAAGAGGCATCACCTAGGGTTCTTATCCCACAAGCTCACAGTAAACAGGGCCAGAGGAAAGTAAAGGGTCTGTTTATGCAAATTACAAAAGGGTGCTCCTTCCTCCAGGTGGCTGCAGCCCTAGTGCAGGCAGCCCTTGTGCAGGGAGCTCCATGCACGGCCATCTAAGGTGGCCCTACCATCTTAATTTCTCATCTGTGAACGCCAGGTACCCACCTATCTCCCAGGATTGTGAGAAGACCAAATGCGTAGCAGTTTGACAAGCATAAGCTTTTTATAAGCCTAAAAGTTGTCTGAATGATTTTTTTTTTGGCATAATACACTTCCTTTTTAGTCGTCTTATAGTGTTTTCAAAGGAAAGCACTTGGCAGAAGGGACAATCACATGAGGATCTCTGGGAAGCCTTGGATCTGATTTTGCACAATGGTATGTTTGAGGCCTCTTCAGCGCCAAGGAGGTTCTATTTTAAATAGAGTCTCCTGATCTGTGGCTTTTGGTATGTTAGGACTTGCCTTCCAAGTTATTATATACTACTATTTTTAAAGCCTGAGAAATGTTTGCTCTTACACCTGCCTGTTGGCTACCACAGGCAAAATATTAGCTACATGCTTTCAAAGCTAAGTGGCACCTTGAAAACAAACAGCACAGCACTCTTTGTTCATGAAATGTGTATGGTGTTTCTCAACGAACTCTTCGTGGAGGAATATTCTGAAACCCGAAATGGTTTATTCATCCAATGCTAAGCTGTGCTGTCCATGAACTATAGTGTCAGTGCACTTGACAGTGTATATTGTGTTCTGTCCTTGCATGACAAGTGAACCCAAAGTTGCATAGAGGAACGTAGCAGTCCAGAAGCTCACTCATCTCTGGTAGCCCACATGGGTCTGTTTAATGGGCTTACCTTTCATGAGCTGGATTCAAAGACTTCTTAAATTTTGTACACCAGAAATTTAAAGTCATTTGACTGGATTTTCTTGTTGATCCTCAAACGAGGCTGCAGAAGTTACAGTTTTTCTTACCATAGAGTTGAGCGGTTGATTTTCTTTCTATGCTACAGGCAAAAGAGTGAATAGAGGGTAAGCTTCATGGGCAGGGATTCTGTCATTTCTTCCTGATGTATCCCAAGTACCCAAAGAGATCCTGGAACATAGTAGGTACTCAACAAATCCTTATTGAATGAATGAATGAATGAAACACTCTTCTGGGATTTAGCCTTATATAATTTCATACCAAGTCAGTGTGGGATTTAGTAACATGCCCTTACTTTGTTGACTGTAATAAAATGGACAGATTAAAATAATTTCTTTGCTTCAACAGTTTTATTTATTCTAGCCAGCAGTCTGATGTGCTAAACAAAATGCTTTTGAGTGTTTTCCCTTAAACTCATAAAGGGGATTTATGAATGCTATTTCCATTTAGAGTAGAAAGTTGATTGGGTAATTAATAACGTTTCCATTTCTGATCCTATCTCTTTCCCCTTGCAAATCTGACACTTACTTATCTGGAACGTCTCCCTTTGCAGAGCTCCTGAAATATTTGGGGTGAATCCACATTTCCAGAATAAATGATGTGACAAATGATAAGGCCTGTTTAACATAATGGTTGTTATTCTTTTGGCTCACACTGTAATAGTGTTTGTTCCGTTTTACCTTCTTATCCTCAATTCTACTAGAAGATTAGGCACGATGTGGAGGAGAATGGTACAGACATGAGGAGCATGGGCTTAGACATCAGATAGGGGTCCAGGGTGCTTGTAGTTGTGTGAGCTTAGGCAAGTCAGTTCATTTTTCTATGCCTCAGTTTGCAAAATCAGAAGAACAAAAAGCTATCATCTGGAATTGGGGGAAATAAATTGGATAATGCACATACCTATGCATAGCTTAATGTTGGCGCACAGTAGGTTCTTTACAAGTACTTGTTATACGTTATGAGAGTAATGCTGCTGCTACTACTACTACTACTATTAATTTATCACACTATTTCATGAATCTAAAAATTAAAAGCCTAGAGAAGTAATCTGTAGACATCTTTACTAACTTGGAGTAATAAAGGATAGAGTGAGCATGAATAAAGTTGCATATTTGAATCATGACTTATTTTTAAAATGTCATTTATAGAACATTAAAGTACACTTGGTAACTTATCTCAGGGAGGCTTTGGCTTAATCAGTGCACAAAAGACAGGAGATTTTAAACTATCCAAGTACTAGTAGTTAACCATTCATTATATGTTTACTAATAGACACCCATAAAAGTGTGTGCCCTGGGAGATGAGGAGGTAACTAAAACATGGCCCTGGCCTCAAGGGGCTCACCGTGAAGGGGGACAGAGGGAACTATATTGATTTTCTGTGATAAGTGTTTTCTCAGGGACATAGCACAGGCATACAGTGTGAGGCAAGGTTTGTAGTTTACTTATAAATCTGAGAGAACTTTTAGACTATTTAGAGTTTGATGCCTTTTTAATAAAGTAAATCTTCTCTCTACTACTCTTACTTCTCCAATGTGGTGCTTTCGCTAATTCTAGTGGGGGAGGGGCGTGTCAGGGAAGACTTGTATCTTACACAAATTCTGAATTGCTAAAGCATAGCTTGTGAGGTTTTACTAGTCTGGGAAAGGAAAAAATATCTTCCCATAGTTTTAAACCATCATTTAACTATATTTGGATTACAGATGGATACCAGTAATATACTTAATGCCACACCACAGTAAATTGCAAGATAAAGACTGAAGCCTTTTTTTAAAAAAATTTTGTTTTATTGCTTAAAAAGTATTACAAAGAGTATTACATATGTCTCCTTTTTTTCCCCCTTGACATCCCCCCCCCCTCCCCCCCCCCCCCCGGGCTCCCCTACCCCTCAGTGTCTTGTGTCCATTGGTTATGCTTATATGCATGCATACAAGTCCTTCGGTTGATCTTTTGAAGCCTTGAAACTAAGTGTCAAAAAATGTTGATTCATTCTTTAGTAGCAAAACCAGCTACTGTTCATTGAGGACCTGCATGGTGCCAGATGCTATACTTTGTATAAAATTATTTTCTTTAATTCATATAACTACTCTTGGAGGTAGGTATTTTTGTCTAATTTTACAGATGAAGAAATGAAGTCAGACTGAGATTAAAGTAATTTGCCCAAGACTCCCACAGATGGGCTTCAAACTGAGGTCTCTTGGTTTCTAAAACTCATTCTGTTTCAACACTTTGTGACTTCATTAATTTTGTTATTTATTTCTTAATTTTAAATTTAGAAATAATTTAACTTACTAAATGTCGCAAAAACAGCAAAGAATTCCAATACGCTCTTTACCCAGCTTCCCCAAACCATGTATAATTTTTAAAACCATGGTAATAACATTGCTACAATGTTAACTAATCTACAGACCTTATTCAGACTTTGGCCGTTGTCCACTAATATTGTTTTTCCAGGACCCAATCCAGGACCCCACACTGCATTTAGTTTTCGTGTCTTAGTCTCCTCTGACGTGGGAGAGTTCATTAGTCTTTCAAACCATGGCGCTGTGAAGAGTACTGGTCAGTAATTTTGGAGACTTCGATTGTATCTTTAATGCATTGGGTTTATAAATGCATTACATGTTGAGATAAGAGGATTTTCCTTTGTATCCCAATTATAAACTATTTCTTTCAAAGAACTTCTTTATGTCATTCCCAATTATTAGGACAGTTTTGAATGAATGAGGGAAATGTGACGGTGATTGGCCTTTGTGTAGCATGATAACTTCCCAGCCAGAGGGCCTTTGAGGGTCATCTGGTGGTCCCCTACCCTGGCTTCTCAGATGGCAGCACCGTGGTCTGCATGTCTTAGCTCCTGGTCCTTTCTTCTTTCTACTTCATCATCCTACTGGCCTGAAAGGCCAGTGAACAGCCATTCAAAATATCTATTCACTTCACCACTGTTAGTTATTTTATCATTGAAATTTTGATTAATCAATGACCCCATTGATATTGGTATAAAATTAACTTTGCTTTTCCTTTAAGGTAGACTATTGCATGTAGCTTGTAAAGGGAATTTGGCCTAGCCCATAGTGATTTCTTTGGGTAGCTATACACCAAATCTCTTTTCAGCAGCCTAGGTAGCAAGGATTCCTTTAGTGCTTAACAGGGAGGTTAATATATCAGATTTTTTATTTTAGTTGTCTTTGCAGAACTGATCATACTTATCTGTCAGGTCAGCTGCTTCCTGTGCTCTCTTGGATCAGGCCATTTGGAAGTTGGTAAACAATGACTCCTTTTGAGGTCATTGACTTTTTTGGGAGGTGGAGTGGGGTGAGGAGTGTATTGACTTCTGAGGTTTTAGGAAAGTTGATACTTTACTAACTCCTTACTATTTTAAGGGGAGGCTTTATGAAAGCTTATATATATATATGCACTAGAGGCCGGATGCATGAAGATTGGTGCAAGAATAGGCCTTCCTTCCCCTGGCTGCCAGCACTGACTTCGCTCCAGCTGGAGCTGCCTTCCGCCTCTTGCCTTGTCGCATTAATTTGCATATTCACTCCTTATTGGCTGTGGGTGCCACCATCTTTGTCGCAGAGTTACAGTCAATTTGCATATTCCATCTTTATTAGATAGGCTATTTTTTTCCTCCTATAAATAGGAAAGGTAAATACTATATCTTCATGAAGCTCCTCTCACATGTGTATTGAGTTTTTTTCCTGTAATTAGATGGACTCAATTTCTTGGCCACTCACTTTCATAGCTGTGTGTTTGTTTTCATGTATATTTTGCTTTTACCCAGTATTTTGCAAGTTTTTGGCCTCTTACCTTTTAATATGTAAAAAATAAATGAAAGCAAGGTTTTTATGCCAATGTGGGAGAGTCTACACTTTACTCTTGTTAGATGTTACATACATGTAATGCATATGGTGATTATTTGCAATAGATCAGTATCTTGGGGAAAGGAGTTAGTTTATGCATTCTGTGAAGAAAGTGAAAATCCTAAGTTCAAAATGAAGTTAAATAGACCTTCAAAAATCTCTTAAGTCACCCAGAAAATATGGCATGCGTGGCGAAGGTGCACAGGCCCGTGCAGTAATTCTTATGCCACTGCAGTTTGTGATCCCCTGAGCCAAGTCCAAGGGTGGCAGGATTTTTGGAAGAGATCTGGGTCATCAGACCACTGTGCTTTCATGAGAGTTCCTAGTGTGGAGGGGGGACTGGAAAATCCAAGCCTGGCCTTGCTGTGTGCAGGTTTTATACCATCCCATTGTGCTTTTAACATGAAAACTCCTTATCTTGACACTTGTTAATAGGTTTACTGTTTTGGAGGTGACTAAATGAGATAGTACATATAGGAGTCTCTAATGCAGCACCCTGCAGTGCCACAGTCGATGCTCAGTAAGTCTTCAGTGGGCTGCTGCTGACCTAGCTCGATCCATTCCACTGTCGCCTCTCTGAGCAGCTTTCCCTCTCTCATCCCCTTATCTGACTTCAGATACATTTCTGTGAATTAAATCATGAATAGTCAAGTTACCACAAGATGATGTCAGATCATTTCAAGTAATGCCAGGTAGGGGGAGCCTCAGCACAATAAATCCTTACTTTTAAACAAGTTCAAACACTTGCCTTTTATGTCATGGTATTTAGCTGTTGTAAACAAACCTCTGATTTTTTTCCCATTCTCGTCTGGAAACGTGAGGCTCATGACTATCCAACTCCAAAAGTAGTTGCATAGGAAAATGACTCGACTCTTGCAGATGATTTTACTGGAATGAATAGTTCAGGATCTTTTGTGTTTGGTTAATAAAACTTCCATTTTACTTTTGTTATTCACAAGCATATCTAATGGGTGACCACTTATCTATTTTACAGTGGCTTCTCTCCACAATTTTTATTCCCCTCTTATTCCTTAGTCTGACTTATTTTCCATATATATATATATATATATATCTCCTTTGTTCTCCCAACTAACATGTGAACTCTCTAAGTGGCTACAATTTTGTTTATTTTATTACTATATTCTCAGTGTCTGGAACAATGCCTGGCATGGCAGTTACTTAAAAAACGTTTGAATGAAGAATAAATACAGTTTTCACTATTATTTAAACTGAAACCCTTTGACTTAATAAACAAATATAAGAATTATGTAAAAGTGTGATGTTTCTGAGTTTATTATACTCTTTAGGAATTTCCCTGATAACTAAGTGAAGTAATAAGGACTGAAAACTTTGATCACTGCCCTTCTCTAGTGATTACATGTGCAATCTCTTTCATAATTTAGTTCAGTAATCTTCCTACAACTTACATTGTATGTACAATATTTGGTCAGGATGTACTGATGAGTAAAAAATGAGCAAACTAGGACTGTAGTAAAGGAAGTACTCTCACTTTACATTAGTGTGAAAGTTCTAGCACACACACATACACACACACACACACAATTCAGGGTATCTGTGTATCTCAGATATTGCCTTTGCTTCACGGGGGTTGTGTAGGTGAGTGAGGCCCCTGAATGAGGAACAGAACAGCTAAACCCAAACTGAAGGCTAAATTTTGAGAAAGCAGTCATCACAATTTTGAGCATTTTCTTCCCAGAGCAAAAATTAATGAAAGAATGAATAACTGAGTCATTTTTGATTAGTTATCAGGATTATAGTTGCCAGGATGGAAGTGTGAATGACAGTCTGTGGCACCGGGCATGACGAGGTGTGAGGCTGCTGAGGACTAGGATTGCTTTTCTCAGATTGGTTCCCACACAAGAAGTAAGCTGTAGTGTTCAAACTGATTGCTGAGGTCAGTCAGGTTTATCTGCCAAATCATTCCTTCATTCAGCGAATATTTATTGAGTGTCCACTGACGCCAGACACTGTGCAGGTGGTAGAGATGCAGGAGTGGCCGGGACAGACCATGTTCCCGCTCTCTCAGCCTCTGTTCTAATCCAGTGTCCTTTGGGGCCGCAGGTATCTTAAAGAATGTCTGAAGGTGAAGGACCTTTTCGATAAAGTCAAAATCAGTCAATGAGCCTCTTACACACACACACACACACACACACACACACACGCACACGCACACACGCACACTCACAAGCACACACGCACCCAGCTGTGCATGGTGGGGGAGACCCACACTCACTGCGTTTTGCCTACTCTTTCCTGAGGTTCAGAAGACGTATAGTCCAAGTTTGCTGGGTGGAGGACCCTCTTCTTTTGCCCTCCAGCCTCTTTGCTGCTCTCGCCTCCCCCTTATGATGTCTTGGATAAGACTTCCTGTACTTTTCTTTTCAGATTTGGTCACATGATAAAGCAGTAAACCTCTGAGAAAAGAGTCCAAGGGCTGCTCAGCAGGCCTGAGTCAGCCGCCAACCTGTCCTGTGGCTTTGAGGAAGTCACTTCGCTCTCTAAGTCTCTCCTTTTTCGTCTTAGCAATGGAAAGGGTTGGATTTGAGTAACTGATTTGAGTGTAGGTTAAGTGGACGTGGACATTGAAGGCAACAGAGCGTCTGTGGGTACATTACAGTCTTGGTGCTCATTAGCAGGCTGATTTTGAGAAAATTATTTACTTTATCCAAGTCTTGATTCTTACTTGTGGAAGGGGAAAAACAGCATGTATGTCATGGGATAGGTTTGAGAATTAAACTGAAAATATATCCACTGCCTAGGACAAAAATGGTAGCTACTAGCAGCCTTATTATATCCAAACTGTCCTTCAGGGGAATGTAGTCCATCAGTAAACTGTTTATTGAGGACCTGGCATAGACCACTCCTAGGATTATGTTCCTGTGATGCTAATCCAGCTACCAGGCAATGGTATAGGACAGTAGTGAAGGAATTCACTCCGTGTTAGGCCTGGTTGAATTCCCTGGCTCTCCATGCACTAGCTGGTGACCCTAAGCTCTTTGACCTTTATTCAGTTTCCATTTCTGAAAGTTGGGATAATGATATCACAGAACCAAGTCACAACAAAGAGGCTGCTAGGGGATTGAAACAGGACTGTGCTGGTAAAGCCTTTAGCACCGTGGCTGGCACAAAGAACACTTGATTTAAGGCTGTTTCAATATTGCTAGTATTAATTATTGATTAGCTTAACCTAACCTCCTCCTCTGCACCCAGGGCTAGGTTGGGTCTAAGAAAGCTTCCTCCTAGAGTTCATTCAGGCACAGCTGTTTTTAGCCTCTCACTTACCTGGGCTGAAGTAGTAAAATGAAGGCCCTTGATTGAAAACGGGCCTTAGACATTGCTTGGAGAATATTTACTGTTCCCACGCATAACTGTGGTTACTACGGAAGAGTTCACCTTGGTGAAAGATGAATGCTAATTCTTCTCTATGTGCTTTCTTTTAGTATCCCAACCCCATGGATAAAAATGTCATCGCGGTAAACACTGTGGAGGAAAAAAGAGGTAAGGTCTCTGAATTTACGTCACTTCATTGATCCTGATTTTTGTAAAGATGTGTGTTTGTTTGTGGTGTATGTATAGCCTGTTACGTTTTAAACAGGTGTAATTCTGTATTTGAGGTGACTGAGAGAAGAGAGCACTGAGCACTTCTAGCAGTAGAAGGCTTGCCTACTATGCTCTTGCCACTTTCTCAGTTAATAATTCATTGATGACAATTATAACAGCTAACATTTTTGGGCACTTAATATGTGCCAGCCACATTTTCTTTTATTAACTCATGTAATCTTCAAAACAATGTATGGGATAGGTATTATGGTTACTTCTGCACTTGATCTTAGCCAAAAGGCCGAGAAGCGATAGTTACTTCTGTTTAATGAATGAAGAAACCAAGGTAGAGAGAGAGAAATAACTTGTCCAAGTTTGCATGATTATATCCTGTAACATATTCATATATCATTTTAGAGATGGCAGATGGTTAAAGCATGTGTGTGAGATGTGACTGTAAAGTGATCGATTATGGTGCCATAACTGTACTTACTGTGTTTCAGTATTGACAAGAGCAAGTGATGATATATTATGCTTGTGTGGCCTGTTGTTGTCAATAAAGTTTTATTGGTACTCAGCCATGCCTGTTTGTTTATATTTTAACTATGGCTGCTTCCTGGTGACAACAGCAGAGTTTGAGTTTTTGCAACAGAGACTGTAAGGCTCACAAAATCTGAAACCACCTGGCCCTTTACAGGAAATGTTTACTGACCCTGGACTAGAGTGTAAGAGTCTTTTCTCTGTCCCTCATATCTCCTGTGGAAGCGTTTTCTCTCTCAGTATTTGAACTTGAGACTTGGGCACTGCAGGGAACTATAATGATGGGCACAATCCATCACTAAACCTTTGGAGACACTCTGCCCCCAATGTGACATGTTCCAGAGTCTTTGGAGTAGACGTATGATGGTACTTTTCATTACATGACGCTGAGGCCTCTGTCCTCGGTGAACAGAAAACAGTCTTTTGCTTGTGAGGTTATTTTCTGCACTTCCACAACTTTTATAAAAATATTAAAAAACCCACATTTTCTCAGGTACCAGCACTCCGTGTGGGAGAAACTTGTTATTTGGCAAGTCCTGATTTCAAGTCCTGATTTTGTTACTATAACCTAACTTCTTGGAGGCTCAGGCTCTTCATCATTCAATGGGAAAATAATAGACCTGCTTTTAGGTTGTTGTGAAGATCAAATGAGAGAACAATGAGCATATTCCAGAGTGGCAAAGGAACATTAATTATAATTTCCACCATCGACCAGGGCATCTTTGCCTGTAGGAGTGGCTAATCCATTTCAGTATGTGTGCTGCAAACATTGGATGAGATGGCAGGAGGAGTGCTGATTGGCAGAGAAGACAAATCAGTCTCTTACCCTGTCAACAGCTTCCCGTCAGAAGCTTGTTTGCACCAAGGTTCAGGCTCCTGTAGCCAGAGCCGTGAGAAACCTCCTAGGAGTGTGGCCTAGTCACAGAATTCACAGCGCAAACGACAATGCTGCTAAGTTTATCTTTTTCTCTAACTTTTTCTGAACTCACATTTATTAAGTGGTTTCATTCTTTCTTTTCATTTCATTTCTTTCTTTCTTTCTTTTTTTTTTTTTTTACATTCCTGGTGTTCTGGAAACTTCCTTCTAAAACGGTAGTTCCAGTCTCGGGGAGTCTGCTCCCCTTTGAGAGAAAGGTATGCCAAATAAAATTAATTATAAGTTTAAATTTTGTAGCCAGAAATCTGGGCTTGAAAACATGTTTGGTGCAGAAGATGGTAGAATCAGATTCTCCATTTTTTTGTTGTTGTTAAACTATTCTCTTTGTTGGAGTTGAGCAGGAGGCTCACTGGCCATTGTCATTGGAGTGTTGACATTGATAGTTCACAGCAGTGAACAATTTGTGATCTTTTATCCATGACTCTTTAGAATGTGCACTTGTAAGTAGCTATTTACACATATTCCTTGATCACAGATAAGTGTACATATTTGGAATGATTTGGCCCAGAAAAGTGGTCAGAGACCCTAAGTTTTGAGTTAAATGTTTTGTTTGTTTTTTAAATTTTACATATAGGAAATGGAGATCGACATTCAAAGTTTTATTGATCATAAGACAAGCATACATTTCCTTAAATATTCTTTTGAGTGTAAAATTTTTCTGTTTCTAGATGTGTCAACAGGGATCATCTATAGAAAGAGGATTGCAATCTGTCGGAATGTGGTTCCAGAAATTTTAAGGAAGGTAAATTCATTTCAAAATGTTAGCAGCTTTGGTATAACATTGGGTAATTTTCTAATAGTCATGGAAAGAGCGTTTTCTGATGGAAAGGAGCGTTAGAACTTTTCCAGTTCTCTTGCCTCATAGCCCTTCAGAGAAGAAAGGTCTGTTATATCCAGCCTCAGTTTTTACCTCCTCCTTTTCATGAACCCCTGAGGGCTTGCTGCCTGGAGCCATTTTCACTGCCTTAGAAACCAGTCTGAGGTCAGGCATGAGAAATAATGCTTAAAAAAACATTTTTTATTGGTTTCATAGAGAAAGCAAGGAAGAGGGAGGGAGAGAGAAACACCAACATGAGAGCAAAACATTGACTGGCTGCCTCGTGCACGCTCCCTACAGGAAATCGAGACTGCAACCTAGGCATGTGCCCCAACCTGGAATCTCACCAGCCACCTTTCAGTGCATGGGATGACACCCAACCAACCGAGCCAAACCAGCCAGGGCCAGCCTCAGTTTTGGCAGATGCCCCTGGAGATAGTTTTTTTCCTGTCTAGTTCTGTGTTTTTCTCTTTTGTGGATGACTCTTAGTGGACATAGAGCTGGTCTGCACTTATTTTAAAGATACCTTGGACATTTGACATCAAGTGACCATCTTTCCTTATCTGTCCATGGTTAGCTGTGACTCTTAAGTAAGAGTGATCACAGGTGGGCAGACGGTAGATATGTTGTCAGATCTTTAGTGGGAGAGGTAAAAGCTTCAGTTCTGTTTCACTCTCAGGGAGGATTGTTATTTCAGGGAGCAGATACTCTCGGTGCTCTCCGTAAGCCTTTTTGTGTATGTTTCTGTAAAGTGATGGTGTTGATGATGAAATCTTCATGATAGCAAATTGTTTTCTCTCCTTGAAATCCTTCAGCACACTGGTGATTGTTGGAAAAAAAGGTAAGTGGAAATTTAAATCACATTGCTCCAACTGTAGAGAAATTAGCGACAAGAGCCTTTTTAGAATCATTAGGAAATACGAGGAGAGCATCCTGATTCACAGTTTCAGAAGCGTCTCAGATGGTGGTTTCAGCCCGGAAGTGATTCGGCGTGTGACGTGGAGCCCAGCTGGGCCCCTGCCCGCGAGCTTGGAAATGACATAGCTCTGCCATCTGCAGGAAAAATGGCGGCTTCTATCACTTCTGTCACATTCTTTAGTGGAAAGAGGGTGATATGACAATGAAAATGAGCTTTCTTTTATTTTCCAGGTGGTAAAATGTGTTGCAATTTGTGCAGCAAATTCTTACTGGCTTTTTCCGCCAAGTGCGTGCCCTTCCTGCCTTTGACCTATATACATGCTTTGAATCTATTATTTAAAAAGGCATTCAACTTTGTGTTGTATCTCAATTCTTAAATAATTTAAGGACACCTCTAACTTGTACAGTTTTGCCTTTGCAGTTTTCCATGTCTCCTCCACCTAGGAAAGCATACATTTCTAGGTATAGACAGAGTTTAAAATGAAGAAAATATTTTACCTGATATCGTCCTGCACGTAAGCCCATAGTGGGCCCAGTTAGAGTCCGTCAATTTAAGAAGGCCATAACCAGCCCTAGAGGAGACGCGGAGGAGGGTGAGAATTTGCTTAGTGCTTAGCAGTTAGGGAAATCAGGCCAAGGACTGAACGGCCTGCATAAATCCCGGGCCATTTGCACATCCTCACCAGCATTTAGTAAGGTCATAGTATGTTTGATTATCAAGGACTTACAGCCACATATTAGGATCATTTCTCCTCTTAATTATCCAAGACTGAGAGCACCTCTGGGTGCAGTCTTTACGTAGCCTGCTCTTCCGAAATTGAGAAAGCTGTCCTCCCTCTGTTGAACAGGTGAGCATTTTAAAGATACCCAATATCCAGTTAGAAGAGGAATCATGGCTCAATCCCCAGAAAAGAAGCATGGCTATCCAGAGTCACTGCCTTACGTGGACACAGTATGCATCCATGAAGGAAGAGTCTGTCTTCCAAGAAAGTATGGAAAATCCAAATTGGTAAGATCACCTCTGTGTGTGTTTGCATGTGTTTGTGTGTGTGTGTGTGTGTGTGTACATGTAGGTTGGGTGCAGGAATGCACAAATGAACACATGTATTAAAAAGCTATAATGTACACTTACAACCTATATGATCTTATTAACCAATGTCACCCCAATAAATTTAATAAAAAGCACCTATGATTTCATACTTATAACCTCTGTTTACTTCTCACATAAATGACACATTAATTGTTAATCACATAGGTAATTAATGAGTAGATTTCCCTATGGAGGGAAAATGGCAGAGCTCACCTCCTTTCTGGCCACCCTGTTCAATCCTGGTGTCTTGGCCTTCTCCAGAGGCAATGAGTGTCATCACTGAGCTGAGTATTTTTCTAGACTTTGAAGAGATCCCTTTAGGTACCTACCTGTGTACTCACAAAGCCTGCATAGTATTGTCTCATATATCTGCTTTTACATACATGCTTTCATTCTGTGTGAACCATTGTGCCCTTATCTTTTTTGCTTAATTAGAATATTTCTAAACTTTATCCATAACATATAAATATATACGTATATATATGCCATATTCCTTTGAACTATTGTATCAACTTCCACCTCATGATTACACTGTATTCTATTTAGCTTTCTCCTTTTTGACAGATGTTCTGGTGGTTTCCAGTTTTCTTTATTATAAACAGTACTGCAGTATTGGTAAGGCATATGATCCTCATAAATGCCATATGTGAATGTTTCTATAAAGGAGAAATTTTAATTCTCAGGTTTATTGAGATATTATTTACATATAATAAAATTTATTCTTGCCCTGGCTGGTTTGGCTCAGTGATTAGAGTGTTGGCCTGTGGACTGAAGGGTCATGGGGTTTGATTCCCAGCCAAGGGGGCATGCACCTCGGTTGCAGGTTCGCTCCTTGGCCCTGGTCGGGGCATATGTGGGGGCAACCAATTGATGTTTCTTCTTTCTTCCTTTCTTTCTTTCTTTCTTTCTTTCTTTCTTTCTTTCTTTCTTTCTTTCTTTCTTTCTTTCTTTCTTTCTTTCTTTCTTTCTTTCTTTCTTTCTTTCTTTCTTCCTTCCTTCCTTCCTTCCTTCCTTCCTTCCTTCCTTCCTTCCTTCCTTCCTTCCTTCCTTCCTTCCTTCCTTCCTTTCTGTCTCTCTCTCTCTCTCTCCTCCTCCTTCTCCCCCTTCCCCTCCCCCTCCCCTCCCCTCCTCCTCCTCCCTCTGAAAATCAATGGAAGGGATATCCTGAAACAAAAGGATTGCAATGGAAGGGAGGAGCACCTGGATAAAAATGATTGGAGTATACTAGCGAGGAGGAGGTACTACGTACCTTTTCCCTCTTCACCTTGGTGCCCATTGTTTTTGTCATGCTTTGGAAGCAATAGAAACTTACCAATGCGAATGAATACAGGGATCTCTCTATCCATGAGGGGCCTCCCATCGGATAGGAGCCAGGAACTGGAAAGCTAGCAGGAACAAAGGCAGCCTCATGGTCTCTTGTCTTTCTATACCTGGCTCAGTTGTCTAACAGTCTGCAGCCTGCTTTATTCCCACAGCCCACCCAGCTCCTCTAGACTTCTACAGGTTCTCATCCGATGCCACAGTAACTGGCTAGTTCTTGGGTAGAATCCCACCTCTGAACTACAATTATATGCCTTTGCACAATTTACTCCACTTCTCTAAGCCTCAGTTTCCTCATCAGTATGAAGGGGATGATATCCCTACCTCCAAGGGTTGCTGTGACAGTCAAATGAGAGTAGTCAATAAATGTTACTGTCTAGTATTACTACCTTTATTGTTGCTGTTATCAGAATCTTAAAAATCCACTCGAGTCTCACCTTTAGCATGTATTATCTTACTGTAGAAACAGCGTTTATAATTGTTTCCATTAGGCTGCAGGAAGATGCTGTGTGTTGTGACTTTGAGTTTCTTCAGCGCACCATCTCCGGGATAAGAGCTCCTCAATCCAAGAGGCATGGTGGGGAGGGACCCTTCCATTTTAGATTCAGCGTGAGATTTGAGCACTGGAGGGACAGCATCCAGAGTGAATGCAAGCGTTTAGCAGGGACCAAATCCCTTGTGTTCTGGTTTCTTCCTGGTCCGTGCCGTGACTGTGGCTGCTATAGACCCAGGGGCATCATGCACGGAGCTCTGAGGAGCTACCTGTTTCCGGAGTCAGAGATGTTGGGCCAACGCACGGCTTTCACTTGGACGCTTGTCCCAAGTTGGAGAGTAGAAATAAAAAAATAAAAAATTGACAGCCAGCTCTTGTAGGAATGTGCTTTATTTAATATGTGGAACAGGACACAGGCATTTGCTTTTGCTGGTGGAGAATGGAGTACATTGTTTTAATTTCTCAGAAGGCAAAGTCGTGGTTTCTGCCCTCTGAAAACTTACATTCTGAAATAAGCTTATTCATTTCTTATGATCTGGGGTTTGCTTTCCTTCTTTGAAATATATTTGTTAGTTTCTTATTCTTTTATTAGTTTTTAATGGACTATGTGGGAATATAATGGATATGCATTTGATCTGTCTTTAATAATGGACATTTACCTTACCCAAGTAATGCAATTCTAAAAGATAACCATCTTATAAAAGCATTTTCTTGGGTGTTGCTCTTTCACCGTAGCTGTTTGGGTTTTTGTGATAAGTAATAAGGTTTCTCTTATCTTGAAGCAAGGTTGAAGCTGTCACCGTCAGTGGAGACTCACTCTGTTTATGATGTTGTGGAGCTGGGGGTTTTGCTTTTGAGTACCAGGACCACTCTTCCATATTCAGCATTGGGCATTCTAATGCCAATGTCTTCACCTTCCCATGTCTTAAGAATTTCTGCTTATCCATTGTCGCTTACAGATCTGATTTCTGAGATTTCAAAGTGCTCAGCCTAGTAGAGTATGTATTAATCACACCTGATATGTTGATTCAATTTTTGTAAAATATCAAAAAGACATTTCTCCTGAAATACAGTGAAAGAAACAAGCCAAAGTCAAACCTTACACACAGATTAAATGAATGGGATGAGCAACTGTTCTTAGTTCAGTGAATTTCCCTTATAATTGAAGTTACTCATATGAATAGTCTTTATTCTAACAAATAAGGTAGGTAACATTTAGAAATTTTTGTTTTTCAACTCCTGGATTAAAACATCCCAAGTTTCGAATTTTCATCTGGTGAATCACAAATAGTATAATGTGCGTGTTTAAAGGGGCTAATTTTGGGCATTTTTCTTTGTGTATCTATTTTTTTTCTTACTCTGAAGTCTTTTATTTGTTTCCAGGAGGAGTAAATTGGACACTTTGTTAATGTCCATGTGTTTAGCACTGGTCTTTTTAGTTGACTGCCAAACCTGCTTTCACTGCGACATGAAAATATTCTGGCTCTGTTAACTTTACTTGAGTATTATTTCTAATCTCTAATCCTGGTGATAAAGAGCTTGAGGGTATAATTATCTAATAGCCTGAGTAAATATCACTGTATTTGTCCTAAAACATGACTCCCTGTGCTCACATCGACCTGGATTTCCAGGCCTTTTCCATGTAAATATGACATCTGGGCAGGAGCCTTCTTTTTGGCTCAGTAAGACTGCTTTCCAAAAGATACTTGCTTGCCTTTTATGTTTGTGCTCATGTACCAGGTCTCTATTCCCATTCTGCTGTACCTGTACCTTCAGTGTGTACCTAGCTCTGTACTCGGCTCATAGAGCAGGCTACGTGGCCATTTGTTGAATGATTGACGAATGACCATCTGCTCAAGGAGTTACAGATAATGGGCTGAAGTGTGCACGAAGGGAGGGAACGTGAAAAGGGGTGGAACCAACAGGTGGGGCAAGTGCAATTGGGGAAAGTCCAATTGGATTTGGTAGGAAATTCGATGTAGAGGGAATCTGGAACCATTCATATGGAGACCTAGTGATGGTGTTGCTGCTTGGATGCTGGCATGCTGTTTGACTCTGGGCAAAAGGGATAAAGCTGGCCGAGCTCCCTCACAGAGTGATGTAAAGGTTTAATAAGATAATAAATGGAGATGTGCCTTCCTCACTTGGAGGGTATAGGCACTAGATAAATGAAAGTTGTTGTTGGAACTAATGGTGAATATAAATGCTGTGTTCAGAGTGGGGTGATTCCTTAAAGTACTAACTTTGAAAAATGGAGTAAGCTGTTTTATTGCAAAGGCTGGTGATGATTGAACTGGAAACAATGATGTTCAGCCAAGAGAGCATTCTGTGCCATTTCCAAGTAAGAGCTTTTGAAATATTTTAGTGAATGCCTCTGGATATTTTTTCATCCTCCTACCCTTTTTTTTTTTTTTTTTTTGAGTTGTGTATTAATGCAGGGCTCAGGGAGGAGGGTAAGCCTGGAGATAATTCTAGTCCTGGGGGCTTGGGCTGACTCCTGGAGATCACTGTCTTAAAAAAGTCCTCCAGCCCTAGCCAGTTTGGCTCAGTAGATAGAGCGTCAGCCTTCAGACTAAAGGGTCCCAGGTTCGATTCCAGTCAAGAGCACATGCCCGGATTGCGGGCTCGATCCCCAGTGGGGGCTGTGAAGGAGGCAGCCAATCAATGATTCTCTCTCATCATTGATGTTTCTATCTCTCTCTCCCTCTCCCTCCCTCTCTGAAATCAACATATATATTTTATCCTCAAGTGAGGATAAAAGAAAAAAAGTCCTCCAGGTAAATCTGTTGAGCAGCTCAGTTTGAAAGCCCCTGATCACCTGTGTGTACCCTGTGGGCCCAGGGGTGAGCAAGCATCTAGCTGGCAGCCCTTTTGGAGCTCCCTTCTGTGCAACATTCCTGCCAATCTCATAAAGCATGAGCAGCTGATCATCTGGCTCTCCGGCAAACAGTGAACACTTTTCAGCAGAAACACCCTGTTAGAAAGCAGCAAAACTCAGATTAGGGTCCTCTTGAATTTATGCAAGAGAGGAATTATCAGTGGGAGTAAGGATGAAGAAGGGAGGCTTGAGTTGGATTCATGCCAAAATGTGTTATGTTTTCCTATGGAGCAGATGCCATTTTAACCTTCCTTCCTTTCTTTCCTCCCTCCCTTCCTTCTTTCCTTCCTTCCCTTTCTTTTTTTCTTTAAGTTTCTTGCATCTGTAGTAAATAAAAAGTTTCAGTATTAAAAATTATATTTTAGTCCTGGCTGGTGTTTCTCAGTGGTTAGAGTGTTGGCCTGCACACCAAAGGGTCATGGGTTCAATTCCTGGTCCAGGGTGCATATCTGGATTGGGGTTTTAATCCCCAGTTGGGGTGTGTGCAGGAGGCAATCAATCAATGTGTCTCTCTTGCATCGATGTTTCTTTTTCTCCCTCCCTCCCTTCCTTTCACTCAATCAATAGAAAAAATATCCTTGGTGAGGATTAACAAAAAAAATTACAGTATTTTATTAACCAGGCAAGGATCCCATGCAGAACAACTTAGAGGTCATGAGACAATAGACAGAACCCGATGACAGTCTAGTTAGTTCAAGGCTCTGCCTCCTCCATCTTTCTAAGCACGACTAGTATTCGTAGCTAAGCAAAGAGATGGAAAATAAAACTGACAAGCTGAGTTCAGTTCCCTGGTTTGCATTTATGGCTGGAATGCTCTGTGCTGGAGGCATTTTGAGGCATTTTCTGTGCTGGAGGTGGAGGCTGCTGCATTGAATATGCATCTGACCTCAAGGGGGTTGTAGCGGTGAGAGGAACTGAGGAGTGGTCATTCCTAGCTTGTTCTGTTTGATTCTCCCCTCTGCTCTGGGATGACTCAGCGGCCTCATGTCTGAAGTTAGGAAAACCCTCCAGCCCTCACATGGGTCAAGACTGGATGAATCTTGCTCTAAGGATTCTTCATTACATTGAAATAGAATGCTTCCTCTTTTTTCACGTGTATTCCATGTTCACAGTAGAACCTTTACAAAATACGCATAAGAAAAAAGAACATAACATGTTCATGCCCTCTTCAGGTATGTGCTCTTTCTGGTCAGTGACCCCAAAGAAAACCATATTTGACCTTCATCCTTATGGATTAGTTCTGCCTGGGGTTGCTCTTCACAGGGATGGAACCGTACACTCTGTGCTCTGTTGTCTCAGTTTTCTTTTGCTCAGCATCATGTCTATGAGCATCATCTTATATGTATCGATAGTTTGTTCTTTCCCCATTGCTGTGTAGCATTCCACTGTGGGAGCATACTGTAGTTGGAGCAATTTATTTACTCATTTTTACAAACATGAAATCATCCTGTATGTGGTATTCTGACTTTTACATGAATTGATGATTACATTTGGGACCATCTTTCCTTATTAAATATGCCATTTTAAGAAATGATGTATTTGTGGCTGATTACATGTACTTATTGGATAAAATATTTTAGTGTGCTTTATTAACATCCTAATTTGGGGGCATTTGCAATATTTACATGATTTACTGTTATAAATAATGATGTGGTGAATGTCTTTATAGGCCGGCCTAAGTCCTCCTCTAAGATTATTTGCTTAGGCAGCATTGTTAGAGGTAGGTGTTATGTGTCCAAGGGTTTGCGTATATTTGAGGCTTTTATTAGATATTGCTAAACTGCAACATGCATTCTTAAGCGCCTCAGACAACTCCCCAGGGCATGGCAGTTGGTAGTGTTGTGCAGACCTACATCTCCAGGGCCCAGTGCAAAACGAAAATCCAGAGTCCCTTGTTCAAAAATGGTTAAGAATTTCAAAATAGTGATAGGAGGGCAGCCCTTCTGACAGCTGTGCCTGTGCGGCCACGTGGATCACACATCCTGGAAGCCAGCCCTGGATGCGAGGCATTCACCGGTGGGACCGATATCCCGACACCTCCTACCAGACCAGTTCACAGACTGCAGGAGATGTCACCACAATAAGAATATCTGTGGAACCTTCATTTCCCCTCGGACACTTTGATTAAATTCCATCGTGAAAACAATTAGGCAAAGTTTGCCACACCTAACCAGTCAATACCTCAAGGACAGGCTCTTACTAACGGCTCTTGTTTTCCTGGAAACTGCTGTATTTAGGATTCGGAGCTGGTGATTCCATGCTCTGGGAATTAGTTC